>NC_092372.1:130172039-130477039 GCF_030028105.1 Mobula birostris
GGGGTGGGGGGTAGGAATTGCTGATCCACTGTTGGGGTGGGGAGGGGTAGGAATTGCTGATACACTGCTGGGGTGGGGGTGGGAGTAGGAATTGCTGATCCACTTCTGGGGGGGGAGGGGTAGGAATTGCCGATCCACTGCTGGGGTGGGGGTGGGGGTACGAATTGCTGATCCACTGCTGGGGTGGGGGTGGGAGTAGGAATTGCTGATCCACTGCTGGGGTGGGGGGGGTAGGAATTGCTGATCCACTGCTTAAGGGGGGAGGGGTATGAATTGCTGATCGAATGCTGGGGTGGGGGTGGTGGTTGGAATTGTTGATCCACTGCTGGGGTGGGTGGTGGGGTAGGAATTGCTGATCCACTACTGGGGTGGGGGTGGGGGTAGGAATTGCTCATCTACTTCTTGGGAGGGTGGGTGTAGATATTGATGACCCACTGCTGGGGTGGGGAGGGGTAGGAATTGCTGATACACTGCTAGGGTGGGGGTGGTGGTAGAAATTGCTGATCCACTGCTGGGGTGGGGGTGGGGGTAGGAATTGCAGATCCACTGCTGGGGTGGGGGTGGGGGAAGGAATTGCTGATCCACTGCTGGGGTGAGGGGTGGGGGTAGGAATTGCTGATCCATTGCTGGGATGGGGAGGTGTAGTAATTGCTGATCCACTGCTGGGGTGGGGGTGGGGGTAGGAATTGCTGATCCACTGCTGGGATGGGGAGGGGATGGAATTGCTGATCCACTGCTGGGGTGGGGAGGGGACGGAATTGCTGATCCACTGCTGGGGTGGGGGGGCGTATGAATTGCTGATCTCCCACTGGGGTGGGGGTAGGAATTGCTGATCCACTGCTGGTGTGGGGAGGGGTAGGGATCGCTGATACACTGCAAGGGTGGGGGTGGGGGTAGGAATTGCTGATCCACTGCTGGGGTGGGGGTGGGGGTAGGAATTGCTGATCCACTGCTGGGGTGGGGGTGGGGGTAGGAATTCTCAATCCACTGCTGGGGTGGGGGTGGGGGTCGGAATTGCTGATCCACTGCTGGGGTGGGGGTGGGGGTAGGAATTGCTGATCCACTGCTGGGGTGGGGGTGGGAGTAGGAATTGCTGATCCACTGCTGGGGTGGGGGTGGGGGTAGGAATTGCTGATCCATTTCTGGGGGGGGAGGGGTAGGAATTGCCAATCCACTGCTGGGGTGGGGGTGGGGGTTGGAATTTGTGATCCTCTGCTGGGGTGGGGGTGGGGGTAGGAATTGCTGATCCACTGTTGGGGTGGGGAGGGGTAGGAATTGCTGATACACTGCTGGGGTGGGGGTGGGAGTAGGAATTGCTGATCCACTTCTGGGGGGGGAGGGGTAGGAATTGCCGATCCACTGCTGGGGTGGGGGGGGTAGGAATTGCTGATCCACTGCATAAGGGGGGAGGGGTATGAATTGCTGATCGAATGCTGGGGTGGGGGGTGGTGGTTGGAATTGCTGATCCACTGCTGGGGTGGGTGGTGGGGTAGGAATTGCTGATCCACTACTGGGGTGGGGGTGGGGGTAGGAATTGCTCATCTACTTCTTGGGAGGGTGGGTGTAGATATTGATGACCCACTGCTGGGGTGAGGAGGGGTAGGAATTGCTGATACACTGCTAGGGTGGGGGTGGTGGTAGAAATTGCTGATCCACTGCTGGGGTGGGGGTGGGGGTAGGAATTGCTGATCCACTGCTGGGGTGGGGGTGGGGGTAGGAATTGCTGATCCACTGCTGGGATGGGGAGGGGTGGGAATTACTGATCCACTGCTGGGGTGGGGGTGGGGGTTGGAATTACTGATGCACTGCTGGGTTGGGGGTGGGGGTAGGAATTACTGATCCACTGCTGGGGTGGGGGTGAGGGATGGAATTGCTGATCCACTGCTGGGGTGGGGTGAGGGTAGGAATTGCTGATCCACTGCTGGGGTGGGGTTAGGAATTGCTGATCCACTGCTGGGGTGGGGAGGGGGAGAAATTGCAGATCCACTGCTGGGGTGGGGGTAGGAATTGCTCATCCACTGCTGGTGTGGGGGTGGGCGTAGGAATTGCTGATCCAATGCTGGGGGGGGGAGGGGTTGGAATTGCTGATCCACTGCTGGGGTGGGGGTGGGGGTAGGAATTACTGATGCACTGCTGGGGTGGTGGTGGGGGTTGCAATTGCTGATCCACTGCTGGGGTGGGGAGGGGTAGGAATCACTGATCCACTGATGAGGTGGGGAGGGGTAGGAATCGCGGATTCACGGCTGGGGTGGGCGTTGGTGTAGGAATTGCTGATCCACTGCTGGGATGGGGAGGGGTAGGAATTGCTGATCCACTGCTGGGGTGGGGAGGGGTGGGATTGCTGATCCACTGCTGGGGTGGGTGTGGAGGTAGGAATTGCTGATTCACGGCTCGGGTGGGGGTGGGGGTAGGAATTGCTGATTCACGGCTGGGGTGGGGGTGGGGGTAGGAATTGCTGATCCACTGCTTGGGTGGGGGTGGGGGTCAGAATTGCTCTTCACTGCAGGGGTGGGGGTTGGAATTGCTGATCCACTGCTGGGATGGGGAGGGGGGTAAGAATTGCTGATCCACTGCTGGGTGGGGAGTGCTAGGCATCGCTGATCCACGGCTGGGGTGGGGAGGGGTAGGAATTGCTGA
The DNA here is from genome assembly GCF_030028105.1 of Mobula birostris. Taxonomy (NCBI): domain Eukaryota; kingdom Metazoa; phylum Chordata; class Chondrichthyes; order Myliobatiformes; family Myliobatidae; genus Mobula; species Mobula birostris. The sequence goes on from NC_092372.1 coordinate 130,174,677, forward strand.
TCCACTGCTGGGGTGGGGGTAGGAATTGCTGATCCACTGCTGGGGTGGGGCGTGGGAATTGCTGATCGAATGCTGGGGTTGGGGTGGAGGTAGGAATTGTTGATCCACTGCTGGGATGGGGAGGGGTAGGAATTGCTGATCCACTGCTGGGATGGGGAGGGGTAGGAACTGCTGATCCACTGCTGGGGTGGGGGGTGGGTAGGAATTGCTGATACACTTCTGCGTTGGGGGTGGGGGTAGGAATTGCTGATCCACTGCTGGGGTGGGGGTGGGTATAGAAATTGCTGATCCACTGCTGGGGTGGGGGTGGGGGTAGAAATTGTTGATCCACTGCTGAGGTGGGGGTAGGAATTGCTGATCCACTTCTGTGGTGGGGAGGGGTTGGAATTGCTGACGCACTGCTGGAGTGGGGAGGGGCAGGAATTGCTGATCCACTCCTGGGGTGGGGGTGGGGGTAAGAATTGCTGATCCACTGCTGAGGTGGGGAGGGGATGGAATTGCTGATGCACTGCTGGGGTGGGGGGGGCAGGAATTGCTGATCCACTTCTGGGGTGGGGGTGAGGGTAGGAATTGCTGATCCACTGCTGGGGTGGGGGTAGGAATTGCTGATCCACTGCTGGGGTGGGGGTAGGAATTGCTGATCCACTGCTGGGGTGGGGCGTGGGAATTGCTGATCGAATGCTGGGGTTGGGGTGGAGGTAGGAATTGTTGATCCACTGCTGGGATGGGGAGGGGTAGGAATTGCTGATCCACTGCTGGGGTGGGGGTGGGGGTAGGAATTGCTGATCCACTGCTGGGGTGGGGGTGGGAGTAGGAATTGCTGATCCACTGCTGGGGTGGGGGTGGGGGTAGGAATTGCTGATCCATTTCTGGGGGGGGAGGGGTAGGAATTGCCAATCCACTGCTGGGGTGGGGGTGGGGGTTGGAATTTGTGATCCTCTGCTGGGGTGGGGGTGGGGGTAGGAATTGCTGATCCACTGTTGGGGTGGGGAGGGGTAGGAATTGCTGATACACTGCTGGGGTGGGGGTGGGAGTAGGAATTGCTGATCCACTTCTGGGGGGGGAGGGGTAGGAATTGCCGATCCACTGCTGGGGTGGGGGTGGGGGTACGAATTGCTGATCTACTGCTGGGGTGGGGGTGGGAGTAGGAATTGCTGATCCACTGCTGGGGTGGGGGGGGTAGGAATTGCTGATCCACTGCTTAAGGGGGGAGGGGTATGAATTGCTGATCGAATGCTGGGGTGGGGGTGGTGGTTGGAATTGCTGATCCACTGCTGGGGTGGGTGGTGGGGTAGGAATTGCTGATCCACTACTGGGGTGGGGGGTGGGGGTAGGAATTGCTCATCTACTTCTTGGGAGGGTGGGTGTAGAAATTGCTGATCCACTGCTGGGGTGGGGGTGGGGGTAGGAATTGCTGATCCACTGCTGGGATGGGGAGGGGTGGGAATTACTGATCCACTGCTGGGGTGGGGGTGGGGGTTGGAATTACTGATGCACTGCTGGGTTGGGGGTGGGGGTAGGAATTACTGATCCACTGCTGGGGTGGGGGTGAGGGATGGAATTGCTGATCCACTGCTGGGGTGGGGTGAGGGTAGGAATTGCTGATCCACTGCTGGGGTGGGGTTAGGAATTGCTGATCCACTGCTGGGGTGGGGAGGGGGAGAAATTGCAGATCCACTGCTGGGGTGGGGGTAGGAATTGCTCATCCACTGCTGGTGTGGGGGTGGGCGTAGGAATTGCTGATCCAATGCTGGGGGGGGAGGGGTTGGAATTGCTGATCCACTGCTGGGGTGGGGGTGGGGGTAGGAATTACTGATGCACTGCTGGGGTGGTGGTGGGGGTTGCAATTGCTGATCCACTGCTGGGGTGGGGAGGGGTAGGAATCACTGATCCACTGATGAGGTGGGGAGGGGTAGGAATCGCGGATTCACGGCTGGGGTGGGCGTTGGTGTAGGAATTGCTGATCCACTGCTGGGATGGGGAGGGGTAGGAATTGCTGATCCACTGCTGGGGTGGGGAGGGGTGGGATTGCTGATCCACTGCTGGGGTGGGTGTGGAGGTAGGAATTGCTGATTCACGGCTCGGGTGGGGGTGGGGGTAGGAATTGCTGATTCACGGCTGGGGTGGGGGTGGGGGTAGGAATTGCTGATCCACTGCTTGGGTGGGGGTGGGGGTCAGAATTGCTCTTCACTGCAGGGGTGGGGGTTGGAATTGCTGATCCACTGCTGGGATGGGGAGGGGGGTAAGAATTGCTGATCCACTGCTGGGTGGGGAGTGCTAGGCATCGCTGATCCACGGCTGGGGTGGGGAGGGGTAGGAATTGCTGATCCACTGCTGGGGTGGGGGTAGGAATTGCTGATCCACTACTGGGGTGGGGCGTGGGAATTGCTGATCGAATGCTGGGGTTGGGGTGGAGGTAGGAATTGTTGATCCACTGCTGGGATGGGGAGGGGTAGGAATTGCTGATCCACTGCTGGGATGGGGAGGGGTAGGAACTGCTGATCCACTGCTGGGGTGGGGGGTGGGTAGGAATTGCTGATACACTTCTGCGTTGGGGGTGGGGGTAGGAATTGCTGATCCACTGCTGGGCGGGGATGTGTGGGAAGGAATTGCTGATCCACTGCTGGGGTGGGGGTGGGTATAGAAATTGCTGATCCACTGCTGGGGTGGGGGTGGGGGTAGAAATTGTTGATCCACTGCTGAGGTGGGGGTAGGAATTGCTGATCCACTTCTGTGGTGGGGAGGGGTTGGAATTGCTGACGCACTGCTGGAGTGGGGAGGGGCAGGAATTGCTGATCCACTCCTGGGGTGGGGGTGGGGGTAAGAATTGCTGATCCACTGCTGAGGTGGGGAGGGGATGGAATTGCTGATGCACTGCTGGGGTGGGGGGGGCAGGAATTGCTGATCCACTTCTGGGGTGGGGGTGGGGGTAGGAATTGCTGATCCACTGCTGGGGTGGGGGTAGGAATTGCTGATCCACTGCTGGGGTGGGGGTGGGGGTAGGAATTGCTGATCCACTGCTGGGGTGGGGGTAGGAATTGCTGATCCACTGCTGGGGTGGGGCGTGGGAATTGCTGATCGAATGCTGGGGTTGGGGTGGAGGTAGGAATTGTTGATCCACTGCTGGGATGGGGAGGGGTAGGAATTGCTGATCCACTGCTGGGGTGGGGGTGGGGGTAGGAATTGCTGATCCACTGCTGGGGTGGGGGTGGGGGTAGGAATTGCTGATCCACTGCTGGGGTGGGGTGGGGTAGGAATTGCTGATACACTTCTGCGTTGGGGGCGGGGGTAGGAATTGCTGATCCACTGCTGGGGTGGGGGTGGGGGTAGGAATTGGTGATCCACTGCTGGGGTGGGGGTGGTGGTTGGATTTGCTGATCCACTGCTGGGTGGGGGTGGGGGTAGGAATTGCTGATCCACTGCTGGGGTGGGGAGGGGTAGGAATTGCTGATACACTGCTGGGGTGGGGAGGGGCAGGAATTGCTGATCCACTGTTGGGGTGGGGGTGGGGGTAGGAATTGCTGATCCACTGCCGGGGTGGGGAGGGGTAGGAATCGCTGATCCACTGCCTGGGTTGGGGGAGGGGGTAGGATTTGCTCATCAACTTCTTGGGAGTGTGGGTGTAGAAATTGCTGATCCACTGATGGGATGGGGAGGGGTAGGAATTGCTGATCCACTGCTGGGGTGGGGGGGAGGGGTAGGAATTGCTGATACACTGCTGGGGTGGGGTTGGGGGTTGGAATTGCTGATCCACTGCTGGGGTGGGGGTGGGAATTGCTGATCCACTGCTGGGGTGGGGGTGGGAATTGCTGATCCACTGCTGGGGTGGGGGTAGGGATGGAATTGCTGATCCACTGCTGGGGTGGGGGTGGGGTTGGAATTGCTGATCCACTGCTGGGGTGGGGAGGGTTAGGAATTGCTGATACACTGCTGTGGTGGGGGTGGGGGTAGGCATTGCTGATCCACTGCTGGGGTGGGGGTGGGGGTAGGAATTGCCGATCCACTGCTGGGGTGGGGGTGGGGGTAGGAATTGCCGATCCACTGCTGGGGTGGGGGTGGGGGTCGGAATTGCCGATCCACTGCTGGGGTGGGGGTGGGGGTAGGAATTGCTGATCCACTGCTGGGGTGGGGGTGGGGGTAGGAATTGCTGATCCACCTGTGGGGGGAGGGGTAGGAATTGCCAATCCACTGCTGGGGTGGGTGTGGGGGTCGGAATTGCTGATCCACTGCTGGGGTGGGGGTGGGGGTAGGAATTGCTGATCCACTGCTGGGGTGGGGGGGGGTAGGAATTGCTGATCCACTGCTGAGGTGGGGGTGGGGGTAGGAATTGCTGATCCACCTGTGGGGGGAGGGGTAGGAATTGCCAATCCACTGCTGGGGTGGGTGTGGGGGTCGGAATTGCTGATCCACTGCTGGGGTGGGGGGTGGGTAGGAATTGCTGATCCACTGCTTAAGGGGGGAGGGGTAGGAATTGCTGATCCACTGCTGGGGTGGGGGTGGGGGTAGGAATTGCTGATCCACTGCTGGGGTGGGGGTGGAGGTTGAAATTGGTGATCCACTGCTGAGGTGGGGATAGGAATTGCTGATCCACTGCTGGGGTGGGGGTGTGGATAGGAATTGCTGATCCACTGCTGGGGTGAGGGTGGGTGTAGAAATTGTTGATCCACTGCTGGGTTGGGGATAGGAATTGCTGATCCACTGCTGGGGTGGGGGTGGGGGTAGGAATTGCTGATCCACTGCTGGGGTGGGGGTGGGGGTAGGAATTGCTGATGCACTGCTGGGGTGGGGAGGGGTAGGAATTGCTGATCCACTGCTGGGGTGGGGGTGGGGATAGGAATTGCTGATCGACTGCTGTGGTGGGGAGGGGTAGGAATTGCTGATACACTGATGGGGTGGGGAGGGGTAGGAATTGCTGATCCACTGCTGGGGTGGGGGTGGGGGTAGGAATTGCTGATCCACTGCTGGGGTGGGAGTGGAGGTTGAAATTGTTGATCCACTGCTGAGGTGGGGATAGGAATTGCTGATCCACTGCTGGGGTGGGGGTGGGGATAGGAATTGCTGATCCACTGCTGGGGTGGGGGTCGGGGTAGGAATTGCTGATCCACTGCTGGGGTGAGGGTGGGGGTAGAAATTGTTGATCCACTGCTGGGTTGGGGAGGGGTAGGAATTGCTGATCGAATGCTGGGGTGGGGGTGGGGGTAGTAATTGCTGATCCACTGCTGGGGTGGGGCGTGGGAATTGCTGATCGAATGCTGGGGTGGGGGTGGAGGTAGGAATTCTTGATCCACTGCTGGGATGGGGAGGTGTAGGAATTGCTGATCCAGTGCTGGGGTGGGGGTTGGGTTGGAATTGCTGATGCACTACTGGGGTGGGGGTGGGGATAGGAATTGCTGATGCACTGCTGGGGTGGGGGTGGGGTAGGAAATGCTAATCCACTTTGGAGGGGGAGGGGTAGGAATTGCTGATCCACTGCTGGGGTGTGGGTGGGGGTAGTAATTGCTGATCCACTGCTGGGCTGGGGTGGGGGTAGGAATTGCTGATCCACTTCTGGGGGGGTGGGGTTGGAATTGCTGATACAGTGCTGGGGTGGGGGTTGGAATTGCTGATCGAATGCTGAGGTGGGGGTAGGGGTAGGAATTGCTGATCCACTGCGCGGGTGGGGAGGGGTAGGAATTGCTGATCCACTGCTGGGGGGGGGGAGGGGTTGGAATTGCTGATGCACTACTGGGGTGGGGGTGGGGATAGGAATTGCTGATGCACTGCTGGGGTGGGGGTGGGGGTAGGAATTGCTGATCCACTGCTGGGGTGGGAGTGGCAGGAATTGCTGATCCACTGCTGGGGTGGGGTGGGGGTAGGAATTGCTGGTCAACTGCTGGGGGTGGGGGTAGGAATTGCTGATCCACTGGTAGGGTGGAGTGTGGGGGTTGGAACTGCAGATACATTGCTGGGGTGGGGAGGGGTAGGAATTGCTGATCCACTGCTGGGGTGGGGGTGGGGGTAGGAATTGCTGATCCACTGCTGGGGTGGGGGTGGGGGTAGGAATTGCTGATCCACTGCTGGGATCGGGAGGGGTAGGGATTCCTGATCCACTGCTGGGGTGGGGGTGGGGGTAGGAATTGCTGATCCACTGCTGAGGTGTGGGTGGGGGAAGGAATTTCTGATCCACTGCTGGGGTGGGGAGGGGTAGGACTTTCTGATCCACTGCTGGGGTGGGGAGGGGTAGGAATTGCTGATCCACTGCTTGGGTGGCAGGTGGGGGGTGTAGGAATTGCTGATCCACTGCTGGACTGGGGGTTGGGGGTAGGAATTGCTGATCCACTGCTGGACATGGGGGTGGGGGTAGGAATTGCTGATCCACTGCTGGGGTGGGGGTGGGGGTAGAAATTGCTGATCCACTGCTGGGGTGGGGAGGGGTAGGAATTGCTTATCCACTGCCTAGGTGGGGAGGGGTAGGAATTGCTGATCCACTGCTGGGGTGGGGTTGGGGGTAGGAATTGCTTATCCACTGCCTAGGTGGGGAGGGGTAGGAATCACTGATCCACTGCTGAGGTGGGGAGGGGTAGGAATCACTGATCCACTGCTGAGGTGGGGAGGGGTAGGAATCGCTGATCCACTGCTGGAGAGGTGGTGAGGGTATTAATTGATGATCCATGGCTGGGGTGGGGAGGGGTTGAAATCGCTGATCCACTGATGGGGTGGGGGTGGGTGTAGGAATTGCTGATCCACTGCTGGGGTGGGGAGGGTTTGGAATCGCTGATCCACTGCTGGGGTGGGGGTGGGGGTAGGAATTGCTGATCCACTGCTGGGGTGGGGAGGGGTAGGAATTGCTGATCCATTGCTGGGGTGGGGGTAGGAATTGCTGATCCACTGCTGGGGTGGGGAGGGGTGGGAATTGTTGATCCACTGCTGGGGTGGGGAGGGGTGGGAATTGCTGATCCACTGCTGGGGTGGGGGTTGAGGTAGGAATTGTTGATCCACTTCTGGGGGGGGAGGGTTTGGAATTGATGATCCACTTCTGGGGGGGGAGGGGTTGGAATTGCTGATACACTGCTGGGGTGGGGGTGGAGGTAGGAATTGCTGATCCACTACTGGGGTGGGGGTAGGAATTGCTGATCCACTTCTGGTGTGGGGGTGGGGGTTGGAATTGCTGGACCACTGCTGGGGTGGGGGGAGGCGTAGGAATTGCTGATCCACTGCTGGGGTGGGCGTAGGAATTGCTGATCCACTGCTGGGGTGGGGAGGTGTTGGAATTGCTGATCCACTGCTGGGGTGGGGGTGGGGGTGGGGGTAGGAATCGCTAATCCTCTGCTGGGGTGGGGGGAGGCGTAGGAAATGCTGATCCACTGCTGGAGTGGGGAGGTGTTGGAATTGCTGATCCACTGCTGGGGTGGGGAGGGGTAGGGATTGGTGATCCACTGCTGGGGTGGGAAGGGGTAGGAATTCCTGATCCACTTCTGGGATGGGAACGGGTTGGAATTGCTGATCCACTGCTGGGGTGGGGAGGAGTAGGACTTGCTGATCCACTGCTGGGGTGGGTAGGTGTTGGAATTGCTGATCCACTGCTGGGGTGGGGAGGGGTAGGAATTACTGATCCACTGCTGGGGTGGTGCGGGGTAGGGATTGGTGATCCACTGCTGGGGTGGGAAGGGGTAGGAATTCCTGATCCACTTCTGGGATGGGAACGGGTTGGAATTGCTGATCCACTGCTGGGGTGGGGAGGAGTAGGAATTGCTGATCCACTGCTGGGGTGGGTAGGTGTTGGAATTGCTGATCCACTGCTGGGGTGGGGAGGGGTAGGAATTACTGATCCACTGCTGGGGTAGGGATAGGTAGGGATTGCTGATCTACTACTTCTTGGCCTGTTGAATTCCTCCAGCAGATTGTAAGTTGCTTTTCTTTCAAAGTAATGCTGACCTAGATTTTGAATGTTAAAAAATTCTTACTCTGGATTCTTTGATCAATCGAAGATTAGGTTGCTTTATATTTGTTGAGGATGGGTGTCATATGTCCTGCAGCTGGCCTGGTGCCTGGACTGAAATTCATTTCTTGTCTTATCCATGTTCTTGCGCCTGAATGATAAAGTGTCAAGTGCGGGTGGTTGCTGGGAGCCAGCAATAAATATTAATAGCTTGGACTCCTCTGAGCCAGTGGACAAATCCTGAATAATTATCACGCAGCAGCTAAATAAAGTATGTAACCAGACTACTCTCCAATATTAGCAACGAGTAACAAGTATACCTCTTTGGATACTGCTGCAGGGCGTGGGCCAGTAGGTCATGGCAGCAGCAGCCAGGCTGGTGGCACTGTGTTTCAACAGGGAAGGGCGTGCAGGAGTTATAGGGGACTCCATAGTTAGGGAGTTGTAAAGGAGATTCCGTGGCCACAAAAGAGACGCCAGGATTCCTCTCAGGTGCTCTATTCTCAAGGGGGAGGGGGAGAAGCATATTGGCACCAATGCCCTAGGCAGAAAAGGTGCACGGTGAGCTTAGGGAGTTAGGAAGGAAACTGAAGCGTAGGACCTCCAAGGTGGTAACATCTGGATTAGTCCCAGTAGCACGAGCTAGTGAAGGTCAGAACAGTAAGATAGCGCAGAAGAATGAGTGGCTGAGGAGACGGTGCAGGGGACAGGGTTTCAAGTTCTTTCGTCATTGGAACCTTTTCTGGGGAACTAGTGGTCTGCACAAGAGGGAGGGGTTGCACCTGAACTGAAGGAGAACAAATATCCTGGCCGGGAGGTTTGCTGATGCTATTTGGGAGAGTTTCAACTAGTTTTGCAGGGGGCTGGGAACCAGAGCCCCAGGTCACTAAGGGAAGGATCGGACCAGAAGGTAGAAATCAAGAGAAGTATTGAAGGGCAAAATTGAAATAACACGAATGATGGGTCAGATAGTTTAAACTTGTCTATTTTAATGTTAGGAGTATTATGGGTAAGGGTGATGAACTTAAAGCATGGAGCAGTACATGGAACTATGATGTTGCCATTACTGAAACTTGGTTGAGAGGGGGGCAGGAATGGATGATTAATGTTTTCAAAGTTTCAGAAAAGATAGAGGAGGAGGTAAAAGGTTAGGGAGAGGAGGTCCATTACTAAACTGGTACAGTATCACAGCTACACTCAGGGAAGACATAATGGAGGGGTCAGAAACTGAGTCCATTTGGTGGGACTCAGGAATAGGAAGGGTGCAGTCACACTGATGGGATTGTACTACAGACCCCCCAATAGCCACCAGGACATTAAGGAACACATATGTAATCGGATTAAGAAAATGTGTAAAAATAATTGACTTGTTGTCATGGGGGACCTTAACTTCCCTAAAATAAACTGGGACCTTCTTAGTATAAGGGGTTTGGATGGGGCAGAGCTAGTTCAGTGTATCTAGGAAGGCTTCTTAAATCAATATGTGGATGCTTCAACGAGAGGGGGAGCCATACTCAACCTGGTGTTGGGTAATGAACCTGGTCAGGTGACTGACCTTTCAGTGGGTGAACAGTTAGGGAACAGTGACCACAAATCCTTAACTTCCAGGAAAACTGTAGATAAGGATAGGTATGGTCCTTGTGGGAGAGTTTTAAATTGGAGTAGGGCAATTTACAAGGGCATTAGACAGGAACTAAGGTGAGTTACTTGGGAGCACCTTTTTTCTGGAAAGTCCACATCAGATATGTGGAAGTGTTCAAAGATCAACTCCACAGAGTACAGGAATGGTATGTTCCTGTTAGAAGGAAGAACGGGGATGGAAAGATAAGAGAATCTTGGATCTCCAGAGAGATGATGAATTTAGCCAAGAAGAAAAAGGAAAGCTTGGGAAGTTTAGATTAGGTTAGATTATGAGGACACACAATCCTCTTTTGTTGTCATTTAGTAATGCATGCATTAAGAAATGATACAATGTTCCTCCAGTATGATATCACAGAAACACAAGACAAAGCAAGACTGAAAAACTGACAAAAACCACATAATTATAACATATGGTTACAACAGTGCAAAGCAATACCGTAATTTGATAAAGAACAGACCATGGGCACGGTAAAAAAAAGTCTCAAAGTCTCTCGAAAGTCCCATCATCTCACGCAGACGGTAGAAGGAAGAAAAACTCTCCCTGCCATGAACCTCCAGTGCTGCCGGCTCACCGATGCAGCACCCTGGAAGCACCTGACCACGGCCGACTTGAGTCCGTCCGAAAACTTCGAGCCTCCGACCAGCCCTCCGACTCTGAGCACCAAGCACCATCTCTGCTGAGCGCTTCAACCCTATCCCCGGCCACCAAGCAATAGGCGAAGCCGAAGATTTGGGGCCTTCACCTCCGGAGGTGTAGGTACACCCACAGTGCTGTTAGGGAGGGAATTCCATGATTTTGATCCGGCAACGATGAAGGAACGGCGATATATTTCCGAGTCAGGATGGTGAGTGACTTGCATGGGGATTTCCAAGTGGTGGTGTTCCCAGGTATCTGCTGTTCTCGTACTTCTGGATGGTAGTGGTCATGGGTCTGGAAGGTGCAGCCTTAAGAACTTTGGTGTATTGCTTCAGTGTATCTTGGAGGTAGTACACACTGCTGCAACTGTTCGTTGATGGTGGAGGGATTGGATGCTTGTGGAGGGAGTACCAATGAAGTGGGCTGCCTTTACTGGATGATATCAAGCTTCTCGTGGGTTGATGGAGCTGCACTCATCCAGGTGAGTGGTGAGTATTTCATTACACGTGGATGATGGGATGGTAAATTGGATTAGTAAGTACGCAGATGATACTAAGATAGGTGGCGTTGTGGATAATGAAGTAGGTTTTCAAAGCTTGCAGAGAGATTTAGGCCATTTAGAAGAGTGGGCTGAAAGATGGCAGATGGAGTTTAATGCTTAAAAATGTGAGGTGCTACATTTTGGTAGGACTAATCAAGATAGGACCTACATGGTAAATGGTAGGGCATTGAAGAATGCTGTAGAACAGAGGGATCTAGGAATAATGGTGCATAGTTCCCTGAAGGTGGAATCTCATGTGGATAGGGTGGTGAAGAATGCTTTTGGTATGCTGTCCTTTATTAATCAGAACATTGAGTATAGGGGTTGGGATGTAATGTTGAAATTGTATAAGGCATCGGTAAGGCCAAACTTGGAGTACTGTGTACAGTTCTGGTCACCAAATTATAGGAAAGATGTCAATAAAATTGAGAGAGTACAGAGGAGATTTACTAAAATATTACCTGGGTTTCATCTCCTAAGTTACAGAGAAAGGTTGAACAAGTTGGGTCTCTATTCTTTGGAGTGTAGAAGGTTGAGGGGGGACTTGATAGAGGTGTTTAAAATTATGAGGGGGATAGATAGAGTTGACGTGGATAGGCTTTTTCCATTGAGAATGGGGGAGATTCAAACAAGTGGACATGAGTTGAGAGTTAAAGGGCAAAAGTTTAGGGGTAACATGAGGGGGAACTTCTTTACTCAGAGTGGTAACTGTGTGGAATGAGCTTCCAGCAGAAGTGGTTGAGGCAGGTTCGGTTTTGTCGCTTAAAGTCAAATTGGATAGATATATGGACAGGAAAGAAATGGAGGGTTATAGGCCAAGTGCAGGTCGGTGGGACTAGATGAGAGTAAGAGTTCGGCACGGACTAGACGGGCCGAGATGGCCTGTTTCCGTGCTGTAATTGTTATATGGTTATATTATATGATTAGATTCCCCCTTCTCCAGTCTGTTACCTCTTTCACCAATCAACTTCCCAGCTCTTTACTTCACCCCTCCCCTTCCTGATTTCACCTATCACCTACACTCCTGACCTGAGCCTTGTAGATGGTGAACAGGCTCTGGGGAGTCAGGAGGTGAGTTACACGCTGCAGAATTCCTAGCCTTTGACCTGCTCTGGTAGCCACAGTTAACCAGTCCAAATGAACGGTGCAAATATCCCATGGGTCTATTTCACTGAGCACCTCATTACATGTCTGGTATTTAATATACAAATGTTGTGGCGCACAGACCCCCAGAATTAGATTCCAATCAAAGAAGCCAACCTAAGACCAACTTGCTTGTACTCCACAAGATCGTGATATGCAATTTCACTTAGATTGGTGCTTAATTTTGGAACAAACAATAAATGCCTTAAAAGAGTTTGACCATAAGTGAGCTGCTCGTGAGACAACTGTAGCACAGACTACCACTCCGTCTATCTGAACAGACGCCAGACATGTCTCCAACTCTCAAACACACATCGCACCGATCAGACTCACCCGCTGGGATCTCACAACATACCAAGCAGAAGCTGAAGGAAAGGGATTGACAGGTCTTTTAACAGCAATGCTTTTTAAAAATTGCAATAAACAAAAAGCTAGAGGAACTGAGCACTTGCGAAGGAAATATGCAGCTGACGGGTGAATCCTGATGAAGGATCTCAACCCGAAATGTCAAGTGCCCATTTTCCTGCCCGACCCGCTGAGTTACTCGAGCATTTTGTTTACTGCTCTGGGACCCAGCAACTGCAGCCTCCCATGTCTCCAGATTTTTAAAAATTTAACCAGCGACTTGTGATAAAATGTGCTGCATTTTTTATTAGAAATACTGCCCTTCTACAGCATAGTGTGAAAGCTGACGTCATTAAAAGTTCTGAATACTGCGGGGCTTGTCGGATGAAATATCCAGTTATCGATGATGTTCTGTGTTTATCTTGGGTTGAATGTGAAGTGTAATATTAGTTAAACGTTGGTCACATTTGATGCTTTCTAGATGTGCCTACAAAGTCACGCTTACTCACCGGACCGAAGTGTTCAGCTGATCAGACAGCATCTGTGGAAAGGAATGAACAGTCGACATTTTGGGATGGAGTGTCTCAGCCCAAAACATCAACGGTTTATTCCTTTCCGGACCTGCTGAGCTTCAGGATTTTGTCCATATTGCTTTGGATTTCCAGCATCTGCAGTATCTCCTGAGTTAGGGTTAAACACCAGACTGGTTTGCCAATGACAATTTATGATACGCTAATACTTTTACACAGGACTGCCCATGTTACTGATCCAGACTGTAAGACAGGACAAAAGACTGTAAGGTGTAGAAGCTGAATTAGGCCATTCACCCCAATCATGTCAGCTCCAACATTTAATCATGATTGTATTTTAAACCCCATTCTCCCACGTTCTCTCCATAACTCCGAACCCTCCTAACCAATCACAAACCCATCAATCATTGCTTTAAGCACAACAGATGACTTCGCTTCTGCAGCCTCTATCACAATAAATTTGACAGCTTCATTGCTCTCAGGCTGAAGGAATGCTTCCATGTCTCAGTTTTAAAGGAAAGTCCATTTATTCTGAGGTAGTGCCCTTGGATCTCAGACTGTCCTACTAATGATAATATCCTCTCCACGTCCACTCTATCCAGGCCTTGCAGTGTACAGTAGGTTTCTGTAAGGTCTCCCCCTCATCCTTCTGACAATGAAAGAGCCACCTTCACTGTCAGATTGTGGTCTGGCCATCGTAACATGAAAGATACTGTCTCCCTGCAGGGAAGTGACAGTGATGTGCGATGCACTGGGGGGCAGATGAACACAGTTGCTCTAATGCAGTTGCCAAAAGCTGAAATTTCAGCCGTGGCAGCTGCAATGGACGCCGTTCAGACTGTGGTTGCTATGGGAACCAGCCTGGGCTGAGCCGGCCTGCGGCGGGGCCTTGGGCTCATGGAAACATCAAAGGTCATCAAAGATCTTGCTTTCATCTTAAGGCCGCCGGCCCTGTGGCAGCCAACTGCACGAAAGAGGCTGAAAGCTGAGCAGGATAGGTGGTGATAAAGGGCAGGCACTGTCCCTGCCAACAGTCGGCTCGACAGAGTGGGATCCAAGGTGCTGCCCATCTCTCACTCTCACCCGACAGCCATACTAATACCTGTCCCAGACTGCATGTCATTCAAACTCTCCTGCATTTAGCCAGGCCAAGGCGAGTCTCAGGGTTGCCTGTCACTCACACTCCCTCCCTCCCGCATCCCCCACTTCAGCTGCATTAACACCCTGTCCCTGGGAAGCCCATCACTCACACTTACTTGCCTGCCTTGATCAGGTCAGCTCAGGGTGAAGCCCCAGAGCTTATCCATTACTCACATCCTGACACAAGCACACTCTCCTGTGACAGCTGGGTGGAGATGACTCTCAGGCGCCTGTCATTCAGGCCTGTTGAAATGGCATAGGTGAACTCGCATTCTGAGCAATCTCCTAGGCAGGAATTGGTCAATTATATATTTATCTGCCAAAACATCTAGATGAAAAAGGATCACAAACCAAGCCACTGAGCTTAGATAATGTCATTGTCTCTTAGGTTAGAACTAGCCACTTCCATTTAACATTAAAAAGAAACAAAGGATTTGAATTTCACATGTCTTCATCGACCCCCATCATTTTTTTTCTATGCACCATAGAAAGCATGTCATTGGGAAGTATCAAAGCTTGGTGTGGCAACTGCATTGCCTGAGGATGCAAGAAATTGCAGGGAGTTATAAATTGCAGCTGAGACCTTTAAAGGATCAGCTTCCCTTCCATGGTCTCTATCTACACGTTGCTGCTTTGCAAAAGCTGTCACTGTAACCAAAGACCCTACCCACTCCAATCATTCACACTCCAACTACCACCCTGCCCCCCAAACCCCCATTTGTGCTATGTCGTATGGCATGGACGATCATGGTCTTTCCATGACCATGATTGTTCTTGGCATATTTTTCTACAGAAATAGTTTGCCATTGACTTCTTCTGGGCAGAGTCTTTACAAGATGGATGATCCCACCCATTATCAATACTCTTCAGAGATTGTCAGCCTGGCGCCAACGGTCACATAACCAGGAATTATGATGTGCACCAGCTGCTCATACGACCATCCACCACCTGGATTCATGTGACCCTGATCAGTGGCTACGTAGGTGCTACATATTGACTAATGGTGACTTGCAGGCCTGCAGATGGAAGGAGTGCCTTACACCTCATCTGGTAGAGACGTATCCCCACCCTGCCACCCAGCCTCCATTGGGAAGAAGCTGCTAAACCTTGAAAAGAAGTGCCCCAGGTTCAGGAACAGTTATTACCCCTCAACCACCAGGACTCACACCAGCAGATTCAGGAACAGTTATCATCCCTCAACCATCAGGGCTCACACCAGCAGATTCAGGAACAGTTATCACCCCTCAACCATCAGGGCTCACATCACTAGGTTCAGGAATAGTTATTACCCCTCAACCACCAGGACTCACACCAGCAGATTCAGGAACAGTTATCACCCCTCAACCATCAGGGCTCACACCAGCAGATTCAGGAACAGTTATCACCCCTCAACCATCAGGGCTCACATCACTAGGTTCAGGAACAGTTATCACCCCTCCACCATCAGGGCTCACACCAGCAGATTCAGGAACAGTTATCACCCCTCAACCATCAGGCTCACACCAGCAGATTCAGGAACAGTTATCACCCCTCAACCATCAGGGGTCACATCACTAGGTTCAGGAACAGTTATCACCCCTCAACCACCAGGACTCACACCAGCAGATTCAGGAACAGTTATCACCCCTCAACCATCAGGGCTCACACCAGCAGATTCAGGAACAGTTATCACCCCTCAACCATCAGGGCTCACACCAGCAGATTCAGGAACAGTTATCACCCCTCAACCATCAGGGCTCACATCACTAGGTTCAGGAACAGTTATCACCCCTCAACCATGAGGCTCTTGAACCAGAGGGGATAACTTCATTCAACTCATCACTGAACTGTTCCCACAGCCAATGGGCCCACTTTCAAGGAGTTTTCTTCTCATTTGCTCAATATTTATTGCTTGTTTGTTTATTGTCACTGTTTCTTTCTTTTCTGTATTTGCACAGTTTGTTGTATTTTTGCACACTGGTTGAACGCCCAAGTTGTACGCACAAAATGCTGGAGGAACTCAACAGGCCAGGCTGCATCTATGGAAAAGAGTAAACAGTCATCATTTCGGGCAAGACTCTTTATCAGGACACCCAAGTTGGTGTGGGCTTTTATTGATTCTGTTAAGGTTATTATTCTATGGATATTTTGAGTATGCCCACAAGACAATGAATCTCATGGTTCTATGTGGTGACACATGTGTACTTTGATAATAAATTTTCTTTGAACTTTGAACTTTAAACGTTATCCTGTTGTATTAAAACTCTTGAGCTGACCTCTAGTATGATAAAGGTGAACTCTTGCCTTGACAATCTGCCCCATCATGACACTTGTACTTTGTTGTCCGCCAGCACTTCACTTTCTCTGTAATAGTAACAATATTCCACTTCTGGTTACTGCTTCTCCCTGACTGAGCCATCTTCATTTGATGTACAAATGTAATAAAGAGATCTGGGTGGATGGCATGCAAAATACTCTAAAGCTTTTCACTGCCTCGGTACAGAGAACAATTATCCCTCACAATCACTAGACTTGACAAATACAGTGGATTCTGCTTAACTGGGCCATCGGTTATTCAGGGCAACTGCTTTAAAGAACAAAAAATTTATTGAGGAAATTGTTGGAATTCCCTTCCTTCCACCCTGCTGCTTCATTGGGGCAGGAGAGTGTTGCCGAACAGTTTCTAACTAGTGTCAGTTTGCGCACTTGTGTGGCCGTTAGACACCACACTGTGCTTAAAGCAAACAATTTTTAAATAGCATCAGCTGTGTTTTCACTTGTGTTCAAGAAGCAGTGATTTTTGTCACTGATAGTTGGTGAGAAATAAGCAGTAAGACAATTCAGAACTGCTTTGCTCACTGCATTCAGGCTTGGTGTTGCCAGAAACAGCTGCGAATGATAATAAAACGATATCTTTACTTCAACAAGTTAGGAACTATGAAGCGCTACTGCTCACTGGACGTTTTCTGTTTTTTTGCACCATTTCTGTAGACGCTAGAGACTGCTGTGTATGAAAATCCCAGGTGATCAGCAGTTTCTGAGATACTCAAAACACCTTGAATGGCACCAATAATCATTCCAAGGTCAAAGTCACTTAGATCATATTTCTTCCCCATTCTGATGTTTGGTCTGAATAACTGAACCTCTTGACCATGTCTGCATGCTTTTATGTATTGAGTTGCTTCCACACAATTGGCTGATTAGATATTTGCATTAATGAGCAGGTGTATAAGTGTACCTAATAAAGTGGCCACTAAATGTATAGTATTTGAATTCAAAGTTCAAAGTACATCTATTATCAAAGTATGTATACTGTATGCCACCTTGAGATTCGTCTCCTTACAGGTGGCCACAAAACAAAGAAACTCAATAGAGCCCATTAAAAAAGACCATCAAACACCCAATAATAAAAATAGGCAAATAACATTCAGAACTACAGTTCATGAAAGTGAGTCCATAGCCACAAAGCCAGTCATCGCTGATCCAGGAGCCTGTTTGTTGCAGGCCACAGCCTCAGTTCAGCGCAGGGACAAGTAAACCCTCCGAAGCAGCAAGCTGAACACCGGCCTGTCCCTCACCTCCAGCCCTGACACCCTGGCCATTTCAATCTGGTCCAGCACTTAACTCATCCAAGCCTCAGATCGTTCCTCACTCACGGACCCGGCCCCAGGCCCCGGTGCTTCGACCCTGCCTCGCCTCCGCTTGCCTCGTCTCAGTTCTACCACATCGAATCGCCTCCAAGTCCACACCATCAATGGGCCAAGATTGGCTCATTCCCCGCTCTCGGGCTCGGGCCCCGCTATCTCAATTCGGCCCAGACCTGCCACGCCGCCACTGTCTGACACCTTCAAGACTTTAGTTCACGTCACAAAAACGCCAGGTCGTACATTCAGGCAGTTCAGTTGGTTCACAGTCGTGATGTTTGAAACATGTCTGGCAATTTTCCACGGGAAGCTCCCAACAAAACAGCAGAGATTTGATGTCAGACTATTTGCATTATGGCTGAAGGCTCAAGGCTAAGTATCAGCCCAGTGAACAGCTGCTCAAAGTGAGCAACACATTGCAGCTAGGCCTTTTGCCACTCATTTCCATGGTGATGAGCAACTCTGGCAAGAACATAATTTCATTCTGCATCTTAGACACCCACATATCATCAAAGCTGATTACCCAAGTGATGGGTAATGTACATGGTGGAGATTCCTCAGGACAGCCTTGTAGTGATGCAGAGAGAATAATGAAGCTCGGCTTATTACTGAACAGTCTAATAAACTTCCACAGGTTGAAGGTATCCTGACTAGTTGCATTGGTCTCATGTGGTAATTCAAATACTGAGGAATGTAATGAACTGCAGTGAGTGTCCTTGAATGGAAAATCTTACACAAGGTAGTGGATACGGCCCAGTCTATCACCGGTGAAATCCTTCCCACCATTGAGCACATCTACATGAAGCATTTTCACATGAAAGCAGCATCCACCACAGAGGTCATGCTCTCTTTTCACTGCTGCTGCCATCAGGAAGAAGGAACAGGAGCCGCAGGACTCACACCACCAGGTTCAGGAACAGTTATTACGCCCCAACCATCAGGCTCTTGAACCAAAGATGATAATTTCACTCAACTTCACTTTGCCCCATCATTGAAATGTTCCCACAATCACTGGACTCACTTTCAAGCACTCTTCATCTCATGTTCTCGATATTTATTAATTATTGTTATTTCTAGTGTTTTGTATTTGAACAATTTGTTCTAGTCAGTCTGTCCTCCCTCTTATGACGGGACCCATTCACAGGGTCAGTTCCACGACCTGAAGGGAAACTATTCTTCATCTGTGTCAGGGGCAGGGGAACTCCCTTTCCAGCTGACTCTAGACGTTTGAAAAGGCTTTTGGATGGTAGACATAGCTGGAGCAGGTGGTCGTGTGTGTGCGTGTGTGTGTGTGTGTGTGTGTGTGTGTGTGTGTGTGTGTGTATGTGTGTGTGTTTGTGTGTGTGTCTCTCTCTGTACAGATATCGTACGAATACGTGCAACCACATAGTTACAAAGACGTACTTAAACATGCACAATCTATGTACACACACAAACAGATGCCACTCAGACACACAAGCACAGAGTCACAAATACATACAGATATCACATGCACATACACAGAAATGTATACACATAGATATTGCTCCCTCAGACACACACACACACATGTGAGGATTCTCTGCCAAACACACATTTTACCACACGCACCTACCCACCCTTAGATACACACTCACACAGATACACCCAAACACTAGCTGAAACCACATACTCATACCCACAGATACATCCACACTCTGCCAACCCCACACTCTCACAGTGTGAGCACACACAGGAGTTGTCTCCTCTACACCCATCCACACTGATCCACCTCACACACATACTGATGCCATGCTGCACCCATAAGCATAACTATCCTTCCACCACATGTAGCACAGACAGACAGACAGACACACACACACACACACAACTTCCATCCTTTCTGCTCACATACAGCTATCTCCTCTATGACAGACAACTTGGTTTCATCATATCACAGAAGGCCAATCTGACTCCCCTCATGGCTTCACTCGGTGCTGTGTTTTGACATGACCTCTCGCCTACGGTTGTCATCAGTGTTGTTACCACATCTTTACTCAACTGGCTCCAGTGCTGGATTACTCGATGACAAATGCTTCCACTTTGCACATCAGAGGGTGTTATCACAAGCTGGTCAAGAATCTCTCGCCAACTGGATGGGGCTCTTGGAAAACCTAATCAAATTTATTCTGCTGCTTCATTCACTTATATAAATTTGGATTAATTGTTGGTTAGAGACTTCTGTACCTGTGTTAGTTAATTTATCTACAGATGATGAGCTAACGTCTCACATCTGCTAAGGAGTGATAATATTTGGTCCGCTGATGAGTCAGTTGTGGAATCATCACTGAACACTGAGACAAGCCAAAAGCACAAGCTGCAGGCTTGAACAAAGGCTTCACACTTTCCTCATCCACCCAGCCTCTGCTATTTCCAACAAATCGGATGGGAAGACAAAGATTCCTGACTGAAATGCCTGATTCCATCTGATATGACCCATATACTTGAGCGAGTGTCACTATCTCACGATGAGCACTGGCTCTCAGTACTGGATGGGATATGGGACAATTCTGACAGCTTTAGGGATAAAGGAAATGGGAGCAAGTATTGGCTGTGTCATTCTGACATGACTGGCTGATTTAATCTTGTCCTCAGTTCTACTTCCTTGCCTGTTCCTCGTAACTCCTGTTCCCTCAATGCAAAATATCTTTCAACTGTTACTGGTGGATGTTTCAGCATTTCTGGACCAGCCTAGACACATGGTCTGGAGGTGTTTATAAGAGGGAATGAAAATATCCAGGAGCATTGTTGCACCATTAGTAAAGCTGCTTCTTCACAGCTCCAGCGATTGCAGTTCACAGAAACATAGAAAACCTACAGCACACTACAGGCCCTTCAGCCCACAAAGCTGTGCCGAACATGTCCTTAGCTTAGAGATTACCTAGGGTTACCCATAGCCCTCTATTTATTCTGAGCTTCGTGTACCTGACCAGGAGTCTCTTAAAAGACCCTATCGTATCTGCCTCCACCACCATCGCCGGCAGCCTATTCCACGCACTCACCACTCTCTGCATAAAACACTTACCCCTGACATCTCCTTTGTACCTGCTTCCAAGCACCTTAAAACTGTGTCCTCTCATGCTAGCCATTTCAGCCCTGGGAAAAAGACTCTGAATAGCCACACGCTCAATGCCTCTCATCATCTTATACACCTCTATAAGGTCACCTTTCATCCTCCATCACTCCAAGGTAAAAAGGCTGAGTCCACTCAACCTATTCTCATAAAGTATGCTCCCCAATCCAGGCAACATCCTTGTAAATCTCCTCTGCACCCTTTCTATGGTTTCAACATCCTTCCTGTAGTGAGGTGACCAGAACTGAACACAGTACTCCAGGTAGGGTCTCACCAGGTTCCTATATAACTGCAACATTATCTCTCAGCTCCTGAACTCAATCCCACGATTGATGAAGGCCAATGCACTGTATGCTTTCTTAACCACAGAGTCATCCTGCACAGCAGCTTTGAGCGTCCTATGGACTCGGACCCCAAGATCCATCTGACCCTCCACACTGCCAAGAGTCTTACCATTAGTACTGTATTCTGTCATCATATTTGACCTACCAAAATGAACCACCTCACACTTATCTGGGTTGAACTCCATCTGCTACTTCTCAGCCCAGTTTTGCATCCTATCAATGTCTCGCTGTAACCTCTGACAGCCCTCCATACTATCCACAACACCCCCAACCTTTGTGTCATCAGCAAATTTACTAACCCATCTCTCCACTTCCTCATCCAGGTCATTTATAAAAATCACGAAGAGTAGGGGTCCCAGAACAGATCCCTGAGGCACACCTCTGGTGACTGACCTCCTTGCAGAATATGACCCATCTACAACCACTCTTTGCATTCTGTGGGCAAGCCAGTTCTGGATCCACAAAGTAATGTCTCCTTGGATCCCATGCCTTCTTACTTTCTCAATAAGTCTTGCATGGGGTACCTTGTTGGCCTTGCTGAAATCCATATTCAGGTGTCCCCTGCTTTTCGAACATTCACTTTACGAAACCTCACTGTTATGAAAGACCTACATTAGTTTCCTGTTTTCAGTAACAGAAGGTGTTTACACTGTTACTAAAAAAATCAGCGCGCGATAAAAAATCAGTGCGTGAAAAAAACAGCGCGCGATAAAAGGCAGCGCACGCCCCAAGCAGCTGCCCTCCCCGGATTCGGATCTGCATTCTAGCCGGCATTGCCTAAACATGTGCCTGTGAGCAGCCGTTTGCAAGATGAGTTCTAAGGTATCGGAAAAACCTGAAAGAGCTTGTAAGTATGTTACACTTAGCGTAAAACTAGGCATAATTAAGTGTTTCGATCGTGGTGAACGAAGTAAGGACAACACGAATTTGACTTGTGGAAACTGAAGAAGATGATGTTGAAGAGATTTTGGCATCCCATGACCAAGAACTGATAGATGATGAGCTGATGCAATTGGAAAAGGAAAGGATAACAATCGAAACCGAATTCATTAGCAAACTGAACGTGAAGCAACTGCGTGAGATTTTTGCTGCAATGATAGTGTACGAATTTAATTTTGAAAGGGTACGTTGGTTTAGGACATATTTGCAAGATAGTTTGAGTTCTTACAAAGAACTGTATGATAGAAAAATGCGCGAGGCTCAGCAGTCAAGCAAGCCTTCCACATCAGCCACAGCAGACGACAAACCTCCGCCTTTGACATTGAGGTGGGCAGTCATAGGAGAAGGTGACCTGCCTGCCCTAATGGAAACAGACGATGAGATGACACCCCAGTGTCCCACTACCCCAACTCCCAGGCCGCGGACAGATACCAATTCGCGGAGAATGCAGCGGTAGCTGGGAGGCGCACAGCAGATCTTTAAGAAAAAAGCCGAAATAAACATGCTAATTAATTAGGTGCCGCCCGACACGTAATTGTCGGCCCAGATCAGAGGCGATGCAATCGGCAATCCCCTCTGATCTCAGCTGACAATTACGTGCTGGGCGGCACCTAATTAATTAGCATGTTTATTTCGGCTTTTTTCTTAAAGACGTGCTGTGTGCCTCCCGGCTACTGCTGCACCGCTGCGTTCTTCGCGGATCAGTATCGGTTCACTGCCCGGAGAGTGGAGGCCACTACACCACCCAAACTCTGATGACTCAGTCCAACACACCATCATCAGTGTGCTCGGCAAGCTGTCTTCCCGATTCCCGTAAGTGATACTACACTGTACATACATTATTTCTACTAAATATAGGCAGTGTATCTTTACATGTTATTTGGTATGATTTGGCAGTTTCATAGCTTAAAGGTTACTGGAGAGAGTGTTTTTGCCAACAGTGCTTGCGTGAGATTTTCGCTACGGACAACAGTGCAGGCAATGATTGTGGAAAAGTATTTCTACTTTATATAGGCTGTATATTTATCATATCATTCCTGCTTTTACTATATGTTAATGTTATTTTAAGTTTTATGTGTTATTTGGCATGATTTGGTAGGTTATTATTTGGGTCTGCGAACGCTCACAAAATTTTTCCATATAAATAAATGGTAATTGCTTCTTCACTTTACAACATTCCAGCTTACGAACCATTTCATAGGAACGCTCTAGCTTCGGATGGCGGGGGAAACCTGTACACTACATCTACTGCTCTACTTTCATCAATGTGGTTAGTTACATCCTCAAAAAATTCAATCAGGCTCTCAAGGCACGACTTGCCTTTCACAAAGCCATGCTGACAATTCTTAATCATATTATGACTCTCCAAATGTTCATATATCCTGCCTCTCAGGATCTTCTCCATCAACTCACTAACCACTGAAGTAAGACTCACTGTTCTATAATTTCCTGGGCTATCTCTACTCCCTTTCTTGAATAATGGAGAAACATCCGCAACCCCCTAATCCCCCAGAACCTCTCCCTTCCCCATTGATGATGCAAAGATCATCAGCAGAGGCTCAGCAATCTCCTCCCTCACCTCCCACAGTAGTCTGGGGTACATCTCATCCGTTTCCGGTGACTTATCCAACTTGATGTTTTCCTCTTTCTTAATATCTACACACTCAAGCTTTTCAGTCCACTGTAAATCATCCTTACAATTGCCAATATCCTTTTCCGTAGTGAATACTGAAGCAAAGTATTAAGTACCTCTGCTATCTCCTCTGGTTCCATACTCACTTTTCCACTGTCACACTTGATTGGTCCTTTTCTCTCACGTCTTATCCTCTTGCTCTTCACATACAAGAATGCCTTGGGGTTTTCCTTAATCCTGTCTGCCAAGTCCTTTTCATGGCCCCTTCTGGCTCTCCTAATTTCTTTTTTTAAGCTCCTTCCTGCTAGCCTTATAATCTTCCATATCTCTATCATTACATAGTTTTTCAAACCTTTCATAAGCTCTTTTTTTCTTCTTGATTAGATTTACAACAACCTTTGTACACCACGGTTCCTGTACCCTACCATCCTTTCCCTGTCTCATTGGAATGTACCTATGCAGAACTCCACGCAAATATCCCCTGAGCATTTGCCACATTCCTTCCATACATTTCCCTGAGAACATTTTATGCTTCCAAGTTCTTGCCTGATATCCTCATATTTTCCCTTATTCCAATTAAATGCTTTCCTGACTTGTCTGTTCCTATCCCTCTCCAATGCTATGGTAAAGGAGCTAGAATTGCGATCATTATCTCCAAAATGCTCTCCCACTGAAGGATCTGACACTTGATCAGGTTCATTTCCTAATACCAGATCAAGTACAGCCTCTCTTCTTGTAGGCTTATCTACATATTGTGTCAAGAAACCTTCTTGAACACACTTAACAAACTCCACCCCATCTAAACCCTTTGCTCTAGAGACATGCCAATTGATATTTGTGAAATTAAAATCTCCCACTACAACAACCCTGTTATTATTACACTTTTCTAGAATCCGTCTCCCTATCTGCTCCTCAACGTCCTTGTTACTATTGGGTGGTCTATAAAAAACATCGAGTATTGACCGCTTCCAGTTCCTAACTTCCACCCACGGTGACTCTGTAGACAATCCCTCCATGTCTTCCTCCTTTTCTGCAGCTGTGACACTATCTCTGATCAATAGTGCGACACCCCAACCTGTTTTGCCTTCCTCCCTGTCCTTTCTGAAACATCTGAAGCCTGGCACTCGAATTAACCATTCCTGCCCCTGAGCCATCCAAGTCTCTGTAATGGCCACAACATCATAGCTCCAAGTACTGATCCATGCTCTAAGCTCATCCACTTTGTTCATAATACTCCTTGCATTAAAATGGGCACACCTCAAATCATCAGTCCGAGCGCGTCCCTTCTCTATCACCTGCCTATCCTCCCTCTCACACTGTCTGCTAGCTTTCTCTATTTGTGAGCCACCTGCCTCTTCCTCCGTCTCTTCAGTTTGGTTCCCAACCCCCAGCAATCCTAGTTTAAACTCTCCCCGATAGCCTTAGCAAACCTCCCCACCAGGATATTGGTCCACCTGGGATTCAAGTGCAACCTGTCTTTTTTGTACAGCTCACACCTGCCCCAGAAGAAGTCCCAATGATCCAGAAATCTGCATCCCTGCCCCCTGCTCCAATCCCTCAGCCACGCATTTATCCTCCACCTCATTCTATGCCTATACTCCCTGTCACGTGGCACAGGCAGTAATCCCGTGATGATTACCTTTGTGGTCCTGCTTCTCAACTTCCTTCCTAATTCCCTGCAGTCTGCTTTCAGGACCTCCTCCCTTTTCCTGCCTATGTCGTTGGTACCAATATGTACCACGACTCCTGGCTGTTCTCCCTCCCACTGCAGGATACCGTGGACGTGATCAGAAACATCCTGGACCCTGGCACCGGGAGGCAAACTACCATCCGTGTTTCTTTCCTGCATCCACAGAATCGCCTGTCTGACCCCTAACTATAGAGTCCCCTATCATTGCTGCCATCCTCTTCTTTTCCCTACCCTTCTGAGCCACAGGGCCAGACTCTGCCAGAGGTGCGACCACTGTTGCTTCCCCCAGGTAGGTTGTTCCACCCCCCCCCCCAACAGTACTTATACAGGAGTATTTATTGGCAAGAGGTACAGCCACTGGGGTACTCTCTAGCGTCTGACTCCTGCCCTTCCTTCTCCTGACTGTTCCCCCCTTATCTGTCTCCCCAGGCCCCGGAGTGACTACTTGCCTATATCTCCTCTCTATCACCTCCTCACTTTCCCTGACCAGGCAAAGGTCATCAGCCTGCATCTCCAGTTCCCTAACACGGTCCCAAAGGAGCTGCAGCTTGACGCACCTGGTGCAGATGTGGCTGTCCGGGAGGCTGGGAGCCTCCAGGACTTCCCACATGTGAGACCGAGCACAGAACACCTGCCTCAAATACATTCTTCCTGTCTGTATTCTACACAGGCAACCTACCTCGCCTCACCCTGTTATCGCCGAAGCCCCATTGACCCAGAACATTTCTACTCTGTCTCCCTCTGCTCTGTCACCCACCCCTCTGACGCCGGCTCTATAAGGTGTCTCCTACTAAACTCTTCTCGCTGTTCTCACTGGCTGACGTCCACGCGCTTGTGCAGTCGTGCCCCGATCAAACCGCTGAAGAAATGTTCTTGATAGTCAGTGTGGACTCTGTGGACTCTGTAGACCAAAAGGCCCAGGGGTTCTCAACATCGGGTCCACAGACCCTTTGCTTAACGATATTGGTCCATGGTATAAAAAAGATTGGGAACCCCTGGAAATGCCTAATTATATGCTGCATGACTCGATGACAGCACAAACTGGGAAGGGATTCTTAATGGAAGGGCATTGGGGTATGGTTATAGAAACATAGAAACATAGAAAATAGGTGCAGGAGTAGGCCATTCGGCCCTTTGAGCCTGCACCGCCATTTATTATGATCATGGCTGATCATCCAACTCAGAACACCGCCCCAGCCTTCCCTCCATACCCCCTGACCCCCGTAGCCACAAGGGCCATACCTAACTCCCTCTTAAATATAGCCAATGAACTGGCCTCAACTGTTTCCTGTGGCAGAGAATTCCACTGATTCACCACTCTCTGTGTGAAGAAGTTTTTCCTAATCTCGGTCCTAAAAGGCTTCCCCTCTATCCTCAAACTGTGACCCCTCGTTCTGGACTTCCCCAACATCGGGAACAATCTTCCTGCATCTAGCCTGTCCAATCCCTTTAGGATCTTATACATTTCAATCAGATCCCCCCTCAATCTTCTAAATTCCAACAAGTACAAGCCCAGTTCATCCAGTTTTTCTTCATATGAAAGTCCTGCCATCCCAGGAATCAATCTGGTGAACCTTCTCTGTACTCCCTCTATGGCAAGGATGTCTTTCCTCAGATTAGGGGACCAAAACTGCACACAATACTCCAGGTGTGGTCTCACCAAGGCCTTGTACAACTGCAGTAGTACCTCCCTGCTCCTGTACTCGAATCCTCTTGCTATAAATGCCAGCATACCATTTGCCTTTTTCACCGCCTGCTGTACCTGCATGCCCACTTTCAATGACTGGTGTATAATGACACCCAGGTCTCGTTGCACCTCCCCTTTTCCTAATCGGCCACCATTCAGATAATAATCTGTTTTCCTATTTTCACATTTATCCACATTAAATTGCATCTGCCATGAATTTGTCCACTCACCCAACCTATCCAATATGCTTTATAGTATAGTATAGTATAGTATAGTATAGTATAGTATAGTATTAATGATAAGACTCTTGGCAGTGTGGATGATCAGAAGGACCTTGGGGTCTGAGTCCATAGACACTCAAAGCTGCAGCGCAAGTTGACTCTGTGGTTAAGAAAGCATACAGTGTATTGGTCTTCATCAACCGTGGGATTGAGTTTAAGAGCTGAGAGGTAATGTTACAACTTCCAAGTGGAGTTCTGTGCTCAGTTCTGGTCACCTCACTACAGGAAGGATGTTGAAACCATAGAAAGGGTGCAGAGGAGATTTACAAGGATATTGCCTGGATTGGGGAGCATACCTTATGAGAATAGGTTGAGTGAACTTGGCCTTTTCTCCTTGGAGCGACGGAGGATGAGAGGTGACCTGATAGAAGTGTATAAGATGATGAGAGGCATTGATCGTGTGGATAGTCAGAGGCTTTTTCCCAGGGCTGAAATAGCTAACAGAGAGGGCAATGTTTTAAGGTGCTTGGGAAGTAGGTACAGAGGAGGTGTCAAGGGTAAATTTTTTATGCAGAGAGTAGTGAGTGCATGGAATGGGCTGCTGGCAATGGTGGTGGAGGCGGATACGATAGGGTCTTTTATGGGACTCCTGGATAGGTACATGGAGATTAGAAAATAGAGAGCTACGGGTAAGCATAGGTAATTTCTGAAGTACATGTTCGGCACAGCACTGTGTTCCGAAGAGCCTGTATTGTGCTGTAGGTTTTCTATGTCCAATGTTCTATGTTTTTTATGGAGCCAGAGATGTGTGAGAGAGGAGGAGGAAGGGACAACAGGAACAAACAGATCATAAAAGCAGCTGATTTATGCTGTACCCATGGCAAGTGGTTGGGGGAGTTGGAGATACATCTCTACCAAAGGAAGTGTAAAGTGCTCCTTTCCTCAGCTAGTCTGCAGGTCACCCTTAGGTGAGGTGTAGCACCTGCTTAGCCCCTCGGCCAGGGTCACATGAAGCCATGGGAGCAGGTGGTGGATGGTTGTATGAGCAGCTGGTGCATGCCACAGGTCCTGTTATGTGACCACTGACACCAGGCAGACAATCTCTGAAGAGCATTGATAATGTGTGTTGGGGGTGGGTGTTACCTGTCTTGTAAAGACACTGCTCAGAAGGCAATGGCAAATGATTTCTGTAGAAAAATTTGCCAAGAGCAATCATGGTCATAGAAAGACCATGATCGCCCATGTCATATGACACGGCAAATAATGATGATGTCATACAACATGGCACATAGTGATCATGATGACCAATTGCAAGATCTACCACTAAGAGTTGCTTTGCAGTATGTAAAAGTAACTACTTTGGCCCACACATCACTGGCTTAACAGCTGATTATATTATGCGTTAGGACATTTCCTTAAATAGGAACCTTATCAGTTTACTGAAGAAAACGACATTATAAGATTAAATGTCTTGTCAGAATGGACTTGTGCCTCCATTATAAGACTAATGTTAGATGTGGTAACTGTGACTGGACTACTCACATAAGATGTGGTATTCTAAGCTGCAATCCGTCTCACAATAATGCACCCGAACTCCGACAGGCCCCAACGACCCTGTGATTTCAGTCTCTGAGAATGACGAGAGATCATCCTTCAGGAGGGTGAACCCACGAAAAGCACCTGGCTCAGACGGGGTTCGTGACTGAGTATTCAAGATCAGTGCAGCTCAACTGGCTGGAGTGTTCACCGATATCTTTAACCCCTCGCTTGGCAGTCTGAGCTGCATCAAGCAGGCTTCCATAGTACACCCTGCCACGTCCCACAGCACTTACATCAATGATGGTGAAGTGTTTTCAGAGGCTGGTGAAGAAACATACCAATGCCTGCTTGAGAAGTGATTTGGATCCCCTCCAATCTGCCCACCATTACAACGGGTCAACAGCAGACACCATCTCATTGATTCTTCACTCA
This sequence comes from Mobula birostris, assembly GCF_030028105.1. Classification (NCBI taxonomy): domain Eukaryota; kingdom Metazoa; phylum Chordata; class Chondrichthyes; order Myliobatiformes; family Myliobatidae; genus Mobula; species Mobula birostris. The sequence goes on from NC_092372.1 coordinate 130,203,771, forward strand.
ATATTGGAACATCTGGACAGTGAAGATGTATACATCAGGGTGCTCCTCATCGACTACAGCTCGGCATTCAATACTATCAGCCCCTCAAAACTAATCAATAAGCTTCAAGACCTAGGCCTCAATACCTCCTTGTGCAACTGGACACTCAATTTCCTCACTTACAAATTCCAGTCAGTTCGGATTGGCAACAACGTCTCCTCCATGATCTCCATCGGCACAGGTGTACCACAAGACTGTGTGCTTATCCCCCTGCTCTACTCATTTTACAGTTATGACTGTAAGGCTAAGCACAGCTCCAATGCCGTATTTAAGTTTGCTGATGACACCACTGTTGTAGGATGAATCAAAGGTGGTTACGAATCAGCATACAGGAAAGAGACTGAAAATCTGGCAGAGTAGTACCCACAACAAGAACATCTCACTCAATATCAGCAAGAGCAAGGAGCTGATTACTGACTTCAGGAGGAAGAATCCAGAGGTCCATGAGACAGTTCTCATCGGGGGGGATTGGAGATGGAGAGGGTCAGTAACTTTAAATTCCTCGGTGTTAACATTTCTGAGGTTCTGACCTGGGTCCAGGATGTACCTGCCATTAGAAAGCAGGCACGGCAGCGTCTTTACTTTCTCAGAACTTCGCGAAGGGTCAGGATGTCATCTGAAACTTTGACAAACTTCTATAGATGTATAGTGGAGAGTATATTGACTTGCTGCATCACAACCTGGTATGGAAACAGAAAATCCTATAAAAAGTAATGGATACGTCCGAGTCCATCATGAATAAAGCCCTCTCCACCATTAAGCAAGCTGTCACAGGAAAGCAATATCCATCATTAAGGACCCTCAATATCCAGGTCATGCTCTCTTATCGCTGCTGCCACTAGGCAAGAGGTACAGGAGCCTCAGGATCCACAACACCAGGCTCAGGATCAGTTATTACTCCTCAACCATCAGGCTCTTGAAGAGAGGTGATAACTTCACTCAATTTTACTCGTCCCATCGCTGGACTGTTCCCACAACCTATGGACTCACTTTCAGGGACTTTTTATCTCATGTTCTCGATATTTATTGCTTGTTTATTTTTTTAAATTTCTTTTTGTATTTGCACAGTTTGCTGTCTTTTCCACACTGGTTGTTCGTCTGTCCTATTGGACAGCGGTCCCCAACCACCGGGCTGCAGAGCATGTGCTACCGGGCCGTGAGGAAACGATATGAGTCAGCTGCACCTTTCCTCATTCCCTGTTACGCACTGTTGAGCTTGAACATAGGGTTGCCAACTGTCCCGTATTAGCCAGGACATCCTACATATTGGGCTAAATTGGTTTGTCCCATACGGGACCGCCCTTGTCCCGTATTTCCCCCGCTAAGGTAGAGCCTTCCTATCAAACTGTTCGTGCCGAAATGGCGTAAAGCAAAGAAGCAATTACCACTAATTTATATGGGAAAATTTTTTGGGTGTTCCCAGACCCAAAAAATAACCTACCAAATCATACCAAATAACACATAAAACCTAAAATAATACTAAGATATAATAAAAGCAGGAATGATATGATAAATACACAGCCTATATATAGCAGAAATAATGTATGTACAGTGTAGTTTCACTGAACAGAATCGGGAAGATTAAGCCAAAACTGATTTGTAGAAAAAATCAGCACGTACACACATGCGCACATCACTTATGCGCACGTCACGCATGAACACACAGGTGCCCGCGTAAGGCTTCACGGTCATGGTAGTCTTTCCCGGGGTAAACACAAGTGCCCTGTATTTGATGCTACTTTTGTCCCTTATTTGGGAGTGAGAAAGTTGGCAACCCTACTCGAGTACCTCCCACCCAGTTGGCCGGTCTGCAAGAATATTGTCAATATTAAACTGGTCCGTGGTGCAAAAAAGGTTGGGGACCCCTGTTATTGGATATGGTCTTTCATTGATCGTACTGTGTTGCTTGTATATATTATGAATGCCTGCAAGAATGCCAAGGGTGTATATGGTGACATACATGTATCTTATTAATAAATTTCCTTTGAACTTTGAGATGTAACCAATCATTTGTTTGTTGTCCACAGCACTCATCCTTTCCCTGAATCTGGACACAGGTCATACAGTTCACATGCCTGTTCCCATTCTCCTGTACAGGTTCCGTCACAGCCAGAGATTATCATGAGGAGAGCAAAACCAATTTAAGGAGGTTTTATGTTGTAGTCTCAAGCCTCCATGACCTGAACCAGCTAAGCCTTACTTGATCTCAGTTGGTGCACATGCCTGTCTAATATAAAACAGACCTATTCTTCCTAACCCAGGAACACTGAACTAGTTGTAGCTGACACTTTAAACTCTCACTCCTCCCACTGACATCAGTTAATGCTAGTGTGCAAAGCTCAGTGTGAATGATCACGCAGCTTTTGACAGCACGGCCAAGAGTGAGTCACTTTTCCTGAATGACACACAAAGAAGGAAAGTAAGAATGAGGAAATTATTGCTTGAAAGCAATGGCCGAGCGATGTGTTACAAATGTTGGTGAGATATTACCATTCAAGCCTTCGGTCCCTGAACCAACCGGCACTATTCTATTCACTACACTTTAGCAAAATTATGACCACTTTGTACACTTTCTACTTAGTGTACTTTTTTTTCTAACTGTTTTCTTTCTTGATAGAGAAAGGTAAGATTATGAAAAGAATGATAGAGCAGACAAGGAGAATCTGGTTTCCTGGGTGGAAATGTCTAATATCAGAGGCCATGCATTGAAGGTGAGAGGGGGAAGGTTCAAAGGGGACGTACAGGGTGAGTCTTTCACTTGAGGGAGTGGTGGATGCCTGGAATGTGCTGCCTGGTGTGGTGGTAGAGGCAAATTCACAAGAGGCTTTTAAGAGAGACTTGGACAGGCACAGAAATATGAGGAAGATGGAGGGATATGGACATTGTATGGATAGGAAGGATTAGTGTTTACGGGAGGGGGGATTTGATTTACCTTTCAGTTGATTTGGCACAACACTGTGGGCCGAAGAGCCTTTTCTTGTACTCTGCTGTTCCGGGTATGTATGTAAAATGGTGAGTAATTTATGTTTTTCCTGTGAATTCTGTTTGTATGATGCTATGTTCCTGTGATGCTGATGCAAGTAAGTTTTTCTATTGCACCTGTACATGTATGTGCTTGTGTGCATGACAATAAACTCAACTCGGACTCTGACTGGCAATTTCTCTGCCAAAGCCTCCATGAATCTGCGTCATTACCCTGGTCCAGGCCCAAGTGTCCTCCAGTCCAAAGGGCAGGTCACGTCACTGAGTAGCTAGACTTCAGGTCTGCCACACCAGAGATACTCAAGAGGACAGAAGAAGTGACTCAAGGATGGAAAAGTGCCTTGCCACATTGAAGCATTCCCACACCACATGGAAAATCATGTTTCTTGATCAATCAAAATGTGGAAGGAGAATTCCAGATGGCACGGTGAATGATGAGTTATTACTTTTGGGAGCACACAGAGCACAACATAGTGCAAGGCATGTATCACCTCTTACATTAAATGTCTCCTACACCAGATATATTAGAGTCTGTGGTTCCTTCATTGATCTAATCAACCATCTCCAAAGTTATAGAATTGAAACGGAAGCAAATTATTCTTTGTTATTTGTGTTTATTTATTGAGATACATCACAGAATAGGCCCTTCTGGCCTTTCAAGCCACACCACCCAGCAATCCCCAACTTAACCCGAGCCTAATCACAGGACAATTTACAATAACCAATTAACCTACCGACCAGTGTGCCTTTGGACTGTGGGAGGAAACCAGAGCACCCGGAGGAAACCCATGCAGTCACAGGGAGAACGTAAAGCTCCTTGCAGGCAGTGGTGGGAATTGAACCCAGGTCGCCTGTACAGTAAAGCGTTGTGCTAACCACTGTGCCACCATCATGCCCAAGGATACACTACCATCCCCTTGACCCTGTGGGACAGCCCAGGAAGAAGCGAATAGATAAGTCACGGGCACCATTTAGGAGCACAGGCAAAGGAAGGGAAACACATCACAACGTGAGCTGCAGAGTCCAATCCACAAATTGCATTGATTAAACGTTGCTCAAGACCCAGGACTCCGGCAGCATGGAGCAAAAGGGAGAGCGAGACGATTCGAACACAGGGACACCACCAGGATCAAGGACAGTTTCTACAAGACTATTGAATAGTTCCCCAGTAAGATAAGGTGGACCGTAGACCTCATGGTCGATCTTGTCTTAGCTCTTGCTTCCAACGATCTGCCTGCGCTGCACTTTCTCAGTAACAGTAACACTCTGATCTTCACTCTGTTATTGTTTTCCCTTGTACGACCTCAATGAGCTGATGTGTTGGGAAGATCTGCATGAATAGCATACAACACAAAGCTTTTCACTGTACCTCATTACATAACACTAATAAGCCAATGTACCGATCACTGGCATCATGACTAGTGATCGGATTGGAATCAAGTCATACTGAGGGACCGTCCAAGGAGAACGGAAGTTGATAGGAAAGAAACAGCACACAAGACGGTAGGGAATTCCAAGCCCTTGCTGGCACTTTTTCTTGTAACAACCCTTTTAAAAAATGGACAAAAGAAAATAGACTAAATCCTCCATTTCACTTCCTGTCCAACAATTACACGACAGAAACATGCAGAAACATTCAACTGAATGGAAGCTGAAGTATTCTCTGGCTGTGGTTGAAGCTGAGAATTGGTGGGCAGCAGAATTTCTTCCTTCCCATTACACATCTATTGTCATTGAAAGGCTAAACATCAGCCTGCCATGGGTTTGTGTAACACTTCACTGCAATCACTGGTAATTTCCCCTAAGGGACAGGATTGTCGCTTCAGACATGAGCAACTAGAACTACAAGAAAATGTATCCTGACCCCCAGCAGACTAATTTACGTTGCTGGCTCAGTGGCAGTCCTTTTACTCCAGACCCTGAAGTCCTTCTCTGATCAGGTTAAGTTCATAGCAGAGTGTTTCGTAGCGATAGGCCATCCGTATCTGAGCTACATTCGTCTTCTGGATGTTATTGCCTTCTGGGCCTTCTTTGAGGTAATTTGGTCCGAGAAAGCAGATTTTCTCCTAGAAGATAAAATTAAATGGTAGCATATACATGAAACCGTAAGATATAGAGTAGAATTCGTCTGACTGAGTCTGGTCTGCCATTCAGTCACGGCTGACTTATTTTTCCTCAACTGCATTCTCCCGTCTTCACTCTGTTACCCCTAACCCCCTTACCAATCAGGAACCTATTATTCGCTGCCTCAAATACACCCAATGATTTGATTTCAACAGCCCAGGGTAGCACTGAATTCCACAGATTCACCCCCTCTAGCTGACTCAGTTCCTCCCTATCTCAGTTCTATAGGGATGTCTCTTTATCCTGAGGTTATGCCCTTAGATTCTAGACTTCCTACTAATGGAAACATCCTCTACACATCCAGGCCTTTCAGTTCCTAGCAGGTTTCAATGAGATTCCCCCCTCCACCATCCTTCTGAACTCCACTGAGTATGGGCCCAGAGCGATCATATGCTCCTCATATATCTTGCCTTTCATTCTCCAGGTTGTTCTTCTGAATCTCCTATGGACCCTCTCCAGGGCCAGCACTTCTTTCCGTAGAAACAGGGTCCAAAGGTATTCACAATATTCCAAACATTGTATAACCAACCCCTCATAAAACCACAGAAATAAATCCTTGCCTTTGTGCTCTAGTCCTCTGGAAGTGAATGCTAACATTGCATTTGTCTTGTGTTTTCTGGTGCATGTTGGTGTACAGTGTTGATTACAAACACAGCCTTCCCCTGCGAGAGGTGTAGTCAAACCTAAAGGAGCTAGGCCAGGAGAAGTTGGCTAAATCACAGAAGTATGGTGGGATGCACGAGTCTGGTCCGGTCACCAACTGCTGAAGAGTTGACTTGTAACTGTAGCACTCTATTATGAATTCTATTTTCCTTTATGCCACCTATATGTGCTCATGTATGGAATGAGCTGTCTTGGTGGCATTCCGAACAAAAGCTTCACTCTGTACTTAAAATCAATACCAAACCTGACCAACCATTGAATATGATCTGCCCCAGGTCTCAACTCCTGTCATCCATATTCCAATCTTAAAAAGAAAACCTATCTTCACTTTAAATACCTCCAGTGATCTAGTCTCCACAGCACTTCACCTGTCTCTGCAAAAAGAGTTGCCCCTGCCTGCCTTTCAGCTGCCTTTGTGTCGGAAAGCTCCCAGATAGAGGTTTAGATACCCCCGAGTGGACCGTTTACCTCCTTGGAGAGGCCACTCTGTAGGACGCTGTTACGTGCTATTTCACACATATCACAAGTAGTCAGCTTGAAGACCTGAGCGGCAATGGCATATTCTTCCATCAGTGGCTCCTGTCCGTGTGAGACACAATGAAAAACAGGTTAGGCATGTTATGCCATACACAGTAATATTGAAGCACAGAAGAATAGTGTTGTATGGTTACATTACTGGATTGGAAACTATTGGATGGACTAATGATCATAGAAATCATAGATGATAATATCATACAGCACAGAAACAAGCCCTTCAGCTTATCAAGTCCAGACACCTGGGAAAGGGTGAGCAGCTTTAAGTTCCTGAGCACCAACGTCTCAGAGGATTTATCTTGGGCTCAACAAGTTTGTCACAGTTTGGGCTGACAAATGACTGAACCCAGGTGTGGAGGAACAGCAGACTCACATGCATAAACAGAAACAGGAGTTAAATCATGAGTTCCAACTGAACATGGATGTTGTGACCGAGCAACACCATGAGACGGATCATTGTGCAAACACACAAACAAGGACCCTGTGATCAGCACTAATCAGGAGTCCACTTTAAATAATCACAGTAGGCTGACAATCCGTGCCAGTCAAAATAAACTTGACAAGATTAAACAGAAAGCAGAAGTGCTAAACGACTCTAAGTAATGTAACAATTAACAAATACAGGGCTCATGACAACATTAATACCATCACAAAGAAGGCATGCCAGTGCCTCTGCTTCGTTAAGAATTTGAAGAGGTTTGGTATATCACCCTTACAAATTTCTATAGATCTGTGGTGGTGAGTATTCTGATGGTTGTTTCACGGCTGGTATGGAGCCTCCACTGAGCAGAGAATCAAATGAGGCTGCAGATGGTTGAAGACTCTGGCAGCTTCATCACAGGCAGAAGCCTCCCCACCAGCGAGGACATCTTCCAGGGGAAGTGCCCCACGAAGTCGGCATCCATTAATAAGGAATTGCACTGTCCGGGACATTCCCTCTTCTCATTATCACCATCAAGAAGGAGGTACAGGATCCTCAAGAACCCACACTCACATTTTGGGAACAGTTTCTTCCCTTCTGCCATCGGATTTCCCAGCAGTCCATGAACTAACCTATTCCCCTTTTTGCGCTATTTATTTATTAATTTATTATTCAAAACTTAAAATAATTTTAGGTCTTGCACTGCGCTGCTGCCACAACACGTCAAATTACATGATATATGTCAGCAATAATGTTTACCCAGGTCCGCTTCAGTCTGCTTTAGATTAGATATCAAATTCCACAGCAGTACTTGAGGAGGATCAAGGGAGGTCACATCCCGACTATTCTTGATCTCTCAAAAAGTATCAATAAAATACCAATTTGCTAAGCCTTGTTGTGCACTATACAATTTGCCAACTTACAAACACAGATACTGCCTTAGAACAAGGGCTCTCAAACTTTTTTATGCCATTAACCGAGGTGTCCATGGTCCCCATGTTGGGAATCCCTGCCTTAGAAGAACCTCAGCTTCCTTAATGCAATTTGGTTCATTCTGAAGCCCTGAAAGGTGCTTTAGAAATAAAAAGTCCTTGCTGTTATAGGGAGTGGTAGTCATTGGTTCCCTAGGTAAAAGCAACCATTTTAGCACAAATCAAGGCCTGTATATGCCACATTGGATAGTGTGCAATGTTTTGTCCTAATTAGTCTTAAGGATGCATTGCTTTCCTTCAGTAAGACATTGGGCTGGTTCCAGGTTTACTGGCTGAGTGACCTAAGTTGTTCTAACCTTGGTGTAGTGGAACTGCATGGGATCATCAGTAGACAGTGAGATCATCAGGCCTTTCTTCTGATACTCAGGTAGTGGATTTTTGGCGTACTCCAGGAAGAGGCTATTGTTGCTGAGAGGAGACATGGCGATGGGGATCTGAGCCAGGAAGTACAAGTACTGCAGCACTGGACTCTGAAAGATAAAAAGCATTCCTAAACACAAGCTTCACAGTTTCGGGCCCCACCTGGTGTGTGACTACCTCATCAGTGCCTCCTTGTGTTGGAGTGTGTTCATCTGACTTACAAACTGACTTCTGGCCTTCCCAAGAGAAAGCAAGAGAAATGGAGGAGCAACATTTGAACCACTCACTGAAACATGCCCACAGGGCAGATACTAATTCATTGAGGAACCTTTCAACTTCACAGCTTTGCTTAAGGACACAGTTGTATACAGAGTACAGTATCAGTCTAAAAATTGATAATATTCCACACTTGGATGCTTTGATACACAGCAACTTTGATGTGTGTTGCTTGAATTTCCAGCATCTGCAGAATTCCTCGTGTTTGCGTTTCTGAATACTCTACACTTGATGGTTAAATCAGTCAGGTTTATTATTAATTTAATTTTTGTTTCTTTTTTTCATAGCTTCACTGCTATTCAGTTTTAAATCTGGTTTAATATTCCAGATTCTCTTTTCTCTTTCATCAAATCTTCTCTTGCCTTGCTATTTTATATTGAGCATCTCTGTCTCTCTACCTTTCTGTCTCTCTGTCTCTCTCTCTCTCTCTCTGTCCCTGTATCTCTCTCTCCCTCATGTGATACATTTTTTGGTATACCCACTCTGTTTTCATAGCTAGGAACTCCTACCCCATCTCTGCTGGATCACCGAGCTGGGATCCCTGCTAGTTACCAATTGGCAGGAGGACCCGTTGTTCACCCTAACGGAAATGTTCAATGGGGCACCCATCTGGGAGTTCTGCTTAAGAGACCACTGTTGGCGAACATAAGGCTTCTACAGATCTGCGCACATTCTCAGATTTGGTCTCCAATCTTCCATTAACCTGGGCCAGGGATTCAGGAATTCCAAGCCATAGCACCATCTCCACTAATCTACATCTTTCCAGGCTGAGAGTCTGCTTGGGCTATTCCCAGCCGAACTTACTCCCGATTCAACAGACATATGAATGGAGACCCTTGCATGAATGAATGTTTCCTTCAGCCGAAGATGTTCTTGATGGGACTCATCTTTCTCCCTCCCAATCCCCCTTCTCTCTGATACAAACCTTTTTTAGGTTAAGTCCATGTGAGATGTTATCAGCAGTCATGAATGCTGCCAGGAGGTGTGTCACAGCTCCTGCCTCACCACAGTGAGGCCGAAACATGAAGGTGTTTAGCCCTCGTTCTCTGAAAGGAAGCCAAAGAAAGTCCACTAGTTTCAAAGTACTCAAGATTACCCAGTCATTTTAATCACGCCATCCTCAAGAGCAGTTCAAAATTATTGAACGTTTGCACAAAGGAAAGCAGCCTGCAGAATGTAGCACTCAGTGCATAATCTGTTCAGAGAATTGACCCAGAGTGTGCAATATGTCAGAGTCCAGATGCAAGGTCTTGCTTTGTCATGACAAACCAAACCAGCTTTAACTCAGCCAGCTCCATCACAAGTACAATCTCCCCACATTCAGGACATCTCCAAAAGGTGATGCCTCTAGAATGGGGCTTCATCATGGAGGACTCTCACCATTTGGGACATGTTCTCTTCCCATTACTGCCACTGAGGAAGAGGTACAGGAGCCTGGAGACACCCACTCAACATTTTAGGAACAACCTATTCCCCTCTGCTATTAGATTTCTGAACATTACCTTATTTTTCATCTTTTGCATTATTTATTTATTATTTTTATAGCCAATAATAATTCTTATGCCTTGCACTGTACCACTGTCATAAGGCAACAAATTTTATAACATACATCAGTGACAGTAAACCTGATTCTGATTTAGTTTTCAAACTGGAAGACCTTTCAGAAAAGATGTTCCTCCATCTCATGGTACAGTTTGGAGCTTAGCTTCCTGGATGGTAATTTTCTATCAAATTTTACCCTTAATCACTTCCACATTCCCCCAGAAACACTAAATGCAGCCACCTCCACATTAAACAGTTAAATCTTCTACCCTAAACCAGTTGTAATTGAATAAATGAAGAAATCCTACATCCTAAAGCTAACGTTTGCCGTTTCTGCGACTATCACAGTTCTGGAGTTTGTTCAAGCAAATAAGGATCAATCTCTCTGTTATGAGTGTGGATTCAACAACAGAGATATTCACATTTCCCCATTAAGGTAATAAACTGTTCCAATGACTTCTCCTCCAACTTTTATCATGTAATATTTGAAACTGAGGGCAAAGAAAATACATTGATTAAAGGCTAGGACAAAGTCAGAGACATTAGAGAGCAATGTCATGGAGGGCAGCTAGGGAGGCAGAGTGGATGAGGATGGATTTGCAGAGTTTAAGCCAGATATAACCATATTGAATAAGGGACCAGAATTGGAAGAGTGCAGAGATCTTCACAGACTGCAAAGCAAGGGGTGATAACAGTGGAAGGGAGAGATGCCTCTGTGTTGTGGGCAGATCTCCAGAGACAATGACTATGGGACCAGGGTTGGAAGAGTGCTGAGATCTTTACAGACTGTAAAGCCAGGGGTGATATTAGTGGGATGATTCTGTGCAGTGTATTGATTTCCATGATGACAACAATGTAACTGAGATATCGCCTAATCCAGAGTTGTAAATGAATAAGCACCGGAAGACAGTGAATAGCGCTTGCTGTGGATTACAATATGATTGGTAGTTTTTAATGTGCACTGATTACCAAGGTGTAGAAAGTGACGTCATCCAGAGAGCAGTGGAGCCATAGATTCCACTGGGAAAAAGTCACGGATGAGGTGTTCAGCAGCAGACAGGCTCAGCCAGTGAAGGACAAAAGTTTAGGGGTAACATGAGGGGAAACTTCTTTACTCAGAGAGTGGTAGTTGTGTGGAATGAGCTTCCAGCAGAAGTGGCTGAGGCAGGTTCTATGTTGTCGCTTAAAGTTAAATTGGATAGATATATGGACAGGAAAGGAAGGGAGGGTTATGGGCTGAGTGCAGGTCGGTGGGACTAGGAGAGAATAAGAGTTCGGCACGGACTAGAAGGGCCGAACTGGCCTGTTTCCGTGCTGTAATTGTTATATGGTCATATGGGATGGGCTTTGAGTAAAGGCAAAAGAAGACAATAAGATTTCAGCAACATGAGAGATCAGAATTTTCTGTACATCTGATAATATAAGAACAAATTCTATGACCCCACCCTGCCCCGCATGACTGATTAAAGGGCTTTACCTCCGCAGGTTGTTTAGGACCAGGATGTTAATATACATATAGCAGAGGTAGTAGGTGTACGAAGGGTTCTTTGGGATGTTCCATTCCTCAGGTTTTGGACTCTTTGTGGAGAACATATGACCACTATGTTTGGACTCATCATCCACGCTGTCAAAGGCAGTGATCTGGGTCAATGAAGGAAAGAGAAAAGGAAGCTTACCAACCAACCTGAAGCTGTTATTGATCACAAAGGCTGATGTTGCAATAAAGACTTGTATTTACAGAGGACTTAATCACACAGAGTTGGTGTTCAAAATAACAGGCAAGTTATTAAAAACTAGTGTGCACCAGGAGACTGGCCAAAGTCTGTCTACCTGAGTATGTGTTCGATACAACTTGTACTGTATTCCCTGTTGATGAGATTACTAGTAAAACTACGTTTTGATAACAGAATGGTGGCTACAGCAAGACTTAATTAAGTAACAGACTAGGTCCTGATTACAGAATAAAATTATTATCTAGCAGTAACTCCAATTTTCTATTACAGCACTGGGTGCACGTATAACATCATCAGTGAAGTTCCTCTGACTTGCTGCTTCCTTCCATGTCTCTATTTTAGTTTGTGGCTCCCTGTACCCACATTAGAATAATCCACATCCCTAGGTACTAGTCACTAGCCCTCACTATTCTTTTCCCTTCAACACACTTCAATTCTTTCAATTATTTTTAAGTCTGATACCCTTACATGTCTTCACAATCTCATCACCTTAATGGCCAACCAAGTATTTTTTGAAGGTTGTCTCTGTTTAATGTAGAAAGGTGGGTTGGTGGAGGCACACAAGATGGTGACTGTTCTACATAGGGTAAACAGAGGGAATCTGTTTCTATCTGCATTAGTTCAAGAACTAGAAGGCAGAGATTTACAATTCTGGAAAAATATAAAATGATTATGTGAGAAAAGTATGTCTTCACAGTGTAATTAACCATTGCCTTCAAAAGGAATTAGATTGATACTTAATGGAGAAGAATCTTTATGGCAATGGGAAAAAAAAGTTGGGAGTGATGGGATTTTGTTAAGCTGGCTGGCAGCCAACATAGACTTATGGGCAAAACACAGTCCTTCCTTGGAATAATTCTGTGATTTTATCTAATTCAATTTGAAGATTTTATTGGGTATGCCCACAAGAAAATGAATCTCCGGGTTGTATACATGTCATTTGATAATACATTTACTCTGACCTTTGTTGTTCAAGACATGAGGAAAACTCTTGAGTTCTTAAGATGCCTCGAGATCATTGACAACACATGAAGGAAAGATGGCCCACGAAGGACGGTATAGATATTTTAACTGTTGTAATATACACTCTGTTTCAGCCACCAGAAGTGAGAACCAGCATCTGGAAATGCTACACAATTTTAGTGTTATTATATTATAGGATCAAAGGCAATTTTGATTTTGTGCACTCATATGTTTTCGGTCATAAGGAACTGGCAACCACTTTTACTTCTTTGACGTTTGCTTCCACTGAGAGCTTGCTATCAACCATTTGAAGCTAATGACCCCTCCCCATGAATACTGACATCACAGAGCCCACGGGATGGTGAGGTGGGCCCTACTGAAGAGCACCTGACATCTTTACTCACGTGTTTGAGGAAAATGCTGAGCTTGATGTTACTCTGAGGATTCACTGTGGCTTCAAAGATCGGCAGGAAGATGTTTTCAAGCATTTTTCCAAAGTGTGGGATGACATTTTGAGCCCTGAAAATATCACTTAAAAACATATGGAAAAAAAATCAGAAACTAGAAGTAGAAGAGCAAGTGACAGAAATGTGAGAATATCTAAACACTGACTAATTTCAACTGTTAGAGAGCATTCAGGAAAGCCAGTAGCCCCATGAGGGTGGGTCATTTGTAAATTGCTCACAGCTAGCCTCTTCCATCCACACCTAAATTTTATGGTCAATTTGTCACAACATTTGCTGGCAATATCAGAACCGAAGTATGAAGGAAAGACATGATGTAGAGATGGCAATGAGAATTTATTCATAATAATTTCAAAAGAACATTGGTGACTTGGCCGAGCAATACTACAAGAAGTAATATTCTCAAAACAAGGACCCCGTGACTGGCACTAATCAGGTATCCTCTTAAATAATACAACTAACACGGAATCCCTGAGCCAATCAAAATAAACTTAGCAAGCTTAAACAGAAGGCACCAGGAAACCACATTATAAAGAGTGAGTCGCTCAAGAAAAACACAAGGAACTCTAACCAATTAATGACTGTTAATGAACAACAATTAATCAATTCAGGAGCTCTAAAAACCTTGGAGCCCATGCTCTCTAGTGCCCCATACAGGCTTAAAGAACTCTTTACAAAATTTTTCTGTCAATGAAATCGAGTTAAATGGTGTACGCAATTGTGGCACAAGATAGGATTTATCAGCTATCATGTCAGCCAACGAGGTGCTATTGCTTGCTTGTGCCCATAATTCTGTCCCCAGTGCTTCTTCCCTTGACAGAGAGTTCGCATCCACAAAGACATGGACGGAAAGGATATGGGGGACTATGATCTGAATGCAGGTCAATGGGAGTAGGGAGTTTAAATGGTTTTACACAGGCTAGATGGGCTGAAGGACCAGTTTCTGTGCTGTACTATATGACTCTACGTGCTTGCAGATATTGTAAATTGTTCCCAATATGCAGATGGAACCTGGGGGAGTTAATGGTAATATGGGAAAATACTGTGGAATTGGTTCAGAATTTCAGAAGCACGTGCTTAACGGATGGTATTGACACCATAGGCCAAAGAGTTGTTTCTATGTTGTATGACAACGATCATGAGAATTATATTTTCTTAACCCCAGTAGCGAATCCTTATCTTCCTAATTTTCTGTGTTCATTCTTCCCAGATTATTAGGTTGCTTATCCCATCTCACTTATTGCAAAAATATTCTTTTGATCCATTGCACCTTTCTCCCTCCACAGCATTGCATTCAAAGTACAGTGAGGTTTGGTGGAATAGTTGCAGCTGACTTTGGATTGTATTGTACATGCTCTGAGAACTCAGTATTCAAACCTGACACGCCATCAAAACCTAATAGTGAAACAAGGAGCAAGTTCAGTTGTGAACCAGTCTCTCTAATCAGAATTATTACTTTACCTCACTATGCCCGTGACCCTTTAATCTTTTTCACACTTCTTTACACATGAGAGGCCTCCTTCAGTCTGGGTCGACCATGGATATTGTGTCCTAGCTCTCTAGATATGCAAGCCTGGGCAGTATGATATGGGGAGCAAACTGTTGCCCATGTAGCAAGCTCCCCCACTCCACTCATCTGATGAACCCAAAGGAATGGGAGGGACCGATACATTCTGGCTCCAGCAACATCGCAGGAGTTGCCGGTCAGTATTGAACTCAACATAGGGCTACCTTAGGGACTCCAGCTCCAGATTTCTCCTTGGTGTTTACTCCCAAAGCCTTCCCCAGGAGTAGATACAGCCGCAAGACAGCTGAAGTTTGAGATCAGAGATTTTCTTCTCCTAGATGAGCAGCCAACCATGGCTGATGAGCCCCAACTGCCCAAACCGACTGGTACTAAGGCCTAGTAAGAGATTTAAAAGTGGGAGGGGGAGGGGGAGATCCGAAAGTGGGAGTCTCCCCCTTCCCCTCCCACTTTCAAATCTCTTACTAGCTCTTCTTTCAGTTAGTCCTGACGAAGGGTCTCAGCCCGAAACGTCAACTGTACCTCTTCCTAAAGATGCTGCCGGGCCTGCTGCGTTCACCAGCAACTTTTATGTGAAGTCCAGGAGCTGGATTTGGTTGTCAGAGGCTATTTGAGGCGCACACCGTTGGGAGCATTTAATAGGTAGTGGGAGCTTGACCCCATTACCAACCCTGGCTATAACAACCTTAAGTTTTCACATACAGGCAGCCCATTCATATAAGGATCAATCCAGTGAATCCAACAGATCTCTCAGAGACACATAGTCAATGCAACTTCCAACATACTAGATTCTGGGGATCTGAATCATCCACTTCATGTGAGAAGAGTAGACCCTGTGTTTGATAAACCACGATGCCAACTTTGACCACTCATCTGGCGACCGCCCATAAATGGATAAACGTGGCTCTGCAAACTGGTACTTGGCATCTTCAAAGTCCGACGCCACCTCCTGCCATACAACAGAGCCACTGTTAGTGATGCAGTTAAATTCCAGAAATTCTTGTGTTCGTAGAATCTCTTGAGTTTACAATTTCATGACATGTGCATGTCAGTGGTAATAAGCCCAATTCTGGCTCTGAAAACTGAAACAATCACACGCTTGGGCATCAAATCAGATTTAACGAGGGAAGAGGATTACGGACGTGATGCAGAATAACGTTCCCCCGGTCCCTTGGTTTCTGCATCCAATGAAAGAGGATAAGATTATGTCTGTAATTCTACCTTGGCCTGGCACCTTCACTCACTAAAGTTTGGTTTTTGGCAGCTTTAAGAATCTAAGTTTGGATTATCAATAATTGTCAGAGGGGACAAGGTTTTCTCATTAATAGAGCATCATGATGTCATGAAACCAGTTACTAACAGCACAGAGGAAGGTTGGTAAACAACTACATGTTTAAAGTGAAGGAGGAGTTTAGATCTTTAAGCATTGGATACCATCACCGTGTCTCTTTGTAAATAACTGGAAGAACATAAGAACATCAGGAAACTGGAACATGATTGAGGTATTTGGCTTCTCAAGCTTTCATTTGGTTCCTCAATATGATCATGCCTTCCCCAGTCCCCAGTTCCCCTTCTGCCAGCTCTGTAGCTGTCAATTCCCCGATCCTTCCTGAAAATTGTCTACTTTCTCTTTTTATGACCTTAATGATCTAACCTCCACAGAAACACCTCAACAGATTGTATTATGCCCAGTCGAGATCTTAAATATTTCACTAAGATCACCTCTCTTCTTTTAAACTCGAAAGTGTTTTGATTTAATTTCTTCAGTCATTCATGATGGGAAGATTTGCTCTTATATTTTAAGAAGGAAAAAAGAACATGCACCGTTTCAAGATTCAAGTTGTCACGCACACTTCTTGGTGTGGTGAAGTTAAAGAACAAGAAGCAACTTTTTCTTTGACACTACTTGCCCCATTTCTCTTGAAGCCCAGAGCTCTCGCTTCCTCATTTCCACAACAGGTGTGCTTGGATATCGGTCATCAGCAGCCTAGTTGACTATGTCTTCTCTTCACATAACTTTCACTCATAGAGATAAATTATAACTGTTAGTGCCCATTCAATGGAGGGAATTGTCTAACAGGTTCATTGATTGATGGACAGCTGGTCATTGGAGGATAGTTATTTCAGATGGCATAAATTGCTCTATTACTTAAACAATGTAAAAAGCGACCAGAACCATTTTAGGGCCCAATATTCACATAAGTCAGTCTGGCAAGATGCTTGCTTTAAGAAGTGTTCTGTTCCAGAGCAAGCAACACTCTGGAGGTATGGGAAATATACTTCCTGGAAAGGTGGTTAGAGTGCAAAGTAACTTCTCAAAAAAGTTTCCCTCCAGAGTCCCAAAAAGCTCTTGTATAATATTCCTCTACTTTTGTCTCATTCTTTCTGGTCAAGGACATGATATTAAGAACTACTCCACATTAAGTTTTGACCTAGAATGGCAGGTATGGTCCTAAGTAGATGAAGGGATCTGAATTTTCACTCCCATTAAACAGAAGTATATGCTGACCAATGCATAAACCTGGTTTGGGTAGTTCACCAGATGGAACTTTGAATCCTCCAGTCTACATATTACCAATCTGTAACTTTTTTCACCCAGTTTCATGGCCACCACTGCCATGTTGATGCCAATTTAACCAGCTTGATCAGCGCCAGATACCAATCATCACTTGAGTGTGAACAGGAGCAGGAAAGTGAAGTACTTTGGACTACTTACGAAATGTTAATGCACACACAGGGATGTGAGCATCGTTGGCAAGGCCAGTGTTTAAAGAACAAAGATTAGCTTTATTTGTTGTTTGTTCTTTGAAAC
Source organism: Mobula birostris (assembly GCF_030028105.1). Taxonomy (NCBI): domain Eukaryota; kingdom Metazoa; phylum Chordata; class Chondrichthyes; order Myliobatiformes; family Myliobatidae; genus Mobula; species Mobula birostris. The sequence goes on from NC_092372.1 coordinate 130,221,201, forward strand.
ATACAGTGAAATGCGTTGGTTTGCTTCAATAACCAACACTGTCCGTGGATTGCAATGAGGGAAATCACAAGTATCACCATGCCTCCAGTGCCAACACAGCATGCCCACAACTCATCAACCATAACCATATATTCTTGGAATATGGAAGGAAACTGGAAAACCCAGAGGAAACCCATGCAGCCACAGGGAGAATGTACATACTCCTTACAGAGCGAACTCCATGGCTGTATACATTGGTGGGTGAAGTATTGACCTTGAGCTCCAGACCTGGGTCAGTTGTGTTATAACATATACCAGGAGAATAAGGCTATTAATTCTATTGATGTATGTTACAATGCTTCTTGTGGAGGACAGAAGTGTGAGAAGAAGCTGGAGAATTTTCAGTGGTATTTAGTGGGTTTGGTTGAGTGGCCCAAAACATGGCAGATGGAAATATGGCATGGGGGAATGCAAATTCCATCAACTTTAGTGGAAAAAAATAGAATTTAGAGAATTTTAAAAAGGTGAAATATTGTAAGGTTTTGATGCCCAGCGAGTGCTCCTGAACACAGGTTACTAAAATCAGGTACAACAAGCAATTAGATTTATTGGAATTTAATGAGAAAAGCCGGCTCCCCCACCAGACTTAGTCTGGTGAGGAGGGTGTGAGGACACCCAGCAGGACCTGACAAAGGGCGGATGAGCTCCTTGTGAGCCAACGGCCATCTTCTGTGGAAGAGATTAAAGCCTCACCACGTATCTACGAATCGTATGCTACACAATTAGTTAGAAGAGACATGATGAACTTGGGCGCTGCACCGTGTGCCTGGACCTGCCCAAGGCCTCCGCCTAAGGAAGGGCCAAGCTCGAAGAAGCAGCCGTAGCTGGAGGCTGTCATGGTCTCGGGCTCGAGTTTGGCGGGGCGGCGGCAGGCGGTGCCAAGGCGACCAGTGAGAACAAACTGAGGAAGAGGCTGTACTCGGTGCTGTCACAGGATCGAAGAAGATGGAGGTGCATAGCCGCCAACCCCGGATTCGGGATGGCACCCACTGACTGACTGACTGAATGAAGAAAGATTGAATATAAGAGTGAATGTATTGTGCCTCTATTGTACAGGACACAGGTGAGACTGAACCCAGAACGTTGTGTGCATGTCTAGTTTTCCTTCCTAAACAAGGATAGGCTTGTGATCTAAGGAGTGCACCAAATCTTCACCAGATTGACTCCTGGGGTGGTGGGATTGTCCCATGCAGAAAGATTTATCAGACTGGCCTATATTCTCTGGATCCTATTAGAATAAGGGGCAGCACAAAGAAATATACAAAACATGTTTATTTATTTATTTATTTTTATTGGGGTTCATGGACCCCTTGCTTAATGGTTTTGGTCCATAGCATAAAAAAGATTGGGAGCCCCTAACTTAAAGATACAATGTTGGACCCTGCTGGCCCAATGAGCCACACTGCCCAACAACCCATCTAATTAGCCTAATCACAATGACCAATTAACCTGCTAACAAGTTCATCTTTGGGAGGAAACCAGATCACCTGGAGGACACCCAGGTGCTCATGGGGAGATTCAAACATCAGAGGTGCACAGAGACTTAGGAGTCCTCATGCAAGACTCCCAGAAGGTTAATTTACAGGTTGAGTTTGTGGTAAAGAAGGCAAATGCAATGTTGGCACTTATTTCAAGGGAAATAGAATATAAAAACAAGGAGATAATGCTGAACCTTTATAAGACTCTAGTCAGGCCACACTTGGAGTATTGTCAACAGTTTTGGGACCCTTATCTCAGAAAGGTTGTGTTGTCATTGGAAAGAGTCCAGAGGAGGTAAACAAGGATGATTCTGGGAATGAAGGGGTTAACATATGAGGAGTGTTCGGCAGGTTTGGGCCTGTCCTCACTGGAATTTAGAAGAATGCAGGAGGATCTCATTGAAGCTTACCAAATCTTGAAAGGACTAGACAGGGTGGATGTGGAAAGGATGTTCCCTATGGTGGGGTATCCGGAACTAGAGGGCACAACCTCAAAATTGAGGGCGACCCTTTAGAACAGAGGTAAGGAGGAATTTTTTAGCCAGAGAGTGGTGAATCTGTGGAATGCTCTGAAGGCTGCGTTGAAGGCCAAGTCCGTGGGTCTACTTAAGGCAGAAGTTGATCATTTCCTGATTGCTTAGGGCATCAAAGAATATGACATGAAGGCAGGTGTATGGGGTTGAGTGGGATCAGGGATCAGCCATTATGGAATGCGGAGCAGACTTGATGGGCCAAATAGCTTAATTCTGTTCCTATGTCTTATGCTCTTATGGTTTAAGAAGGCAAATGGAATATTGGCCTTCATTGCTAGAGGGATTAAATTTATGAGCAGGGAGATTATGTTGCAACTGTACAGAGCACAACTGAGGATGCAACTAGAGTACTGCTTACAGTCCTGTTCTCTTTACTTGACTAAAGATATACTGGCTTTGGAAGCAGGGCAGTGGAGGTCCACCAGGTTGATTCTGGAGATGAGGGACAGCCTATGAGGAGAGATTGAGTCACCTGGGACTATACTCACTGGAATTCAGAAAGGGGATCTGATATAAACATAAAATTATGAAAGGGAGCGATAAGACAGAGGCAGGAAAGTTGTTTCCTCTGGTAAGTGAGACTAGAACAAAGCAAAATAGCCTCTATATTGGGGAGAATAGATTTAGGACAGCAATAAGGGAAAACTGTTTTTCCCAGAGAGAATTCTCTGCCTGGGGAGGCAGTGGAGGCTACTTCGTTAAATACATTTGAGACATAGATAGATTTTTGCATAGCAGGGGAATTAAGGGATGTGGTGAAAAGGCAGTTAAGTAGAATTGAGTCCACGGCTAGATCAACCATGATCTTATTGAATGGCGGAGCAAGCTCAACAGGCCAGCTGGCCAACTCCCACTCCTATTTCTTATTCAACAGCTTGTAAGTAACACCTTGCAAAACTTTACTAATGGACAAGGCATTAGTAAAGGCAGGGTATAGATTTCAAATCAATGAGATTGGCTGAGAGACTGGTCAGGAAGATGCGTTTTCAGAAGGTGAAGTGTGCAGAGGTTAAGGAAAGAGCCTCAGAGTGTGCTGTAAGGCAGCTGAACAGTTCCCCATCCATGGTGAGAAAGAGGTGGAGACGTGCACATGAGGCCAGAACGTAAGATGAGTGTGTAGACTATACAGAAAGGAAGGATGGACCATTGGAGGTATTTAAGAGTGAGAGATTCAAATTATGGGACCGAGAAGTTCTTGTGATGGTTAAGCTGAACAGAGTGAAGAATTGTATTACAATTCCTTCACAGGAATAAACCAATTGAGTAACAGGACCACATACCTTGATGATATGAGCAAAGTATTCTCCATCTATGGCATTCTCTGTTTTCAGATAAAGGTCACGGAGCTCACTGGCACCCATTGGATTGTACTTGGCATTGAACTTATCAAAACGCTGGAATGTCTGACGACCCTGGATAAAAATAATTAGAGAGACTGGTTGGTTTCTGTGCTGTACTGATGATTGTATTTTTTTTATCCATTCTTGGGATATGAAGTTATTTGTAAAACTGATATTTGCTGGTCATTCCTTGACTAAGTTAGTCGGTCAGTTTGCAGGTCAGATATTTACATATAAACAGCTTGGATATATTTAGTCATATATTTATTCAATCATGTTTCTCAAAGTAATTCTAACCTAAAATCTGGCTTTTGAATCTGAATGTCAACCAATTTTGTATAAATATTATATGTACCATATGTTTGGATGGCAGCGTAGGGATATGTCTCTACCAAAGGAGGTGTAAGACACTCCTTCCCTCCGCTAGCCTGCAGGTTACCCTTGGGAAAAATGTAGCACCTGCTTAGCCCCCTCTCACCAACCCTGATCAGGGTCATGTGAAGCCATAGGAGCAGGTGGTGGATGGTCGTATAAGCAGCTGGTTCATATCACAAACCCTGGTTTTGCAACCACTCACACCAGGCAGACAATCTCTGAAGAGTATTGATAAAGGCTGGGGTCACCCATCTTGTAAAGACACTGCCCAGAAGAAGGCAATGACAAACCACTTCCGTAGAAAACTTTGCCAAAAACAGTCATGGTCATGGAAAGACCATGATCACCCACATCATAAGGTACGGTAGATAACAATCAAATGTGCATGTTAGCCTATGACGATAAATGTGAACTCATAGTCTACATAATATCACTCTCTAGTTGTCATATCATGTTCTTATCTCTGTGCCTTCCTACTATTCATCTCATCACTGTTCTGTTTGGTTATCTCAGTCATTCTGCTATCTCACAAGAACTCAAAAGCATGAGAAAATAAGAATGAGACAGCAGACCCCTCAACCCTACCCTCCCGTTCAACAAGACTATGTCTAACCTGCCACAGGCCTCAATTCATAGAAACCACAGAAACCATAGAAACTACAGCACAGAAACAGGCCTTTTGGCCCTTCTTGGCTGTGCTGAACCATTTTCTGCCTAGTGCCACTGACCTGCACACGGACCATATCCCTCCATACACCTCCCATCCATGTATCTGTCCAATTTATTCTTAAATGTTAAAAAAGAACCCGCATTTACCACCTCGTCTGGCAGCTCATTCCATACTCCCACCACTCTCTGTGTGAAGAAGCCCCCCCTAATGTTCCCTTTAAACTTTTCCCCCCTCACCCTTAACCCATGTCCTCTGGTTTTTTTCTCCCCTTGCCTCAGTGGAAAAAAGCCTGCTTGCATTCACTCTATCTATACCCATCATAATTTTATATACCTCTATCAAATCTCCCCTCATTCTTCTACGCTCCAGGGAATAAAGTCCTAACCTATTCAACCTTTCTCTGTAACTGAGTTTCTCAAGTCCTGGCAACATCCTTGTAAACCTTCTCTGCACTCTTTCAACCTTATTTATATCCTTTCTGTAATTTGGTGACCAAAACTGAACACAATACTCCAGATTCGGCCTCACCAATGCCTTATACAACCTCATCATAACCATTCCAGCTCTTATACTCAATACTTTGATTAATAAAGGCCAATGTACCAAAAGCTCTCTTTATGACCCTATCTACCTGTGACGACACTTTTAGGGAATTTTGTATCTGTATTTCCAGATCCCTCTATTCCACTGCACTCCTCAGTGCCCAACCCTGTATGTTCTATCTTGGTTTGTCTTTCCAACGTGCAATACCTCACACTTGTCTGTATTAAACTCCACCTGCCATTTTTCAGCCCATTTTTCCAGCTGGTCCAAGTCCCTCTGCAGGCTCTGAAAACCTTCCTCACTGTCTACTACACCTCCAATCTTTGTATCATCAACAAATTTGCTGATCCAATTTACCACATTATCATCCAGATCATTGATATAGATGACAAATAACAATGGACCCAGCACTGATCCCTGTGGCACCCCACTAGTCACAGGCCTCCACTCGGAGAAGCAATTCTCTACTATCACTCTTTGGCTTCTTCCATTGAGCCAATGTCTAATCCAATTTACCATCTCTCTATGTATACCTAGCGACTGAATTTTCCTAACTAACCTTCCATGCGGGACCTTGTCAAAGGCCTTATTGTCCATGTAGACAATATCCACTGCCTTCCCTTCATCCACTTTCCTGGTAACTTCCTCGAAAAACTCCAATAGATTGGTCAAACATGACCTACCACACACAAAGCCATGCTGACTCTCCCTAATAAGTCCGTGTCTATCCAAATGTTTGTAGATTCTGTCTCTTAGTACTCCTTCCAATAACTTACCTACTACCGACATTAAACTTACTGGCCTATAATTTCCTGGATTACTTTTCGATCCTTTTTTAAACAACGGAACAACATGAGCCACTCTCCAATCCTCCGGCACCTCACCTGTAGACAGCGGCATTTTAAATATTTCTGCCAGGGCCCCCGCAATTTCAACACTAGTCTCCTTCAAGGTCCGAGGGAACACCCTATCAGGTCCCGGGGATTTATCCACTTTAATTTTCCTCAACACAGCAAGGACACTTTAATTTTCCTCAAGACAGCAAGGACATCTTCAATGCCATTCACAAAAAGCTCCCTGTTTCCTCTTCAAAAGCTAACAATGATCTAATCTTCACAATAATACTGAATTCCAGAGACTCACCATCTTTTGCAGGAGAAACTCTGATGCTACTCAGTTTTAAGTGATCACCCTTTTACCTTGCTCCTACTAGTAGAAATACCTCTGATCTATGCTGTCATGTCCTCTTAAGATCTTACATGCTTCAATAAAATCAGCTCTTATTCTTCTAAGTGCTAAGTCATACAGACTCAACATCTTTAGCCATTAATGACACAGCAACCTTGCCAGCTAAGTGAACTTCCTGTGGATTGCCTCCTGTGTTACTGTGTGTAGAACTCAGGAACACAAAGGGAGTAATAGCTTTGTTGGGGATATACTACATACTTCTTTTCTGCCTGAGATTGAGGACAAATCACAGTGAGATGTAGGAGTAATAGGGTCAGAGTGGTAGGAGATTACATCTGGTGGCATCCGTTAGTCTCGCGAGACCATGGATCTGCGCCTGGAAAGTCCTGCTTCAGTCTGTGTTAGAGCAGCGTCTGCTGTGGCTGTCACTCCCATGTGGGACTCTAGAGTGACACTCTCAGCTGCAGTGACCCTTATATTCACTTGGCACCTTTTGTTGGAAAAGGCCCAGAGGGGGTGGAATTTTTAACATGCATCCAGCACAGCATTTTGAGCTGATGCATAATGAGAATAAAGGACAGGGGACAAAATAGACTGCAGGCACAGGAAAACAGAATTCTAGAAAACCTCTGAGGGTTAAACAGCACCTGTGAAGTACAAGATGTAAGCAGATGTATTGGACTGAGACCCTGCATCCAGAACAAATGGGAACCGAAAGTGTAGTGTATTCAATATTTCAGTAATATTTGAGTAATTTTGTAAATGTGTTGTTTGATTAAGTGTTCTTTATTTGTTTACATAATTCACTATGTGTTATATGTAAGAAGTATGTGAATGGCATACGTCAGTGTACCACCATGTCATATGTGAGAGTCTCACTAACAAAAAAAGAAAATAAAACCTAAACAGACGAGTACCCCGGCTCCTGTGTTTTCCTTTTGATTACTTTCTGAAGTTACAAACCTTAGCAGTGGCGACAAAGAAGTTTGAAAATGAACCCATGATGAATACCTATCTGTTGAAGTGCAGCATATTTTTCTTTGGGAGGGGAGAGAGACGTTATATTTCTTTTAAAAGGCAGAAAACAGATGAAATTAACAAGCCATGGTTCATAAATGGTGAGTACAGGGTGATGATAATAATAATAAAATTAAAAAAACAGAAATGGTGGCTACATGGGAAAGATAGACCTGTTTGATTGCACAACAGATAACTGGATGATGTATACTGAATGAATTTTGCAGTATTTTTAAGCAAATGAAATAGCCAATGAAAAATGAGTCCCAGTGTTGCTGAGTGCAGTAGGTGGAAAAGCATAGTTTTCTTTGCCATTTAATTACTCCAACCAAACTAGCCAAAATGAACTTGGTGATATTTTTGACATAACGCAGGAACATTTAGAACCTAAGCTATTGTCAATTGCAAAATGATTTAGGTTTTATAAATGGAATCCAAAGAAAGGGGAGTCCATTCCAGCTTGAGTGGCTGATTGGAAGAAATTGTCTGGGTATTGTCAGCTCAGTGACAAGCTTAACGATGCATTGAGAGATTGTTTAGTTTGTGAAATCTTACTGGAAGCATTCAGAAACAGCTCCTAACTGAAGCACAACTCACATTTAAAAAAGTAGTTGAAATCACTGTTTCAATGGAAACCGCAGAGAGAAACACAATTGAGTTGCAGTCAGAATGAAAGTAATAGTGAACAAAATTACAACATCTGAACAGAAACCTGCCTGGCTGAACAAGTTGTGTTATTGTTGTAGCAGGGATTCTCATACACCAGGCCAGCACAGATTTAAAGGCAAAGCTTGCAAAGATTGCAACAACCTAGGACACATACAATGAGCATGTCAGGCAGGCAAGAATATATGGAGTGCACAGCAAAGAGTTAAAGATAGAAAGTTAAGTTTTAGTTTTAAAAAAGAGCACTAATCTGCATGTGATGATGAAAAAACAGAGTGATGGGAGTGACACAGGACTGAGTAGCCTCGAGAGTTAAAGTGTGAAAACTAACAAGAGGCAAGCAACACGGCTTACACCAGAGGTGAACAGCAGATTAATCAAAATGGAGTTGGACACTGGCTCGGCGGCTTCAGTCATTCCACAAAATGAGCTGGAATGACATTTCAGTGATACTGATCTAAAGTCTGCAGATATCCAACTAAGTACTTCTGCTGAAGAAAAGATAACTTCTGTGGGAATGATATTCTTAACAGTGAAATACAACAACTAGCAAGCTACATTGGGCTTGAGGGTGGTAAACACAGGAGGGACAGCATTGTGGATCCAAAATTGTCTGAGACAACTACAACTTGATTGGAGATCCATTCACCATTTGCATGCCACATCCCCTGTAATAGAATCAACTGAAAGTGAATTGGGAAAGGTACTGGATGATGTCACAGCACTGTTCAAGGATGGCACAGGAAAACTCAAACATATCAAGGGTAAAATATTGTTAAATGAAAATCCCACACCCAATATTGTCAAAGCCCATCCAGCTCCTTGTGCAAACCACAATAAAGTAACTGGTGAGCTAGATCACAGGAGGCGAAAGGAGTTCTTTCCAATGTTGAGTGGAGCCCATAGGCAATGCTAGTGGCATCAGTAGCCAAACAGAATGGGTCTGTCAGGATCTGTGGTAATTTTAAAGTCACAATCAACCCTATACTAAAAGTAGATCAATGCCCTCTGCCCAGGATGGAGGATATATATGCAAGCCTTTCTGGAGGAAAGCACTTCAGCAAAGTGGACTTAGCTAGGACCTATCTACAGATGGAGATGGAAAAAGAGTCCAAAGTGTTCCTCACCATAAACACTCACAAAGGGCTTTATCACTACCATAGGCTTATTTCTGGAGTAGCATCTGCACTTGCACTCTGGCAGAAAGCTATGGACCAGGAGCTACAAGGCTATCCAGGCACTCAGTGTTACCTGGATGACAACATTGTTACTAGTGAGGATGACGATGAACATCTCTGAAATCTCAAGACAGTGATAAAAAGATCAGAAGATTACAGGCTCAGAGCACAATGTGACAAGTGTGAATTCTTTAAACCAAGCAACACTTACTGTGGTTATACTATTGACGCACAAGGATTACGCAAGTTTGCCGTGAAAATTCAAGCAGTGGTGGATGCCGCAAGGGCAAATGATGTGTCACTGTTGCGGTTCTTTTAAGGATTTGTTAATTATAATAACAGGTTCCTGTCGAACTTGGCTACTGTACTCCACCCCTTGAATTCATTACTACAGATCAGGAAGAAATGGAACGGACAGAGCAGTGTGAGGTGGTTTTCCAAAAGGCAAAGCAAATGGTAATGTCAGACACTGTACTCACACACTATGATCCACATTTTCCAGTGAAGCTTGCCTGTGATGTCTCGCCTTATGGTAGAGGTGCAGTCATGTCACATGTTATGAGTGATGAAAGTGAATGTCCCATAGCCGTTGCATCATTTTCCCTTACTAATGCAGAGGAAAACTGTGCACAGATTGACAGAGAAGCTTTGAGTCTGGTTTTGGGGGTAAACCTTTTCAACCAGTACTTCTATGGGAGAGATCTTCCCCTCATTACTGATCATCAACCACTAGTGTCCATTTTCAATCCACAGAAGGGTGTCTTACTAACAGCTCTGTTTCTTGGAAGGCACAATTACAACATTGGATTCAAGAGGGCAACCAATCATGGAAATGTTGATAGATTGCCCCATTTACCCTTGGAAAAAGAAATACATGAAACATTTACAAAAGAGGACAATCTTCTTGACATATTCTCCCTAATGAAAATCGAAAGTCTCCCTATTAAGCCAGAGATGACCCAAAGAGAAATCAGAAAAGACCCCACACTGTCTCAGGGCTACATGGCAACCCAAAATGGCTGGAATTTGCAGTAGAAATTCCAATTCCCACATTCTTAACAGTGCCAGAATGAATGCCCTTGACAGAGGGTTGCCTTATGTGGGTATTGAGAGTTGTATCATCAAAGCTGAGAGTTGAAATGTTGGAGGAGCTACATGTCGGTTATCTAGGCATCTAGGCATGGTCAAATGAATGTATTGGCTCAGAGTTTTGTCTGGTGGCCCAAGACAGATCAGCAGACCGAGCAACTTGCCATGCACTGTTTGGGATGCCAACACGCACAGAAGATGCCAAGAGCAGCACCTCTCCATTCCTGGGAATGGCCTGCATTGCCCTGGCACGGAATCACATAGATTTTGTCAGACCATTCATGGGCACAAATTTTTTGGTTGTAGCGGATGCAGCTACAATGTGGCTAGAAGTGTCCCTAATAGCCTCCACTATAGCCACACACACTGTTAATATGTTGAGAAGCCTCTTCTCAAGGACTGGTGTTCCAGAACACAGTCAGTGTCAATCGACCACAGTTTCAGTCATTCCTAAAAATGAATGGAGTAAGACATATTACACCTGCATCATACTGCCCAGCTACAAATAGTTTAGCAAAAAGATTTGTCCGGAGTCTAAAAAATACACTGTGAGTAATGTCAGCAGAACACAAGACACTAACACTGAATCAGGAGCTCACCAATTTCCTCCTTGCATATTGCAATGCAACACACCCTACAACCAACAATTCACCAGCTATGCTGTTCCTGGCTCATCCCTTGTACTTACACTTGAATATCCTCAGAAGGAGTATGCAGGACATATTGAGGGCTCCTCAGACAAGAAGTCCTGATGAGGGTCTACAGAGGTGGTCTCCTGGATATCTCCTGGACAAGCAGTCCTGATGAGGGTCTACAGAGGTGGTCAAAAGTGGGTATCTGGTAAGATTAAGGACAGAATGGACCACTCTCCTACACAGCGGAGATTGTGAATGATGTTGTCTGGAGATGATACGTCAATTAGTGGAGGAAAGCAGAGTCAATTGTTAGACAAGAAAGGTATCCACAGCTTACAAATCATTTCCTGCAGTCCCAGAGGCAACTCCCACATCCGCCACAGAGGACACCCCAGAACCTGAGATTGTTTCACAGCCACAAGTCTCTCCTGCCAAGCAGAGTGACTCTCCATCTTGTCATGAAAAATATTACCCTACAAGAGTAAGAAATCCTCCGCAGTGATTAAATCTGTAGGCCTGAATAGGACAGCTTACAATTTACTATGCTGTGGATGTCTAAACCGTAGTTGTATTACACTGTATACTCTGTGTGTGCGTCTATATAGATGACTAGAGAGCAATACATTGTCACAACCACGGATTCGGCAGCGCAGTAGATACAGCAATTGTGCTTGTGAAGTTGCGTGAGTCAGCTAATTATTATTTAATCATGATAGTATTTAACTCCATCCTTGTCGTTGTGTTTGTCGAGACTTGGACAAAGCACAGCAACGCTTCGCTACCTGTTCGTCTTTGGCCTTCCCTGAGAAATTGGATTTTCGAGTCAACTGACTCTGAAAACTAGTGGTATTCGTTTAATATTTAGATCTTCTTTTCAGCTGCAGTGTGGGCTTCGTTTTCCTTTGAGAGTTTTAGTTAAAGGCCCTGTTTTGGCCTAGCATTTATTGTTTTATTTTCCCCTTAACACTATTCATATTAAAATCTGTGAACTATTGACCTGCTTCAGTGTCTCTCACTCCACACTTGCCATAACCGAACTGGGTAACATACGTTACATATTTAAGTGGAGATGCATTCTATATTGAGTTGGAATTTATAGCTAAGCAGGGGGGAGTGCAGTATATTCAATACTTCAGTATTGTTTAGTATAATTGTAAATACATTGTTTGATGAAGCATTCTATGTTTGTTTACACGGCTGTATGTGGGCTATATGTAAGAGATATGTGAATGCCATATGTCATTATGCCATCACGTCATATGTGAGTGTGTAAATACCCATGAAAAATAAGTTTAAAAAACTAAGTAGACGAGTTTGCCAGCTCTAGTGTTTTTCTTTCGATTAGTTTCTGGAGTTACAAAACATAGCAGGAAGGCTGCTGTTATTTAGCAGTATTGGACTGAGACTGGTGTGTGATAGGTGGAACCATAGAGAACAGCATAGTCATAGAGTCATGGAATACTACAGCACTGATACAGGCCCTTCATCCCATCTAGTCCACACTCAGCTATTAATCTGTCTCATCCCATTGACCTACACCTGGACCACAGTCCTCCGTATCCCTGTACCTACCCAAATTTCTGTTAAATGTTGAAATTGAACCTGCATCCACCACCTCTGCTGGAAACTCGTTCCATATGCTCAGCACCTTCTGAGTGAAGAAGTTCCCTCTCATGTTCCCCTTAAACATTTCACCATTCATCCTTAACCCATGACCTCTCGTTCTAGTCTCACTCAAACACCTGTCCAACTGCTGCAAAATGGCCAATGTCATCTCTCCCCACTCTGGCAAAGCTCTCACCTGCACTAAAATGTTCTGGGCAAAGACCTCTCCAAGTTATGCAGTTGTATCCCTCTTCACCAGGAGGATGAAGAGGGTATTTAACTACCCAGTCAGCAGATGACAGGCGGCTAACCGACTGTTCTAACTTCGTGAGGGTACCCGTGGCGTGGCTGACTACCCCCGCAGACTACATCCTGATGCTAGAGACCAGTTGGAACAACAAAAGCCCAAATGGCCATGTTCCACTGCCAGTTATCTGGTAAAATTAAAGATGAATTGGCAGCCAGAGACCGCATTGAGGATCTCAAGACTCTTGTCAGTACCTCTATCCAGGTTGACAATCATCTCCAGGAAGAGAGTGTCACAGTAAATCCTCTAGGGATTCCTGTCTCTGAACACCGCACGCACCCCCGCCCCCCGCTCCTCTTAACTTCCTCCAGAGGGGTCGATGCAACTGGGCAGAACCCACCTTTCTCCTAAATGAAAGGAAAATGCTGCCTCTATTGTGGTGAGCCAGGCTATTTCCATTCTGCCTGTCCCAAGTCGTCGGGAAAACACCCAGACCCTTCCAGTGAAGGGAGGTCTATCACGGGTTTCACCACTTCTCCCAGGTCTGCTGCATCCAGGGTCGTGCTGTCTACCTCCATCTCCTGGGGAGAACCGCAACATGTCCTTGGATGGATTCTGGTGCAGCAGGCAATTTCATGGACCTCAGTTAGCAAAACATCTCCAAGTTCCCCTGGCCCATCTTGACCAACTGATCACGGTCACAGCTCTGGACAGAAGATCTCTGGGTCCTGGGAGGACTTGCCACCTCACTGCTTCCATCTGTCTAGGTATAGCATCTCACACCAAGACTGCTCAGTTTTACCTTATTCATTCTCCTGAGTTTCCGTTGATCCTAAGATACCCGTAGTTAGCCCTCCACAACCCACAAATGCACTCCATGATGGTCTTCTCGCAGAATGGGCCAGCTGCCTCCCCGCATCTCCCAAGCTGTCCCGAGTTCCTACCAAGTATGCAGATCTGTTAGATGTTTTTAGTGAGAAAAAGGGCCACAACACTCCCACCTTATCAAACCCACCACTGAAGAGTTGAGTTGCTGCCTGGAAGACTCAAGGAAGACTCTGCTCCCTGTCAGCTCCAGAATGGGTGTCCATGGACAAATACTTTTATGATGCTCTAGCGTCTGTTTTAATCTATCCCTCCACCTCCTTTGCTGCTGCGGGCTTCTTTTTCGCGGCGAAGAAGGATGGCAGACTCCATGTGGCCTCAATAAAATCACAGTGAAGAACCTGTTCCCCTGACCACTGACGTACATGGCATTTGAGTTGCTGCAAGGGGCAGCCATCTTTACTAAACTAGACCTCCAAAATGTACATAACCTGGTCCCACACATTCAGAAAAGTGATGAATGGAAGACCCATTTTAACACTGCCATTGGCTACTATGAAAATCTCATGATGCTGTTCAGTTTAGTCAATGTAATCCACATGATCTAGCAGCTCCAGATCTTTCTGGGTTTCATTAATTTTTACCAGGAGTTCATCCACAACTTTAGTTCCATTGCAGCACCCCTAAAAGCTCTGACTAGAAGAACCCCTGGCCCATTTCGCTGGACTCCAGAAATTGAGGTAGCTTTCCAGGAATTGAAGTGTCGCTTCACAACAGCTCCCATCCTTGTTCTCCCTGACCCAGAGCTGCCGTTCATTATTGAAGTAGTTGTCTCAGACGCTGGGGTTGGGGCTGTTCTCTCAGAACAACCCCCGTCTGATCAGAAACTCCATCCCTGTGCTTTCTCCTCACAGCAGCTCTCTCTAGTGAAGAAGACTTGGGATATTGGGAACAGAGAGCGGTTGGCAGTCATGTTAGCACTGGAGGAATGAAGACATTGGTTGCAGGGGTCCAAACATCCATTTATGGTCTGGACTGATCACAAGAACCTAACCAACTTTTAGGAGGTGAAACAGTTAAATTTGCACCAGGCTCGATGGTCTCTCTTTCTTAACTGTTTTGATTTTATTATTACCTCCCATCCAGCTTCAAAGAATCAGATGCTGGACACCCTCTCCAGGCAGTTTGTACAACCAGATCTTGTTGCCGTCCCACAACCCATCCTCCTGTGGTCCAAGCTGGTGACATAGGCTGGATGGGAGGTTGAGACCATTGTCAGGAGAGCAGAAGGCACACCAAGGGTGCTGGCCACTGGGTCACCTTTTTGTCCCTAGCTCTGCCCATTCACATGTGTTACAGTGGGGACACACATGACATATTGCAGGACATCTGGGACTGCACAAACATCACAGCTCATCAACAAGTGGTTCTGGTGGCAGGGCAAGAACGGGAATGTTAAATCATACATGGCAGCCCGTCACATGTGCATCCAGAGCAAGGAACCCAGGTCATGTCCACTGCCCATTCTTTCCTGTCCCTGTTCCTATATCTCCGTACCACCATCGTGAGTTAACACCGTGATTACGATGGTGCTGGACCAGATCTCCAAGGCCTGCCCCTTTATGCATCCCTCAAGTTCAAGAGATGGCCAATCTTATGTTGCACTACATGTTTAGGGTGCACAGCTTTCCACAGGACATTGTTTCTGAACAAGACCCCTGGTCATGGAAGACCTGTTGGCTCATTGGAGCTATGGTCAGCCTCTCATCAGCAGATGGAGAGGACCAACCAGGATCTGGAGAAGACCCTGGGGTGCCTTGTGATGGGCAACCCAACCACTTGGTGTAATTATCTGCTCTAGGCAGGGTTTGCTTCTAACACTCTGTCTCACTCTTCTGATGGCATGTCTCCCTTGATGTCAGTTTGGTTATCAGCCCTCTCTGTTTCCTGAGCAGGAGCCCGGGGTGGGAGTCACATTATTGCTGGCAGAAGTAAAAGAAAAGCTCGAACAGCCCTGTCGATAGCATCTCTCCAACAAAAGTGGCATGCTAACTGTCAGAGGCAGTAGTTGGTGGATTGGGAGGGTTACGGCCCAAAGGAACGGTTATGGATTCTCTCCTGTGGTATCCTGGACCCGGACTTGAAGAGAGGCTTCCACTGTTGCCACCCAGATCGCTCTTAGTGATCTTAAGTGGGGAAGGAGTCCTGTCATTCTTCAGTCTGATCACCAGGGCTGCTAGAGTTCTCCAGGCTTCATCATTCCCCCTCCCCTGGATATTAGTTAGTTATTTTCACCTGTTTGTCATTTTAATTATCAGTTCATTTGTATCTTGCTTTATTTCTCTTTCTAAGTTTCCTCTGTTTCGTTTGCCTTTGCTCAGTCTTGAGTTTACCAAGCCTGTGGGTAGTCCTCGTCTGTGTTCTCTACAAACCAATCCTCAAGGAAATATTTTTCATCGATCTCTATCCTTATTGCTGGTCTCCTCTGCACTTAGATCCGCCTGGTCTATGTCTCACCTGGTAGATCATGAGTTAAAGATACCATAACAACCCCGGTTCAAGCCAGTCTGGCAACCACCTCTGTTACAATATCTGGGGAAACGTAGCTTACCAAGTAGCTGTAGTGTAATAGAAAAGCATTTTGGAGACAGTGACATGTAAGTTTCGAGAAAGTTACGGAAAGGGAAAGAACTTGAATGGTCTAGAAATTCAGGCCCTTTCGATATCAGAAGGAGAGCAGGAACAATTACTTTCTGGTTGGTCCACAACCAAGAAGTGGAGCACTTTGAAGTCTGAGACAGCGTGTTCCTGTAAGAATAAAAGGAGATGTAGATAATCCAGGGAGTGAGTCCCAGATGTCAAAGAAGGCTGAAGGTAGGAACACAAGTGAACACAATTTAACCAATTTCCCCCGGGATCAGTGAAGTATGACTATGACTATGACACATGGCAGGTACAGAGAGCTGAAGAAAAAGAATTTCAGGATGTATATTGTATACATTTCTCTGACATTAAGTATACCTATTGAAATGGGAGGGCCATTCCAGACTGCAGCAAGTGTGTTTGTATGGGGTGGGTGCTTGCTAAGGAGATTGATAGGACAAAGGAGGGCCATGAAGTATGACTGGCAGGCAGGAGGAAGGAAAATGTTACAACTTTGCATGTGTATTAAGGGTATGAAGGTAATCAAGGAAAGAATAAAGCACAGTAGGGACCAAGTTAACGATATGTGTGCAGAATGAGAAGACACACATGATGTCTCAAAGTAATGCTACTTATCTGAATTCAGTAAGAAAAATATTATAGGTGGAAAATTGGGGAGAGAGGGAGGGAAATTTGGGAGCACGTTAGCATTAACAGGGATAAGTATTGCAGTGGGCTTAAATGTGTATAAATCCCTAGGGCCGAATGATTAACACAATGAATGATAGGACTATTGGAAATTTTGATGAGAAGAGGCACCTCAGTGTACCAGAGTAAGAATTCCAAAATGTGACAGCACAGGCAGATAAAGTGGAACAGAATATAAGAGCAGGGAGGTTATGGTACAGCTTTATATAACAATGGTGAGGCCACTGATGCAGCACTGGGTGTATCTCTGATCACCACACCCCAAGGACATGATTACGCTGGAGAGGGTGCTGAAGATATTCACCAGGATATTTCCTGGGCTGGAACACAGAAACAGGTGATGCATTCCTAAAGAGAGAGTGCACCAAGTGAAGTGGCCAGACATGCTGTGATCTACCACCATCCTGCCCCTCCTTTGAACATAGGTGTCTGGTGGTTTATCTTAAGTGTAGCCAAATACTTACAGCATGCACATCCAAGGAATCAACAGTTAGGTCATAAGCGTTCAACTTCAACTTAGTGAAGAGCTCTTTCAGGGTTAGCTTCTCTCCCTTGGTGCTCCAGACAACACGATCCGAATCCATCAAAGAAGTCTTCTTTATAAAGCGCAGGAGGTGTTTCTGGTTCATGCAGGCTGCCGCGTGGATGTGAGTATCAACCTGAGGGACAGAAAGTCAAGGGGGACTGTTCTTAGACTCTCTCATATGTAAATAAGCCCCATACTAGGGTCAAAAGCTGTAAAATCAAAACAGGTGTTGGAAACTTGAGATAGAAACACAAAATATTGAAAACATACAGTAGGTCAGACGGGGGAGGGAAATCAGACTCATGTTTCAGGTTAATGACATTTATCAGACAATTTATCGGAAATGAGAAAAGCTGTAAATCAAGCAGATTTTAAGTAGAAGGGAAGGGGGGCTGGTGTTGTTTGAAGAGAAGTCAGTGATAGGGTGGAGAGCAATTGGAACTGAATGACACAGTGGTGGTGCTGGCTGAGGAAAGTCTCGCTAATCACTGATTTGAGAGGAGGGGATGGAATAGAGCAGGATAAATGAAAACAGAGAATAAGAAGGTGTATACATGAATAATGTAGGAACTTGGAGACGTAAAATGCTGCCTGAAATAAACCTGGGAATACACACCAGGTCATGTAGCCTTGGGGAGAGAAAGTGCTACAGATTGCTGACCTTCCAGCAGAACAGACCATTTCTGTTGAAAACTGGAAAGGCCAGAAATCTGAAATTGTTAAATTCTTATAAAGTCTTAACATTGAATTCATCAATTTCAGATAACCAGTCTTTCCAGTTTGTGTGGGACATGGCCCATTCTGCTGTAAGGTAACCAATCTGAAGCATTAATTCTGTTTTTTCTCTCTCAGCAGATGTTGCTGAACTGCTGAGCATTTTCTGTTTCTATTTCAGATTTCCAGCATCTGCACTGTTTTGGCCTCAAGGTTCTAGCACCGATGTCCCCCTTATTCTCTGTTTTCATTGACCTCCTTCAGTTTCTACCTCTGGGAAGATCAAGAGTGATTATTGACCCTTCACCATCACCACTTGTGTGATTAAGTCTCTCTTTATCTCCGCTGTATCAGAGACATTCCCTTTCTTCTCTCCATCACTAACCAACCCCTGCCCCTAAACCCTTCCACCCTAACACAAGTCTGATTTCTAATGTCTTGCAGTCGATTTAGCCATTGATCTAAAACGTCAACTGTTTCTCTCTCTCCATAGATGCTGCCTGACCTGCTGAATGTTTCTCCTGCTTTCTCATTTTATTTTAAAGGAGATAGAAAAATTACAAGGTTAACTACAACCTCGATATTACCAAGCTGAGTTTCAACTCCTTTAGATTTTGAGGGGAATGGAAGTGTGGAAGAGCAGTAGTTAGTAGCTTTATTAGTTTTACCAGACATACGCTGAGTAGATGGATGTGCTTATGATGTCACAAAGTAGTTGGGCGAGATACTGTGACGCATTCAAGGACTATTTATTGTTAATAACAGTGTACACAAAATCAAAATGCTGCAGATGCCGGAAATCTGAAATAAAAGCTGAAAGTTTTGGAGTTACTCAGCAAATTACAGAGCATCCCTGGTGAAAGAAACAATGACCTTTTGTAAAAAAACCTGCCAACAATTTGAAGATACAGAAGAAAAGGCATAGAGTTGAAATGACGAGGGAAGACCCGAAAGAATGAAAGGTGGGATTAAGTGATAAAGAATAAATGGCAAGGAAGGTGATGACATGAGGTAGATAGAGTGGTAGTGAGACAAGTAAAGAAACACAGGCCATTCTGGGGAAATATGCATAGGAGAATCTATATCATTACCTGAAATGACTAAAGGAAATTATTGTGGATCAGTGAAATCTGAAATAAAAACAGAAAATGTTGGAGATGCTCTGTTTTGAAAAGTTAACTCAGTGTTGAAACTGGAGGGCTGTAACATGCTTGATTAGAAGGTGAGTTGCTATTCTTTGAGCTTATGTTGGTCTACATGGGAACAAGATCAGAGACTGGAGTCTAGGAAGATGGAATCCCACTGCTACCTATAAGGAGTTTGTACCTTCTCCCAGAGACCAAGTGGGTTTTCTTTGGGTGCTCCGGTTTCCTCCCACAATATAAAGATGTACTGGTTTGTAGATTAATTGGTCATTGTAAATTGTCCCATGATCAGGCTAGGGTTAAACTTGGGGTTGCTCGGCAGCGCACCTCGAAGGATCAGAAGGGTCTATTCCACACTGTACCTCAATAAATAAATAAAGATTAGAGACTGGGGTCAGGGAAGATGGAGTGAGTGTAGGACAACAACCAAAGTACCAAAGAACCATTCCACGAAGGACATCAACCATTCTCTATTTAGTTTCCCCAACACTGATAACAATTGAGAAAGTACCAGCCAGTCCACTGCCTCACCTAGAAGTAGAAGAACCAGTCACTGGAGTTGCAGAATATTGATAATTTTGTGGGTGGCTCTGCTGATTATTATTGAGAGTGAGACTGGGATGTTCAAGTAGACCTGGTAATACACTACCCAGACAGAGCAATGTGTGGAGGTGTCTGTGTATCAGGATACAGCAGGAAAAAGAAATCATGTTTTACCTTTCTGACATTGTAGAAATCTCTATGAGGATTAATCTTCAATTCTTTTATCTCTTCCATGTCATTCAGCATCTCATGCAGGTTAAACTTAGATTGAAGAAATTTTAAGCGACGGTGGGCATATGTCTTCCTAAACAAAAATAAAACAAAGGGTGAAATAGAAGAGAGCTATATTTTCATTTTTCAAAGCTCATGCCATCATTATACACAATGTAGGGGACTCTGCTCACATACATTGACCCCCATTAGTTACTTGCATGCAACACTCTGCTCACTACACTTTGGAAACATAATGTTAAAGTGAACGGACTCCAAAATTCACAAAATGGAACTGGAGGATGGCTCAAAGATGTGAAAATGAATGGCATGGAAATGTAAGTTTTAATTCTTGTCTTATGAGAAGTCATGGACAAAGGAGCAAAGGTCTGTGAATTAGACTGTAGTTTATAATCCTTCTTCCAGTTTATAATCCTTGAGACCATTGGGAGCACAATGTACTAAGTTAACTCATCATCATCATATGCACTATTCTGGGAACTAACACCTCCATCCTGCAGTTTTTCATTCTGAATACAATACACTTTTTCTGTCTCTCTTTCTCTTTTTCTCTTTATTGGTCTCTCTTACCCCATTTCTCTCTCAATTTCCTTCTCTTCCCTCTTACATACACACACACAGAGTTAATTTTCCATGAGTCAGTGCTAAGTACGAAATGATTATCATCACTTACACAGGCCCCTGGGCAATTAGTGCAATTAGAAAATTCATGTCGTCTATGAAGGTGGACAGATCTGGGTAGGGCAGGTCTTTGGGTTCATTCCTCTTGACGGATTCCTCATTGGCATAAACATAGATGACACCATCTTTCATTTTACACACATATCCAAGGTTTTCAGGCAGATTCTTGGGATCAAAGGGATCTTCTCCAGCCTTCACCTGTGGAGTAAACACTGAAATAAAAAGAAAGGAGAGTATCTCAGTAACGTACGTACAAATGATCCTTCTCTGGCTGATCGTCACATCAGATTTATTTTACAGACCCTATTCAAACATCTAATCTCCTTAATTTCATCTTCTATTCTAATGACTACCAGACTGATCTTTTCACTCTGTTTCCTTCCCAAGCTATAGCATAGAATCGTATAGAGTAGTCCACCCCCGCCCCCACCGTCACCCACTTTGTCAGGTGCTGCCAGATCTGCTTATTTCTCCCAGCAGTTTTCTTTTCTGCATGTGCAGTTTCTTGTGTCACCATCCACCTCTTTGCATTCTTGATGCTTTGAAATCAAATTTATCCTGCCGTTTGCTATTTTAATGTATTCTTTCCCAGCTATTTGAATTCCTTTCTGTACAGGACAAAATTGGGCAATTATCCATACTGTAGGGAAGATAATAGTACTCTTGGTGTTAATATTGGGGAAATATTGTCAGAATCAGTTTAATATCACCAGCATATGTTGTGAAATTTTTTGTACAATGCAATAATTATAAAAACTGGAAATTATAGTAAGTACATACACATAATAGTTCAATTAAATAAATTGTGCAGAACAAGTAGTGAGGTAGTGTTCATGGGTTCAATGTTCCATTCAGAAATCTGATGGCAGAGAGGAAGAAACTGTCACTAAATTGTTGAGCGTGTGCCTTCAGGTTCCTGTACTAAGATCCAGTTTTTGTTTTCATTCCATCCAGGTAGTTCATGCCTAAGTACATTGAGGTAATCAACAGGAAAATCAGAATGCAGAATAGAGTGCCGTCGCTACAGAGAAAGTGCAGTGCAGATCACAAGTAGAGTGCAAAGGCCACAACAAAGTAGAGTGGGAGTGTCACAATGGCGGGGCATAGGGAGCAAGGGTGGACCCAAATGCAAGACACATCTTGTGAGGTTACTTAGATTTAGTTTATTGTTGATACCAGGAGAGAAAGGCAGGAGCAGGAAATAGCGAACTGGACAAGGACTCAGGACTACGACTAGGCTGGGACCAAGGGTCTGGGCTAGGACTTGGATTCAGCTCCCGGAACTAGAGGAGACATGAAGTGGCTAGGATATGGACTCCGAGCCAGAGACCGGGCAAGGACCCAGTACCTGGGTCTTGCCTCGGGCTCAGACCCCAGAATTAGGCATGGACACATGACATGGGCGAGGGAGAGGAGGAACATGGGAACACAGAGCCTCGGTCTCGGGAGAGCAGGTACATGGAACCATGGATACATACACAGAACACAGAGTCGGGACCCCTCCTTGGGGACAGGACATAGGGCTGGGACTCATGACCCTCCGCGGGGCAATGGCAAGACGGCCTGACTTACCCCATGGAGGCGAGGACAAGACAAGACAGAACATGACCCCTCACGGGGCAACAACAAGATGGCCTGACCTATCCCACGGAGGCGAGGACAGGACAAGGCATGACTCCCCGCGGGGCAATGGCAAGACGGCCTGACTTACCCCACGGAGGCGAGGACAAGACAAGACCAACACGAATGAACATCAGACAGCACCTATCTAGCTCCGGCGATCGAACTAGACCGAAGTGCAGGCGGGGGCTGCAGATGAGGGCTAGAGGCGAGAGGGGCAGAGAAGGGATTCAGACAAGGGGGTAGGACAGGAATCACAGACCGCCAGGGCCAGGACTTGACTCAGAACTGGGAAGCCGCCAGGGCCAGGACTTGACTTAGTGCTTGAATGCCGCCAGGGCCAGGACTTGACTTGGTGCTTGAATGCTGCCGGACCCAGGACTTGACTTGGAGCCTCCGGGTAGTGGCGAGCTCTCAACTCGGCCCGAGAACAGTAGACAGCGGTTCTTGATTCCCTCTGGCGGGTTAACCGATGGATCCACCTTGATGAGGAAACTTGGCAGGCTCGCTTCAGTGAGGTAACTGGACAGGGTTGCTCCGGTGAGGAAGGGCGAATTACCGGCATTCGCTTCGGCAGAGACTAGGCTTGCTCTGGCCAGATGACATCGGCACACCGTACCTTTGATGACTTTGCAGATGCTCCCGCCCCAAACGGCTGAAAGCCGGAGACTATAAACTACCGGTTCAGCCGAGTGTTAATTGCCTCTAATCACCAAAGTTGAGGGACATGGGAAAACAGGGAATCAACGGTCCGGATCGTAACATAAACAAGGTCAATTTAAAGGGATCCCGATCCAGACCATGACAGGGAGATTGAATATTCATTACATCTGATGCGATCACCATCTCAAGCAGTGTCTTCCAAATTACAATCCCTCTCTATGTAAAAACAAATCCTCTTTTGGTACCTTTTTAAAATTCCTTGAACCTATGCCCTGTTGTTTTTGATGCACTTATCAAGGGAAAAAAGCTTCTGACTACCTATACTATTTCTGCCTTTTATTATTTTACATACTTCTATCAAATCAAAGTTCACAGTAAATTTATTATCAAAGTACATGTATGTCACCATATACAACCCAGAGATTTATTTTCCTGTGGGCATACTCAACAAATTCATAACAGAAGCAATGAACTTGGGCGTTCAACCAGTGTGCAAAAGACAACAAACTGTGCAAATGCAAAAAAAAAAGAAATAATAATAATTGATAAATAAACAATAAACACCAGGAACATGAGATGAAGTGAAAGTGAATCCATATGTTCTGGGAATATTTCAATGATGGGGTGAGTTTGTCTCCTTCACCCCTGGGCAAACTACACCAGTCTATCCAATCTCTCCCCATAACTAATGTTCTCTAGTCCAGGCAACATCCTAGTGAATCTCCTCTGCAATCTCTCCAACACAATCACACCTTTCCTATAGTGTTGCTACTGGAATTGCACACCGTACTGAAGTGCAAAAATCAACGTTTTGTGAAATTGCAACATAACGTGCCAACTGTTATATTCTGAGTCCTGATTCATAAATGTAATCATGCTAAATGCCTTCCTCACCAGCTTATCCACTTGTGTCGCCACCTTCTGGAACTATGGACTTGGGCCCTCAAGTCTCTCTGTTCATCATCATTGCTCAGTGCTCTACCATTTACTGTGCATGTCCTATCCTTCTCAAAATTAATCACCGAGCACTTGTTAGGATTAAGTTCCATCTGCCATTGTTCTGCCCGACTTTCTATCTAATCTGTAACCTGCTCTAACCTTAGACAACCTTTCTCATGATCCCATCAATCTGTGAATTTACTAATGACACTTCTCGCATGCACATCCAAGTCATGAATACATATCACAACCAGCGCCAATCCTAGTGGTGCACCACAGGTCACAGATTTCCAATTAGAAAAGTATCCTTCCAATACATAGCTACTGCCTCCTATCAGCAAGCCATATTTGGATCCAGCCAACCAGCTCATCCTGGATCTCACATGCTGCCGGAGTAGTCTCCCATCAAAATGTCACTTCAAATTCTGCCGCATTCTATACCCACGTCTCAGGTTTGCTATTACACAGGTGTTACTTAACGACTGAGCTAAACATTATTAAAAGCCTTAATTCACTTCAGAACTCTTTACCATAATCTAATTATATTTACAAATAACTCCATATTTGCATTTAGGGAAGCACAAGCTGATTGGGGATAGTCAGGCTGGCTTTGTGAGGAGCAGCTGGTGTCTCACGAGCCGGACTGGAAGTGGCAAAACAAACTGATGAAGGTAGAGCAGTCGATGTGATGTAAATGGCTTTCAGTAGATGTTTGACAAGGTTTCCCATAGTAGGCGCAGTCAGAAAGTCACGAGGGAACTCTGGCTGCACGGATTCAGAATCGGTTTGACCACAGAAGGCAAAGGGTGAGTAGTAGATGGAGCATTTTCTGCCTGGAGATCAGTGATGAGTGGTGTTCTGCAGGGATCATGTTCTGGAATCTGTGCTCTATGTGATTTTTAAAGTGATTTAGATGAGGAAGTGAAATGGTGGGTGAGTAAGTTTATAGATGACACAAAAGTTGATGGTGTGGATAGTGTCAAAAGTTGTTGTAGGATACAATTGATTACCTGCAGAGCCAGGCTGAGAAGAGACAGATGGAGTTCAATCTGGAAAACTGAGAAGTGATACACTTTCGTAAGTTAAACTTGAAGGCAGAGTTCAAGGTTAATGGCAGGATTCTTTGTAGTGTAGTGGAAAAGAAGGATCATGGGGTCGTAGCCATAGATTCCTCTAAGTTGCTGCACACATTGATAGAATAATTAAGAAGGTGTGTAGTGTGTAGGCCTTCATTAGTTAGCAAACTGAGTTCAAGGTCACAATGTAATGTTGCAACTCTTTAGAACTCTGGTAAGAGTGACATTTAGAATATAGTGTTCAATTCTGACCACTTAGGGAGGCTGCAGTGGAGATTTACCAGGACGCTGCCTGGAATAGACAGCATGTCTTATAAGGATAGGTTGGGCAAGTTAGGGCTTTTCCCTTTGGATCAAAGGAAGATGAGAGATAGAGGCGTACAAGGTAATAAGAGGCATGGATCAGGTGGGCAGCCAGTGCTTTTAATATGAGAGGCCATAATTTAGAGTGATTGTAGAAAGGTATAGGGGGGACGCCAGATGTAGGTTTTTATGTGGGAAGTAGTAAATGCACAGAACGCACTGCCAGGTGTGGTGGTCGAGGCAGAAACATTAGAAACACATGGATGAAAGAAAAATGGAGATCTATGTGGGAGGGAAGGGCTAGGTTGATCTTGAAGTAGATTAAAACATCAGCAAAACATTGTGGGCTAAAGTCCCTGTACTGTACTGTACTGTACTGTTCTATGTTATAAGGAACATTTCCTTACTCTTTATTTGCCCTTTTTTAGAAACTGGTAAGCCATCTAACATGAGTCATTTCTTTCCCAGAGTATTGAAACTATGAAACATCCTTATAGAATCACATTATAATCCTTGGGTGACAGGATGGAGATACATCTCTACCAAAGGCACTCCATCCCTCTGCTGGCCTGATGATCACCCTTGAGCAAGGTGTAGAACTTGCTTAACCCCTCAATCAGGGTCATGTGAAGCCATGGGAGTACATGCTGGATGGTCGTATGAGCAGCTGGTGCATATCACAAGTTCTGGTTATGCGACCAATGATGCCAGGCAGACAACCTCTGAAGAGTATTGATAATGACTGGGGTTGCCTGTCTTGCAAAGACACTGCTCAGAGAAAGGCAATGGCAAACCAATTCTGTAGAAAAATTTGCCAAGAACAATCATGGTAATGGAAAGACCATGATCACCCACGTCATACGACACAGCACATAATAATGAAGGAATTATAACCCCTTCCTTTCCATCCTGCACCTAACCACTTATTCTTGAGGATCCATGGACTATCCCACTATTTTCAGCCTAGGTATGGTCTCACATCCAGGTTTTATGGTTCAAAACTGCACTAAGAACCGATTCAGAAAATCAAATGGAAAATAATTAGACCCTAGCCTGCAAGCAATGCGAAGTTTGGGATTGGTGCTGAGAGAAATAAAGATTGTTAGATCAGACAGTGTAAGGAGTAGGAACTTGAGAGGAGATGTGAGGGAGGCCATTTTCACCCAGAGAGTGGTGAGGACCCGGAGTGCACTGCTAGAGAGAGTAGTGGAAGCAGAGTCACTGGCGGCATAAATAAAGTGTCTTGATTTAGTTAAATCACCCGGCTATGGAGGGCTACAGGACAAGTTCTGGAAGCAGGGGTTGCTACAGGTAGGTGCCCAGTAGTCAGTGTGGAAATAGTGGACCTTCTTCCATGCTGCTTGATTCTATGACCCTATGACCCTGTATCTGGACCGTAGTGGTGCAGAGTACGAGATGTGTTCTTACCCTCGGGCAGATGTCCTTACCTGGGTGCACTTCATCCTCTTCTTTCCACTGCTCATGTTCCATCATTCGCAGGAATCGTGAAGTGGTACTGAAAAACCTTTGAATGGAGAGCCGCATGTACTTTTCCCGAATTGTCAAAGCTCGGTATAGACCCTTGCAGGCGAGCTCAAAATCGTCCAAGGTTACCTGTTCAACAGGGAAACAATTGAATTCAGAGTGGTCTCAGGGTTCTTATTCTTCCCGAATCTCTCCAGCTATCCTACATCCGACATCACCTTGTCATCCAAAATCAATCTAGTCTAGTTCTTAGTAGGAGCCAGTCACCAACATACCTTGATCATCTCTGCAGAGCCTACTTAGATGATACTGCTGAAGAGAGTAGTTTTGTTATGCAGACACCAGAGAAGATGGGATAGTTTACCAATGCATAAATGTTATCAAGGAGGCTGACTTCCTACTCTCTCAGCCTTATTCACTAAACTGCCCATCACCTAACTTCCCTTATTGACTGAAATGGCAGATAGTTTGTTTTCCTCCCTTTGAAAATTGTGTCATTCATGCATTCTTCAAAGTACTTTCCCCCTGTCTTTGAAAAATAGATACTGCCAGCCACTAATCTTTCTCAGTCACCTTTTCTCATGCCCACCACTATAGACTAGACAGAAAGAACATAGAACAGTACAGCACAGTACAAGTTCTTTGGCCTACAATTATGCCTACCTTTTAACCTACTCCAAGATCAATCTAACACTTCCTTCCCACATAGCCCTCCAGTTTTCTTTCATCCATGCACTGAAGAGTCTAAGATATACACAGTCAAACATAAGCTAATAAATAAGTATAGTGTTAAGGGATATTGAGTAGCTATGGAAAGGGAAAGAATGAACATTTTGGATCTGTCAGTCTTTATCAAAATATTAATTGCTTTAATCATGCCAAAGACCCTTTGAGACTTACAGGGTATGTGTTATCAATAACCCAATTTGGAATACCAGTCACATGGAAAATTCATATTTGTCTCACTTTTTCTCCCTTAAGCTCCCTTCTAGCTAATTCTGTACAACCAGGAATGTTTCTTCTATCACTAAACTGCTGTGTTCCACAGTCACTCTAAATCATAAAAACCTTTTTTATGCCATGAACCCCTACCATTAACCAAGGGGTCCATCGTCCCCAGGTTGGAAACTCCTGCACTAAATTATTTTATTTCAGATTTCCCATTTCAGTCCATGTCTCTAAAAGAAAAAAAGCTAGGTAGAGTTGGCACTTGGCGCAAAGCTTCATTCAATAGTGTGAAGTTATTCTTACCCCTGACGCATAGTCTCCAGTGATGGCAACTCTCTGGAAATCAGGTACATCTTTGTATGATGGCTCCACTATCTGATTGGCTGAGCCAACCTGTTGCACTTGGGTAATTGGCACTGTCGGTACAATGGCCTTTGCTCTTATCTTCTTCCTAATGTGACAACACAGCCCAGAATCCGTGTTAATTAAAGCAAAGACCACATCTTTGTTTTGAAACAGATCACCAACAATAGCAGAACTTTGAGCTTTCTGGATCAGTTAGTAACTGAACTGTCAGCTATGGTTTTAACTATGAGACCAAGGCTGATTAATGCCAAATCCCCAATGAAGGTCATTGTAATTGTGCTTCCTCCATGCTTTCTGCCTCTGTGATTCCATGACTGACTTAGACAGTGACTCATGGACTATCCACTCTGTTGGAAAGTGCAGGATGGACCTTGGCTGAAGATGGAATTAGGGCCGTCCTGTTATTGAGATTGTGTTCTGTCATGCAAAGAGATTACCAGATGATCAGAGGAAATGATGTACTTAAAGCCTCTTTGAAAAACTGTATTATCGTCATTATTTCTTAGGAATCTCTGGCCCCTTTTTAAAGTGAAGAAGGAGTATGTAGGATGTTATTGAGTGCATGTATTATCTAAGTGGTGAAAAAAGCATCCAACCACACAAACTACCACCTACCCACTTCATCACT
The DNA here is from genome assembly GCF_030028105.1 of Mobula birostris. NCBI lineage: Eukaryota > Metazoa > Chordata > Chondrichthyes > Myliobatiformes > Myliobatidae > Mobula > Mobula birostris. The sequence goes on from NC_092372.1 coordinate 130,249,848, forward strand.
TGTAGAAGAACCTGATGTTCCCACATGAGCCACTTCAGAAACCACAAACTGAAGTAAGTCAATCTGGATCCTGAGGCACTGAGTAAGGAGAGCCTATGTGACATGAAGAATGATTTGGCGATACTTGTGGAGGTTAATCTGGGGAAGAGATGGTGTGTTTAGTCCAAGCCTAGTGGGTAAGAATAGGGAAAGGGACTTATGTTAACTCTCTATCCAGAGAACTGAGCTGCTGGTTAGTTTTCAGTAAAATACAATGAAATGATCAAAGGGCATAAAAAGCAGACTCAAACACTTAACCTGCGACCACCAAGATAAGGGCACTTTTTTTTGTTACATACGAAGACTTGAGGCATATGGGCGAATTGATGCTCTATTTCCCCACATTTTACAGCTTTCTCTTTGTAGAGCTCTCAGTTCCAGACAGAGTTCTTAAGGACTTCCCAAGTATCCATCTTCACTGTCTAATATATTTTGCTATGTATTAGGAAGAAGGAGACCCACACTCCAAATCTCAATCCATGATAAAAAAAAAACAGATGGAAAGGCAGGAAGGAAACAATCAAATGATATGCCTTTGTCTACCAACATTCTGCTCAATAACTGGATTGGAAGGTAAATGTGTCAGCTATATTTCTTGTTATTTCACTTTTTGGAGCTAATCTAATCCCTTTCTGTGGAGGGAGAAAGATGTAAATGGTTAATAAAATAATTATAAATAAACAAATACAGAAAAATCTAAAATATCAATACAAATTTACTGCCTGTATTGTTATCTTTCTCTTTATCATCTGATGTTGCGCTGTACAACTTTGACTCAGAGGCTATGAGGTTTGATACATCACTCATTGCCCATGAGATCCTTGAACGTTCCCCTTCTCCGGTTCTGCAAGCTGCTGTGTCTTGCCCTAATATCAGAAAGATAAACGCTATTGACTTTCATCTCTGTTACTTGTTCCTCGCCTACTTTTTTTTGTCATTAGTCTGAACCAGACTTTTCATAACCTTGAGTGCTGAGTTTGAGCCCCTGATGATATTTCCATCCAACTATCAAGATTGTTCACTTTCACCTGTGTAACATCAACTATTCTGACCCAAGCTGAACTCATCCCCATTGGAAACCATTATCCACACCAGTGTTCATCTGCTCAATTTCTCCTCACCCTGTATAAATGTGGACATCTATCTCCAAAGCTTGGCTTCTAACTCACCTCGTCCTTTACACCCCTTTGCCAACTGAGTTTACAAAGTTCCTAGACTAATAATATTTCAGCTTTAAAACACCAAGCCTAGTTTTTCAAATTATCAATGACCCTCCTAATTTTGGAATTTCCTTCAGTCTTCCAAAATTTCAAGACCTCCACGTTTCACCAGTTTGGCCATATTTGATTTTAATCACTTCACCACTTGCAGCCATACTTCTGGTCCCCAAATTCTTAAGCTCTGGAATTTCCTCTCTAAACTCACATTTTACTCATGGATCCTGAAATTCCTTCTATTGCTCTTTGTCAAAGTCAGTGGGTAGTATTATTGTTAAACCCTTTGAGACATCTTTCTACATTAGAGAGGATAACTACAAACGTTTGTACATAAATTCAAGATATTTTTGCGATTCAATCTTTGTGCATTGGTACCTCTTCTCAATGGATTCCTTGGACGTTCTGTTAATTAGGCTGTCTTGTATCTCATGTTGTCCAATTGGACAGTCATCCGCCATGCCAAATGGGGAGACCTCATCTTTTTCGTCTTCATCCTTAGCATCATGTGCAAAGACTTTCTCAGCTAAGATCCGTGATTTTTCATCTAATCCTAGAAAGGACAATCACAAGGTAACAGAAATGAGTGATAAAGTTTAATCAAACAGAAAATGTATGAGCGGAAATAAAAAAGACAGACTACGATGTTATATTTGACATATTTTTTATTATTATGGAGCTGTACTGAAGTAAATTATACTTGGGCAACTTTTAGCAAAAAGAAAAACTGTCTTGTAGAGCTGTGAAAAGATACTATTAATATTTTAATAATACATTAGATTCCATTCACTTGGACCAGTGGTTAATTGGGGCAGCCACTTATTTGGGACAACTCTTAAAGAACAGAAACTAATGAAGGAAATAGCCAGGATTCCCTTTTTGTTTATTTGGGACACAATACCACTTAATTGAGACAGGAGATTATTGCTGAAGTTTCTACCTAATGTCAGTTGCATGCACTTGTGTGGCTGTTAAACACTACACCAGTCATAGAGCGAGCGGTTTTTAAATAATAGCAGTTGTGTGTGTTTGTGTTCAAAAAATGGTGACTATTGTCACTGATAGTTGTTGAGAAATAATCAGTAAAACAAATTGGAACTGTTTTGCTCACTGATGTTTTAAGTGAGATGCTAAAAATGGGCAGGAGTGAAAATGAAATGATTTCACTTCAACAAGTTAGAAACTACGAAGAATCTGTAAGTATTGGCATTCACCTTGAATGTTATAATGTAAAAGAAGATTTGGAGGATGCAGTCATCGAAAGCATTGGATGAAGACATTGTATGAAAGCATTGTATGAAGTACTGTCTGCACTAGGTGTCTGCACTGATTTTGTTCAGTTACAGACAATCAAAAGAACACAGCAGTGTAAACTGGATGAATTCCTCCGTCTTTAACTATTAGGAATTAATACAGTTTTATAGTACTGTAGTAGTATTGCTAGAGTTCTAATTTGCTCTGTATTTCATTTAAATACATAATTTGTTACTCTGAAAAATGGTAGTTTTAATTTTTATATGTTTTTAACTACTTCCATGAAACTTCTACTTAATGGGGACAAAATGTACTAGTCCTATTTAACCAGGATCCATTGTATATTGAATTCTCCCAAACTGCTTAACACTGAGTTGAAGCTGCTAAGCAGAATTGAAAAGTATGAACACAGAATGTAGAAAATTGCAGCACACTACAGCCCCTTCAGCACATGATGTTGAGCCATTATATGTGGTATATATAAAATGAGTATCCCCTTTAAGAATTACCTGTATCATGTGATTGGACTGTTAACCCATTGTTACATTAGTCACTGATGTGAATTGGATGTTGGTCACCATCAGTAGAGGTTTGGTTCAGACAGACATGACAGGGCAGCTGAAGTTGTAGTGAAAACCAAGAAGTTTCCCTCAAACATCAACTCACACTGGCCAAAGTCTATGCCAGCAATGGTTTAGTGGGAGATAGAAACCAATCATTTATGGAAGTGGGCAGACCAGTGTAGTGATCGGAAGAAATTGCAGAGGCAAATTAATGCCTTGGCTGCTGCCAATCAGAGCTCCAGACTCTCAGAATCTGAATCAAATTTAATATTGTTGGCATACGTCATGAAATTTGTTGTTTTGTGGCAGCAGTACATTGTAGTGCAAAATAAAAAAAACTACAAACTACAATAAGAAATATATATAAAAAATTAAGTAATCAATGCAAAAAGAAAGGAAAAATAATAATGAGGAAGTGTTTATGGGTTCATTGTCCATTCAGAAATCTGATGGTGGAGGGGAAGAAGATATTTCTGAAACATTAAGTGTGTGTCTTCAGGCTCCTACCACCACCCTGATGGTAACAATGAGAAGAGGGCATGTCCTGGTTGATGGGGGTCCTTAATGATGGATGCCGCCTTTCTGAGGTGCTGCTCCATGAAGATGTCCTGGATGCTGGAGAGGTTAGTGCCCATGATGGAGCTGATTGTGTTTACAACTTTCTGCAGCCTTTTCCGAGACAGAGATGCAACCAGTTAAAATGCTCTCCACAGTACATCTGCAGAAATTTGTGAGAGTCTTTGATGATGTATTAAGTCTCCTCAAGATCCAAATGAAACAAAGCCACTGTTGTGCCTTCTTTGTAATTGTTTCAATATGTTGGGTCCAGGATAGATTTTCAGAGATGCCGGAACTCGAAAATCCTCACCCTTTCCACTTCTGATCCCTTATAGGGAGTGGTGTGTGCTCCATTGACTTCCCCTTCCTGAAGTCCATGATCTTTGGTGTTACTGACATTGAGTGTAATGTTATTGCTGCTACACCACTTAACCAGCTGATCTACCTTGCTCCTATATGCCTCCTTGTCATAATTTGAAACTTATAGCAAATTTATAGACACTGTTTGAGTTGTGCCTAACCACACTGTCATGGGTGTAGAGAGAGTACAGCAGTGGGCTAAGCACACATCCTCGAGAAGCATCAGTGTTGAATTCAGTGAGGAGGAGATGTTATTTCCAATCTGCATAAACTGAGGCCTCTTGGTGAGGAAGTCAAGGATCCAGTTGTAGAGAGGAGTACAAAGGCCCAAATTTTGGAGTCTTTTGATTAGAAATGAAGGTATGATTGTGTTGAACACTGAGCTGTAATCAATAAACAACAGCCTAACATAGATATCGCTATTATCCAGGTGATCCAAGGATGAGTGAGATTGCATCCACTGTAGACCTACTGTTGGAATAGGCAAATTGCAGTGGGTCCAGGTCCTTGCTTTGGCAGGAGTTGATTCTAGCCATAAGCGGCTTCTCAAAGCTCTTCATCGCAGGAGATGTGGGTTCCACTGTGTGATTGTCATTGAAGCACCCTACCCTGCTAATCCTGGGTACTGATGTGATTGTCACCCTTTTGAAGCAGATAGGAACCTCCAACTGCAGCAGTTAGAGATTGAAAATGTCCCAGAGCACTCCCGCCAGTTAGTTGGTGTGGGTTTTCAGAGCCCTACCAGGTACACCATCAGCGCCTGATGCCTTGCAAGGGTTCACCTTCTTGAAAGACCTTCTGATGTTGGTTTCTGGATGCTGCAAGGGGTCATATAGTTATGTTTTTAGTCTTCCTTTCAGATTGTGTGCATTAAAGGCATTGAGCTCATTGGGGAGTGAAGCATCACGCGCACTCATGATGTCCGAAGTAATGGCCTGCAAACCCTGACAGAGCTGATGTGCATCCGATTCCTTCTCTAACCTCAATCAGAAATGTTTTCTCACTCATGAAGTATCCTTCCATAGGTTGGACTTCTTGTGTAGTTCTGGATCACTGGTCTAGAATGCCACAGATCTAGCCCTCAGCACACTATGAATCTCTGTATTCATCCACAGCTTTTGATTTGGGTATGTTCTCGAAAGCACACACTCATCCACATTACTCTAAATGAAGTCAGTGACAGTTATGGAATATTTATTCAGACTTGAAAATGAATCCCTTCAATATTGCAAGATAGTTTTTTGCAGCAATACATAGAGGTACCAACTAGAGAAGGGGCATTGTTGGATCTCCTGTTAGGGAATGAGATAGGGCAGGTGACGGAGGTATGTGTTGGGGAGCACTTCGGGTCCAGTGATCACAATACCATTAGTTTTAATATTAGTTTTGATTAGGCTCTGACAGAAATATTTCAAATGTCATTAGAAACGGGGATGGTGCTGGAGGATTGGCGTATTGCTCACGTGGTTCCATTGTTTAAAAAGGGTTCTAAGAGTAAACCTGGCAATTATCCGCCTGTGAGTTTGACATCAGTGGTGGGTAAATTGATGGAAAGTATTCTTAGAGATGGTATATATAATTATCTGGATAGTCAGGGTCTGATTAGGAACAGTCAACATGGATTTGTGCGTGGAAGGTCATGTTTGACAAATCTTATTGAATTTTTTGATGAGGTTACTAGGAAATTTGATGAGGATAAAGCAGTGGATGTTGTCTATATGGACTTCAGTAAGACCTTTGACAAGGTTCCACATGGAAGGTTAGTTAAGAAGGTTCAATCATTAGGCATTAATATTGAAGTAGTAAAATGGATTCAGCAGTGGCTGGATGGGAGACGCCAGAGAGTAGTGGTGGATAACTGTGTGTCAGATTGGAGGACGGTGTGTAGCGGTGTGCCTCAGGGATCTGTACTGGGTCCAATGTTGTTTGTCATATATATTAATGATCTGGATGATGGGGTGGTAAATTGGATTAGTAAGTATGCAGATGATAATAAGTTGTGGATAATGAAGTAGGTTTTCAAAGCTTGCAGAGAGATTTAGGCCAGTTAGAAGTGTGGGCTGAAAGATGGCAGGTGGAGTTTAATGCTGATAAATGTGAGGTGCTACATTTTGGTAGGACTAATCAAAATAGGACATACATGGTAAATGGTAGGGCATTGAAGAATGCTGTTGAACAGAGGGATCTAGGAATAATGGTGCATAGTTCCCTGAAGGTGGAATCTCATGTAGGTAGGGTGGTGAAGGAAGCTTTTGGTATGCTGGCCTTTATTAATCAGAGCACTGAGTATAGGAGTTGGGATGTAATGTTGAAATTGTATAAGGCATTGGTAAGGCCAAGATTGGAGTATTGTGTACAGTTCTGGTCACTGAATTATAGGAAGGATGTCAATAAAATTGAGAGAGTGCAGAGGAGGTTTACTAAAATGTTGCCTGGGTTTCATCTCCTAAGTTACAGAGAAAGGCTGAACAAGTTAGGTCTTTACTCTTTGGAGTGTAGAAGGTTGAGGGGGAACTTGATAAAGGTGTTTAAAATTATGAAGGGGATAGATAGAGTTGACGTGGATAGGCTTTTTCCATTGAGAATGGGGGAGATTCAAACAAGAGGACATGAGTTGAGAGTTAAAGGGCAAAAGTTTAGGGGTAACATGAGGGGGAACTTCTTTACTCAGAGAGTGGTAGCTGTGTGGAACGAGCTTCCAGAAGACGTGGTTGAGGCAGGTTTGATGTTGTCGTTTAAAGTTAAATTGGATAGATATATGGACAGGAAAGGAATGGAGGGTTATGGGCTGAGTGCAGTTCGGTGGGACTAGGTGAGGGTAAGAGTTCGGCACGGACTAGAAGGGCCGAGATGGCCTGTTTCCGTGCTGTAATTGTTATATGGTTATATATATTGTCCAGTCCATCTACTCAAAGCAATCCTGAGAGCTTTCCTCTGTGTCCCTTGTCCGTACCTTCTTGATGCTGTCTAATGGTTCTGCGGTCTTCAGTGATTGCCTGTACACTGGGAGTAGAGGTACAGCCAGGTGATCGGACTTCCCAAAGTGTGGATGTGGGATGAGACGGTAAGCATTTCTGATGGTGATATAACAGTAGTCAAGTGTGTTGGCTCCTCTGGTTCCACAGGTGATAAGTTGGTGTAGTTGTTCAGAAACTTCTTCAAGCTGGCCTGGTTGAAATCTCCCACATTGATAGGGAAAGCATCAATGTGTATGGTTCCATGCTCAGCTCCTCCAATGCCTTCCTGACATTACCCTGAGGCGGAATGTATGCTGCTACCAGGATGATGATGGAAAACTCCCTTAGCAGATGAAATGGATGGCATTTGACAGCTAGATGTTAGGCCAGCTGAGCAGGACTAAGACAGAGCTGCCACGTTTGTGCACCACAGTGAGTTAATCATAAAGCTCCTCCTTTGCCTTTAAGAGACTAAACTATCCTGTCCTTGCAGATAATGGTGAAACCATCAAGCTGCAACATTGCTTCAAAAATGGCAGGGTGAGCCATGTGTCTGTGAAGTAAAGTACATAGCAGTCCCTGATGTTGTTCCACTGTTAGAGCAATGCTGGTTCTGAGGCCTTCAATTTTGTTACCCAGAGACTACATTTGCCAGCGGGATAGTTGGGTGTGGAATTCTAAAACCTCAGTTGAACTTGCAAACCACTGTGGCATCCCCGCTTCTGTTTCCTTAAAGTGGAATTGCATTCGCAACCCAAGTCTGCCGTCTGAGGTTCGTCGATTTTTAGTATCAATATATTTTTTAAACATCTTAAAACAATGTTGCTTACTGAAGTACCCATGGCTGTGACTGTGGATTTCAGCTTTCGTAGTCCTAAATGGGAATATTTGATGATCGCCATTGGAGCTGCACACAAAGAGCCACACTTATCAGCGCTGTGCTGACATGTAACTGTAGAAATGGGGCTCCCAGTGGGTGTCCATGGACCCTTACTTAATGGTATTGGTCTATGGCATAAAAAATTACTGAGCTGGGGTTCATGGATTCATTGGCCATTCAGAAATCTGATGGTGGAGGGGAAGAAGCTGTTCCTGAAACATTGAGTATGCGTCTTCAGCCTCCTGTACTTCCTCCTTGATGAGAAGAGGGAATGTCCTGGGTAATGGAAGTCCTTAATGATGGATGCCACATTTCTGAGGGATTGCCTTTTGAAAGTGTCCACAATGCTGGGGAGACTAGTGGCCATGTTGGAGCTGACTGAGTTCACAACTTTCTGCAGCCTTTTCCCATCCTGTGCAGTGGCCTCTCCATAGCAGTTAGTTAGAAAGCTCTCCATGGTACACCTGTAGAAGTTTGCTAGAGTCTTTGGTGACATAACAAGCCTCCTCAAACACCCAATGAAATACAGCTGCTGTCGTGTCTTCTTTATAACTGCATCAATATGTTGGGCCCAGGATAACTATTCAGAGATGTTGATACTCAGGAACTTGAAACTGCTCAACCTTTCCACTTCTGATCCCTTGATGAGGACTGCTGTGTGTTTGGGCATCTGTTCTTCCCTCCCCAGAGCCAGCATCCCCCTTTCCTCTACTACACAAGAGACAGCTGTAGAGGAAGACATCCAGCATCGATCTTCCTGTAGATCAGAGGGTCCCTATCTGGGGTCCATGGACTCCTTGCTTAATGGTATTAGTCTATAAGCATAAACAAGTGTGAAACCCCTGCGGTAGATCCTTCAGTCTAATTCTCCATTCTCAACCTCCTCCTGTTTGTCATGTTCACTCCCCACCCCTGCTTCCCCCCTATTGGTTCATAGACCAAGCTCTCCCATCTCCATCTGCTTCATTTGGCGGTAAGGTCTAGCCTCTCCCTCAGCCCGCTCTTCTCGGTCAGTCACAGCTTTCACCCTCTTCCCTCTTCTGTCGGGCAGAGTCTAAGGCATGAAGTAAGGGCACAGTTGGATCTTCAGGAATGGGACACTTGATCAGAACTCCTGGGCGATGCTTCAGGATGGGCTCTGATTATCTTTCTCCCAGTTCAGAGAGACTGTGACATGGCCAAACATTGCAGCTGTAAGATCATTTCTAGTTTGTAAATGTCATGGAATTACCAGTGTGGGCACTTCTCAACAAAGGTACAGAAAAGTTGGAAAGCTCAGGGGATGAAACAACAACTATAAGAGCGAAGCATTTAATGTGATCAGTCTTTCATTGAAAGGTCATCGACCAGAAACATTCAATCGCTTTCTCTCTCCACATTTTCTGCTGGAAATCTCCAGTACTCTTTGTTTCTGTCACAGATTTACAACATCTGTTTCTTGTTTGCATTTCAATGACATGATTTAATAATCTGCAAATCAGAGGGCAATTTCAGGTTTCAGGATTCAGCTTTTTGTCACGTGCATACAGTGAAATGCATCGTTTGCATTGAAGGTGTGCTGGGGAAGCCCACACATTCCAGCACCAAAATAGTATGCCCACACTGCTCACAGCAGGACACCATAGAACATCAACAAGTAATAAAACCAACATCAAATACAAACCCCGTCCCTCCCTCCCTCACACCCACACACAAACACATACAGCTCCGGCCTACAGCAGACATGGACTTGAGCCTTCAGACACCACCTCCTACCAGCAAACTCATAGAAACTTGTAGACTCTGGGTTCTGGGTATCGGACTTCCAATCGACCATCAGGACTCAATCCTCACCATTGGCCCCAGGACCCACCGATCACCAGACACTAGGTCTTGAATTTCAGACTCATCAATGATGGGGTCCTGAACCCGGGCCTTGAACTCTGGTCTCACCGATTCAGGTGGAATCGGATCCTGTTTCTCCTGCAAGCATGGAATTCCGGCTCCACAGCCCAGTAACAACTTGTTGGCCCTGGGGTGGGGGCTACCAGCCCTTGCCCAGTCTGGTCTGCCTGCCCAGCATCCAACTGCAGATATTCCACCTCCATGTCACTGGTCTTCAAACACAAAGTGGAAGCTCAGACTCCGACCTAACCTTTAATTCTCTACGTCCCTGCCCTAAAGGATAGCCAGACCCCCGAATCCTCTCTCTATCCCCAAAACCATCCCTACAAACCTAAATGACAGCTAAATATGAGCCACAATCTCAATCTTATTCAGGATTTGGCTTGGGAAAAAGAACTTTGTAGCTTGCTTTCAAAAGATTTCAAAACATTTATTAGCAAAATTCAACTACTTTGAAAAGAAGATGGGGGCGGGGGGCAGGCAGGTGTAGCAATAGGAAGAAGAACCTTCTTTGTTAAATCAGCAGCTATGGACATTTTTGTGTACCTGTTGGGTTTAGTTTTGCAAAGTACAAGAGCTCAAACGTAGTTCATGGCCGACTGGAACACAACAAGCAACACAAACCAACAGCAAATACAAACCCTGTTCCTCCCTCCCACCATCACACATACACGGCTCTGGCTTCCAGCAGACACAGACTTGGGCCTACAGATACCCCCTCCCTCCCCACCCCCCAGCAGACACATAGGGATTTGCAGATTCAGGGTTCTGGGCATTGGGCTTCAATTTACAGACTTTCAATCGACTCCACGGTCTCCTACCGTATCAAACCATGTACACTGAATGACACTATCTCTGCATATCCACCACAGCTTTGAAGAGAACAATCAGAGTGATATCAAGTACGATGCAGCTTTCTACACCTCAAGTAGGGTAATGGCTTAACATGAGAACAAAGAACATAAGAAGTAAGAGCAGGATCTTAGTAATTCCGCCATTCAATAAGGCCATGGGCACATCTCCACCTACCTGCCTTTTCCCCATAACCCTTAACTCCCCTACTATGCAAAGATCTATCCAACTTTGTCTTAAGTACATTTACTGAAGTAACCTCCACCGCTTCATTGGGCAGAGAATTCCACAGATTCACCACTCTCTAGGAAATGTCGTTCCTCCTCACCTCTGTCCTAAATCTACTGCCCCAAAATTTTGAGGCCATGTCCCCTAGTTCCAGTCTCACCTGTCAGTGAAAACAACTTTCCTGTCTTTATCTTACCTATCCCTTTCGTATTTTTTTTAATGTTTCTATAAGATCTCCTCTCATTCTTCTGAATTCTAGTGAGTACAGTCCCAGGTGACTCAATCTCCTTACAGTCTAACTCCCTCATCTCTGGAATCAACCTGGTGAACCTCCTCTGCACCACCTTCAAAGCCAGTATATCCTTTCTCAAGTAAGGAGACCAGAACTGCATGCAGTACTTCAGATGTGGCCTCACCAGTACCCTGTATGGTTACAGCATAACCTCCCTGCTCTTCAATTCAATCCCTTTAGCAATAAAGGCCAACACCCCATTTGCCTTCTTGATAGCCTGCTGCACCTGCAAGCCAACCTTTTGTGATTCATGCACAAGCACTCCCAAGTCCCTATGCACAGCAGCACACTGTAATTTTTTTTTAACCATTTTTTCTGCTCTTCCAATTTTCATTCCAAACTGGATGACTTTGTATTTAACAACATTGTATTCCGTCTGTCAGACCCTTGCCCACTCACTTAACCTATCTATATCTCTCTGCAGACTCTCCATATCTTCTGCAAAATTTGCTTTTCCACTCAATTTAGTGTCACCAATAAACTTAGATACACTACACTCAGTCCCCTCCTCCAGATCATTAATACAGATCATGAACAGTTGTGGGCCCAGCACTGACCCCTGTGGCACACCAAGTACCACTGATTGCCAACCAGAGTCACACCCATGTATCCCAACTCTCTGCTTTCCATTAGTTAACCAACCCTCTATCCATGCTAATACATCACCCCCAACTCTATGCATTTTATATTATGGGTACTTCTTTCATGTAGCACCTTAACGAATGTCTTCTGGAAATTCAAGTAAATAACGTCCATCTGTTCTCCTCTATCCACTGTGCTTGTTATATCCTTCAAGAACTCCAGTAAATTTCTCAAACAGCACCTGCCTTTGCTGAACCCATGCTGCATCTGCCTGATGGATCCATTTCTTTCCAAATGCTTTGCTATTTCTTCTTTAATGGTAGCTTCAAGCATTTTCCCAACTAGAGATGTTAAACTAACTGGCCTATAGTTACCTGACTTTTGCCTACATCCTTTTTTGGACGGTGGAGTGACATTTGGCATTTTCCAATCCACCAGAACCTGCCCAGAGTCCGGAGAATTTTGGTAAATTATCACCAAAGCCTCTACTATAACAGCCATTTATTTCAGTACTATGGGATGCATTCCATCAGGACCAGGGGACTTGTCTGTCTTCAGGCCCACAGGTTTGTTTAGCACTGCTTCTTTAGTGATAGCTATTGTATCGAGGTCCTCACCTCCCAGCGTATCCATAACATCTCTCTCTGGCATGTAAGACATGTCCTCCACCGTGAAAACTGACACAAAATAGTCATTCAAAGTCTCTGCCATTTCCTCATTTCCTCATATCAATTCCCCCTTCTCGTCTTCCAAGGGACCCATGTTCACTTTAGCCACCCCTTTCTGTTTTGTATAATTATAAAAACTTTTACTATATGTTTTTATATTTTGTGCTAGCTTATTTTCATAATCTAGCTTCCCTTTCTTTATTGCTTGCTTAGAATGGCGGCTTGAAGTAGAAGTGAATATGTACTTTATTTATTCATACACTTTGTAAATAATTTAGTGATTCTAATAATCTATGGTTAGTGTGAGTGGGTAACCTCCAATCTTCTGTTCACACAGCCACAATGAATCTTGTCTCAGCTCTATAAATAAGCATAAGCATTTAGAATTCTTGGCAGTATCAATTTATGGAAAGGAAACATAAAACTACGGAGTTGTAAATGGGAGCTTTATGAGAACACGTGAACAATTTAACAAAGGTGCAGAAGGGACAATCAGGATTTCAAATTTCCCTTGTCAGCTGAAATCAGAGTCAGAATCAGGTTCAATATCACAAGCATATGTCATGAAATTTGTTGTTATGTGGCAGCAGTACATTGCAATACGTAATAATCAAACTGTGTATTAAATAATCAGTGCAAAAAGAGAAAAGAAGTAGTGGGGTAGTGTTCATGGGTTCAATGTCCATTCAGAAATCGGATGACAGAGGGGAAGAAGCTGTTTCTGAATCACTGAGTGTGTGCCTTCAGGCTTCTGTACCTTCTCCCTGATGGTAGCAATGTGAAGAGGACATGTTCTGGTTGATGGGGGTCTCTAATGATGGATGCCACTTTTCTGAGGCACTGCTTCATGAAGATGTCCTCGATGCTGGGGAGGCTAGTGCCCATGATGGAGCTGGCTGAGTTGACAGCTTTCTGCAGCTTTGATCCTGCCTAGTGACCAGGCAGCCAATGTCATTAGCTCCACGCGTGGTCAAAGAAGCAGGGAAAGCAGCAAAGAATACTGTAGGCTCGAGATTGCAGATGCTGGAAATCTGGAGCAACGTACAGAATGCAGGTTGAACTCAAAGAGTCAGGTAGCATTAGTGAAGGACAGTCCAAGTTTCAGGTCAAGGTCCTTCGTCAAGACTGGAAGACAGAGGGGAGATAACCAGTATAAAATGCTGGGGGGTGGGGGAGTGTGAGAGGTTTGTGGCAAAGGGGTAGATCCAGGCAAGAGGGGGTGATTAATAGACAAAGGAGGGAGAGGGAGAATGGGAATGATATAAGAAGCTGTAAGGTGATAGGTGGAAGTGACAGTGGATTGAAGAAGAAAGAATCTGATAGGATTCAACTGTGGACATTAGAATAAAAGGAAGCAGATGGGGAGGGGAACTGGGGGGAAGAATGTGTGAATGTTGGGCAGATCAAGATGATGGGGGAAGTGATATAGAAGGGACAATTGGGGCTGATGGGACAAGGGAAAGAAAGGGGGGGATAGAGAGAGTTTAGTGATAGGTAGAGAAATCGATGTTCATGCTGACAGGTTGGAGACAGTTTGTGGGTGATGAGCAGATTTCGGTGAATCCTGTAATTTCTGTAAAGAATCCAGTAGAGCAGGAGTTCCCAATCTGGGGTCCGTGGACCACTCGGTTAATGGTATGGCTCCATGGCATAAAATGTTTGGGAACCTCTGCAGTAGAACGTCCCACAGGATTGACCCTCACTTTCAAACAGGGTGCTCTGTTTACAAAGCAGTTGACATGCCAACATTCACTGTCACATTCTCTTCTTTGCATTCTGATTTCAAACATTTGACTTTGTTCTTCTATTCTTACTTCTGCAAACACAAACACTAACAAGTCTTAATGCAGCTTCACTGTTGGAAATGCCTGTCACTCCTTGTACTTGTAACGGAACTCATCAGCCTTGTTTACTCATGATCTAAAATTATATCCACAATTGATGCTTGAATGTTTGAATGTTTTCTTCAAATGATAAGGAACAAGAACAAAAACCATTGTTTTATCTGTAAAGTTGGTTGAAAAATGACAGCTTGAAGGCTGTAGTTGTGAAAAATCTGTCTAAACACCACAATTTTGAGAATGTTTTATTAGGGCTGTTGCTCGCAATAGGAAAATGAAGTTTCTCTTTAAATGTTCCGGCAGATCAGATGGGAACAGAAGATAAAAACTTCTGTTATCTGTTGTTATTTGATATAAAGATACATGCTTTTTCCAGGAGCTTCTCTTGTCAACATGAATTTGACGTACCAGGTCTGTTATCCAGCGTGGGTAAAACTTTTAGGAAATTCCACAGGATTCTCGGTTCCTCTCCCTGCTTCTCTTAATGTTTGGATTTTGTCCGTATCAAGGAGCTGACATAGAAAAATTTATGTGCCATCCTTTTCCCTCTCTGTGTTGGTTCAATGACATCTATTGTTCTATAGGTCTCGATATCAACTATAAGGTATCAATACATTGAAAAAGTACAAAGAAAATTTGCAAGGATGTTGAGGTCCTGAGTTGAATAGGTTCCGATTTTATTCCTTGGAGCATAGGAAAACGAGGGGAGATTTAAGAAAGGAATATAAAATTATGAGGGGTATAGTGCAACACACACAAAAAATGCTGGTGGAATGCAGCAGACCAGGCAGCATCTATAAGAAGAGGTACAGTTGACGTTTCGGGCCAGGACCCTTCGTCAGGACTAACCAAAAGAAGAGATAGTAACAGATTTGAAAATAGGAGGGGAAGGGGGAGATCCAAAATGATAGGAGAAGACAGGAGGGGAGGGGTGGATCTAAGAGCCGGAAAGCTGATTGGCAAAAGGGATAGCAGACTGGAGAAGGGAGAGGATCATGGGATGGGAAGCCTGGGGAGAAAGAGAAAGGGGGAGAGGAGCCCGAAGGGTGGAGAGCAGGCAAGGAGAGGAAAAAAAGGGGGAAAAATAAAATATATATTAAATAAACAAATAAGGGATGGGGTGTGAATGGGAGGAGGGGCATTAACAGAAGTTAGAGAAGTTGATATTCATGCCATCAGATTGGAGGCTACCCAGACGGAATATAAGCTGTTGTTCCTCTAACCTGAGTGTGGCTTCATCTTATCCCCCTCAACCCTGTCTGATACATCCTCTGCTCTCAGGATTCCATCAAGACCAAAACTCCCTTCATTGCATATGAACCATGTTTTGTTTCTGACACAGTAACCAAATGCTCAGTAATACAAGCCCTCAGTAAGGCAGTTCATCTAAAGCAATTTGTTCATCTACCAGATTGTGAAATCTACAGTCTATGGATTTAATCTATCCTGGGCTCAACATATTGATGCAATCACGATGAAGGCACCACAACAGCTATACCTCATTAGGAGCTTGTGGAGATTCACTGTGTCATGGAAGACCAAAAACAGAAAGAATAACATGGTGTCGTAGAGCACAGGAACAGGCCAACCAATTTATGCTTCAATTCGTGCTCTACTGAAGCCCCAGCCTACTTCAGTGCAGAAGCTAATACTTAACCATATAGTTTGACAGTCACACCACCCAGAGTCATGGCCTGGTCAGCAGAGGTGCGCCTTATCAGGGTTTCTTTATAGCTTTGCTATGTGCACATTGAATCATTACCTCATAACACATCTCCAGGAACCCAAAGATACAGCTCAACATTATATAGAGAAAAGGGTTCATTACTTTAAGGACAGCACAAGTAGAGTCCTGGTTCCTGTAATGGAGCACTAGCATTAACCAAAGGGTCTGTGAACCCATGTTGGAAACCCCTAAAGGAAGCAAGGAAAACAACAAAGAATCCTGTGAAATTTTCCATAGCATTCATCTGCACAGTCAGACAGGTATGGCTGGAAATAACAATTCTCTTTAACATCAAATGCATGTTGACAAGAGAGTTCCAGGGTGGAATTTGGATCTGCATATCAAACAACAATAGATAAGAGATGCTCTTATCCTCTGCTTCCATCTGAGCTGCCAGCACATTAAAGAGAGATTGTGTCCCTTAATGAAACTTATCAAAATTTCAGCTGTAAAGACAATTTATTTTTTTTCACAGCTTCAGACTGAAGGCTGAGAGATAAGGCAACCTGAGTTAGTAAAAACTCACACCAGCAATCAAATCTGCAATAAAAAGGCTGACATTTTATCTCTCCTGCTACAAGTCTACTGTGATCCACTCAATCAGAGAGAGGGGACCCTTGGACCATAACTTTTACAGTTGTCAAACTCGAAGGACGTAAGCAGTCTGAACATTGTGCATTTTTGTGCCTGTAATTGTTCAGATCGTCTCAGAGCAGGATGTGGTTTGGGTTCGCTTGGAACGCATGAGAGTATTTCCTACCTGGTTTCTTGTCTTTAGACATCTTGTCTAATAGGGTTCTAGTTGACTGCGGAGCTGGGTGACCGTGTGTCAAATGAAAGCTCACACACAGTGCTGCTTGATCCTGTCTGGTCATTTCCTATAAAAGGCTGAAAGTATTTATACACGTGGCTATTTCTGGAGGAGAAACTTTGCGTGTGAATGCTGTTTGATGGATTTGTTGTACAGTATGGTTATTGGGTTACCATCATGAATTTTTTAATAAAATATTTTTAATAAAATATTTTTATTAGGTTTTCTCAGGTGAACACACGTATACAGTAATTATGCCCAGAGGAAAACATCAGACATTGGGAATAGCAGATATTTCACTCAGATGAAAGGTCAAAGACCCAAAATGCTTTCTCCAGTGCTCTCTCTGCGGGTTTGTCTCACCCGTCAGTGCTTTCACTATTTCCAGTGTAATATCCAGCTGAGAGCTCTCAGATGAGATGTCAAGCTAGTCTCAGGGCTGGTATTCCTGGATGCCTTGGAGTTCTAGTTGTAATGGTTAAAATCACATGCACGGTGGTGGAAGCAAGCTTAACAAAGAGCATAAAATATCATGGGAATCTTGTCAAGGAAATTCAGGGGGTCCCTCCCAGTGTATTAGCCAAATTTGCTTTGACCAACAGCAGTGAGTGGAATTTTGATGTGTACTGTTGGGGATAGATTTCATTATATACACATGATCCTGAAACAGGCGTGGATAACTTCACTGACCTCAACACTGATTTCTTTATCATAGAGTCAGAATCACAGAATGTTATAAACCAAAAACTGGCCCTTCAACCCATCTAATCTGTGTCACACACACACAAAATACAGGTGGAACTCAGCTAGCCAGGCAACAGCCTGCTGAAGGGTCTTGGTCTGAAACACCAACTCTGCTTTTTCCCATAGATACTGCCTGGCCTGCTGGGTTCCTCCAGCATCTTGTGTGTGTCGCTTGGATTTCCAGCGTCTGCAGATGTTATTGTGTTTGTAATCTGTGCCAGCCTATTTTTCAGCCTAGTCCCATCTACTTTCTCCCAGACTCATAGCCCCCCCCATACACCTTTCATTCATGTACCTTTCCAAACTTGTCTTATATGTTGCACTTAAACCTGCAAGTATCATTGTGTAAGCAAGGAGCTTGTTCCACACTTGCACCATCTTCCGACTAAATAATTTCTCTCTCCGATTCCCCTTAAATATTTCACCTTCCACCCTAAACCTGTGAACTCTCATTCTACTCTCACCCAGCTTCAGAGGATAAAGCCTGCATACATTAACCCTATCTAGGAACTGACTCCACAACCTGGGGGCTCACTTTCAAGGACTCTGCAACTCTTGTTCTCAACTAATTAATTAATTTCTTTATTTATCTATCAGTTTATTTATTTGTTTGTTTATTTATTTATTGTTGTTATTATTATTTTCCTTATTGTACCGTATTTGCAGTTTGCCTTCTTTTGCACATTAGTTGTTTGTCCATCTTGGTGTATAGTTTTTCATAGATTCTATTACATTTCTTTGTATCTACTGTGAATGCCCACAAGAAAACAAATCTCAGGGTAGTATATGGTGACATATACCATACATACTTCGATAATAAATTCACTTTGAACTCTCATCATATTGTACAGAATATATTTTTCTATCTTTTTAAACTTAAGTACTTGAAGGCAAATGGGGAGACAGTCCATTGAGGTTTGCAATAACATTTACAATCGCCCAAATTCTCCCATATTAACAGTTCAGCACCACACTTGTTATCACTTGATGCCATTGGCTTGTACTTATATGGAAAATTAGGACACAGCTACTCTGTTTCCTGTCAGATAAGTCACTTTTTGTCACTTGTTGAAATTGATACTCCCCAAACTGGAAACTCAGATCCACGATCCCACCTTCAGCTTTCTCAAAAATCCACTTTTCTTAATTATGAACAACGGGATCCGAGTCTGGGGATCAATAAATCTGCTATTCCTAAAAATTGGAACATTCTTAATGCATTTGCTCAGGTGTGGATATTCATAAATGAAGTGGCTCTTAATATCATCATCCAATTTAATTAAAACATTTTGAGAAGCTTTGTTTAGACCATAAGACATAGGAGCAGAATTAGGCCATTCAGCCCATCAGGTCTGCTCAGCCATTCCATCATGGCTGATTTATTATCCCTCTAAGCCCCATTCTCTTGCCTACTCCCCCATAACCTCTGAGGCCATGATTAGTCAAAAAGCTGTCAAACTTTGCCTTAAGTATACCCAATGGCTTAGCCTGCATGGCCATCTGTGACAATCATTTCCACAAATTCACCACCCTCTGGCTAAAAAAATTTTTTCTCATCTCTGTTCCATTTGGATGTCATTCAATTATGAAGCTGTGACCTCTGGTCCTGGACTCTCCCACTATAGAAAACGTTCTCTCCACATCTGATCTCCCAAGGCCTTTCAAAATTTGATCATTTTCAATTAGACCCCTGTCGCCCCCCCCCCCCCCCCATTCTTCCCAATTGCAGCAAGTACAGGCTCCTCAAATACTAACTTTTCCATTCCTGGGATCATTCCCTGGAACCTCTTCTTGTCCCTCTCCAATGCCAGCACATCTCTTCTTAGATAAAGGGCCAAAAACAACTCACAATACTCCAAGTGTGGTCTGAACAATGCCTTATAAAGCCTCAGCAACACATTCTTGTTTTTGTAATCTAGTCCTCTTAAAATAAATGCTAACATTGCATTTGCCTTCCTCATCATTAGATAAACATGCAAGTTAACTTTTAGGAAATCCACCCTGAGGACTCCCAAGACCATTTGCACCTCTGTTTTTGAATTTTATCCCCATTTCGAAAACAGTCCGCTCCTTTATTCCTTCTACTGAAGTGCATGACCATAGCTTCCCTCTGCTATGACTTTGCCCATCTCTCTAATCTGTATTAATCCTTCTGCACATATCCTGCTTCCTCAACACTACCTGGCCCTCCACCTGTCCTCATGTCATCCAGGAACTTGGCCACAAAGCCATCACTTCCTTCATCCAAATCATTGACATATAATGTGAAAAGAAGTGGACCCAATGCCAGCCACTGCTGCACACCACTAGCCAATCAGTAAAAGGCTCCCTTTATTCCCAGTCTTTGTCTTCTGTCAGTCAGCCAATGCTCTGTCCATGCTAGTATTTTTCCCGTATCACTGTGGGCTCTTATCTTGTTTAGGAGCCTCACGTGCAACACCTTATAAAAAGGCTTTCTGAAAATTCAAATAAACAACATTCACTGACTCTCCATTGTCTATCCTGCCTGTTATTTCCTCAAAGAATTCCAACAGATTTGTCTAGCAAGATTTCTCCTTTAGAAAACCATGCTGAATTTGGCCTATTTTGTCATGTATCTCCAAGTACTCTGAAATTTCATCTTAAGAATAGATTCCACCATCTTTCCAACCACTGATGTCAGGCTACTTGGCCTATAATCTCCTTTCTTCTGCCTTCCTCCCTTCGTAAAGAGTGGAGTTACATTTACAATTTTCCACTCCTCAGGAACCATTCCAGAATCTAGAGATTCTTGAAAGATCATTATTAATGCCTTCACAATCTCGTCAGCTACCTCTTACAGAACCCTGGAGTGTAATCCAGCAGGTCCAGGTGACTTATCTACCTTCAGACCTTTCAGCTTCCCAAGTACTTTCTCTTTATTAATAACAATGACACTCATTTCTGCCTCCTGACACTCTCACATTTCTGGTATTCTGCTAGCGTCTTCCACAGTGAAGAATGATGCAAAATACTTATTCCATTCATCCACTAATTCTCAAACTGCAGGGTGAATTCTATCTTATTATGATCACTGGCTCCTAAGGGTTCCTTTACCTTAAGCTCCCTGATGAAATCTGAGACATTATTCAGCATCCAATCCAGAATTGCCATTTCCCTCGTGGGATCAACCATATGCTGCTCTAAAAAGCCATATTTTAGGCATTCTATGAATTCCCCCTCTTGGGATCCAGCATCAGCCTGATTTTCCTAATCTACCTACACATTGAAATCCACCTTGATTATTTCAACATTGGCCTTTTGACATGCCTTTTTAAACTCTCCTTGTAATTTGTAGCCCACATCCTGGCTACCGTTTGGATGTCTTTATATAACTCCCAACAGGGTATTTTTACCATTGCTGTTTCTTAACTCTAACCACAAGGACGGTACATCTTCCAATCCAATATTGCCTCTTTCTAATGACTTGATTTCATTTTTTACCAACAGAGTCACCCTAACCCCTCTAGCTACCTGCCTGTTCTTTTGATCCAATGTGTATCCTTGGATGTTTAAAGTCCAGGAATGAAGTCCTTGGATATGAATAATAATTCTTTGGGAATATGCCTATTGATTGCTAACAGTAGGAATAGGAATAGATGGAGCAAAATAGAGGAAAAATGAAAATTCCAAAATTTATGGCATAATCAACAATGGTAGAAAGCTTGGAATGGTTCCAGGGCCAAGGCAAAGCCTGGGCTCTTGAATGTCCTTGTCCATGTCCATGTTATGATGAGGAGTGTTTGGCTTGCAGTTATGATGGATTCAAAAACATGAGAAAATCTCCGGATGCTGGAAATCCAAAGCAACAGACACAAAATGCTGGAGGAACTCTGCAGACCAGGCAGCATCTAGTGAAAAGAGTAATCAGTCAATGTTTCAGGCTGAGACCCTTCATCGGGACTGGAAAGAAAGAGGAGAAGTCAGAGTAAGAATGTGGGGGGAGGGGAGGAAGAAGTACAAGGTTGTAGGTGATAGGTGAAACTGGGAGAGGGGGACAGGTGAAGTAAAGAGCTGGGAAGTTGATTGGTGAATGAGACAAAGGGCTGGAGAAGAGGGGATCTGATAGGAGAGGGTAGAAGAGCATGGAAGAAAGGAAAAGGGGATGAGCACCAGAATCAAGTTCAATAAAGCCTTTCAAAGGACGCTGCAATATACACTTGAAAAATCAAAAGCTTGTAGGGTAGAGATAATGAAATGAGCTGCTTTATACTGGAGGGGCTCCAAGGTTCTTTAATGTTGTTGGAGTTGCACTTATCCAGGCAAGCAGTGAGCATCCATCACATCTTGTAGATGATGGAAAAGCATAACGAAAGCAGGAGATGAGTCACCCATTGCACGATGCCCCTGACATATTTTTATGTGTCTGATCCTACTGAGGTTCAGTTCAATGGTGACATCCAGCATGTTGCAGTAAAGTGCTCACTGATGTTCAGAGGTGAAGAGGGTCAGTTACTGTAAATTCCCTGGTGTCACTATCTCAGAGGACCTGTCCTGGAGCCATCATCTAAATATAGGAGATAAATAGGTACTTTATGGATCCCAAAGGAAATTACAGTGTCACAGTAGCATTACAAGTGTACAGATAAAAGTATTATAAGAAAAGTAGAAAGATTTTCTTTTTAAATTGCAAAAGAAGCACAACAGTGCCTCTACTTCCCCAGGGGTCTGCCAATATTTGGCATGTCATCAAAAACCTTGGTAAACTTCTATAAATTTGTGGTGGAAAGTGTGTTGACTGACTGCATTACAGTCTGGTGCGGGAACACCAATGCCTTTGAGTGAAAAATCCTATAAAATGTAGTGGATTTGGCCCAGTACATCATGGGTAAAAACCTCCCAACCATTGAGCACACACACAGGAAACATTGCCCCATGGAAAAGCAGCATCTAGTCATAGTCATAGTCATAGTCATACTTTATTGATTCCGGGGGAATCTATCATCAAAGATCCTCACCACCCAGGCTATACCCTTTTCTCCCTTCTGCCATCAGGTAGAAGGTACAAGTGCCTCAGGACTTACACCACCAGGTTCAGGAACAGTTACTACCTCTCAACCATCACGCTCTTGAACAAAAGGGGATAAATACACTCATTTAAGGACTCTTTTATCTTACTATTTCATGCCTATTACTTATTGCTATTTATTTATTATCTGCATTTACACAGTTGCATTTACAGTTTACAGTTTACTGATCCTGCTTACAGTTACTGTTCTATAGATTTGCTAAGTATGCTCACAGGCAAAGAATCTCAGGGTCGTATGCAGTGACATATATGTACCCTGATAATAAATTTTACTATAAACTTTGGTGCAACTGCAGAATGTGGTAAACAAGTGTCTCTTGCTGGTGATGATCATCGTCTGGTTTCTGTTCCTTGCCATTGACTGTATCAACCATGTCCGAATGTTTTCTAATTCCCACTGCATGCTTCTCCTCGCGACTAAGTAGCCTTCCTCAGAAACGTGACCAGTTGTGGGAATGTGGAGCTCGATCCCATGTTTTGTGACTATCATGGAGAATGTGGGCTTGATGAGGTTTGGGTATTCGCCCGGCAGTCGAGTAAACTCACATGCAGTGGTGTATGTGAGTGACAGAGTTGTGGGAACCTACTGGGGGAGCAGGGTAATGGCGTAGAACCCTTGGCATCCACAAGTTGGCATTTCTTAAGATCGACCATCAGTTCTTGGGCACACAAGAAATCTGTGCTGAGCAGAGGTTCAAAGGTTCAAAGGTCAAATTTAATGTCAGAGAAATGTATTCAATATACATGCTGAAATGCTTTTTCTTTGCAAACATCCACGAAAACAGATAAGTGCCCTAAAGAATGAATGACAGTTAAATGCGAGAACCCTAAAGTACCCCCTGAGAGCCCCCCTCCCGCGTGTAAGCGGCGGTAAACAACGATCCCCCTCCCCCCACCAGCAAATAAAGTGCATCAGTACCATCACCGAGCCCAAGCATGTGCTAAGCAATAGCAAGGACACGGACCAAAGTTACCCCAAAGGCTTCACATTTCATCCGACATTCAACAAAACACAGGTTCTCTCTCTCCCTGGCAAGGGAGAGGGAGGTGTCCCCCATTTTCACAGTGAGCGTGAGACATTACAACAACCTGCTGGTTTACGATGTTAAAAGCCCGTTTTGTCGCTTTTTTTGAGCTCTGTGTCCGAAGATCGCAAAGACCTCGGGTCTTCGGGCCCACAGAGAAAGATTTTTTGGCCTCCCTGACGACATACAAATCTCCTGCCGTGACACCAATCCTCGATCTGCACGTCTCCAAAGCCCTGAGGTCTTAGGTTTCCAAACATGATCAAGACTCTCAGGCTAAACCCTTGGCATGTCAAATAACAGCCAGTCATGGAACCTCGAGAAAGAGTCCCATTCTCACAAGGAACTGAAGACTGTGTGTAACTTCAGGTCAGGGTCTTCAAAAGAATGCTGGAAGGGAAAAAGTAAAGATATCAAAGGTGGAAATAGAGCTGTTTCCAAAGATGCAAGTGAAGGAGTCGCTGTTAGGAGCCATTATCCCTCCTAAATTCCCCCTTCTCTTTAGCCAGGATGAAGTCCCACACGTAATGTCACCCACTGAAGCACCCACTGTGTCCCATAAGTCTGGATCCTGCTGCCATTGGCAGCCTCCTGAAAATAAAAAAAGTTTCAAAGCGACTACTTTGTCCGACATGTTCAATAACTCTGGAATTGTCCTAGAGTATTGGGGTCACTAATGTATATTTCCCTAAATAAAACAAAGTTAGATTAGATTAGATTATGAGGACACTCAGTCCTCATTTTTGTCATTTAGAAATGCATGCATTAAAAATAATACAATGCTCCACCGGTATGATATCACAGAAACACAAGACAGACCAGGACTAAAACTGACAAACAACACATAATTATAATATAGAGTTACAACAGTGCAAAGCATTACCGTAACTTGATAAGAGCAGACTATGGGCACGGTAAAAATAGTCTCAAAGTCCCGATAGCCCCAACATTTCACGCAGATAGTAGAAGGAAGAAAGAAAGGAAGAAAGGAAGAAAAGGAAAAAGGAGAGCAATCCCGACGAAGGGTCTCGGCCTGAAACGTCGACTGCACCTCTTCCTTTGATGTGTGTTGCAAAGAAGAGCAGTTTTATGTTTCAGAAAAGCTGTAGCAACTCATTTATTGAACAACATCAAACCAAACTCAAAGTGTGCTAAAAACCCTTTTCATAATTGTCATCACGTCAGACCAGCCTCTTAAAGTGAATCCCCAACTCAATGTCGGTGGCTGGGAAGATGTACATTTCCATCAATTACATTACCCTACAACATATACATACATACTTGCATAATAAATTTATGTTGTACTTTGAACATTAAACATTAATGAATACTTTGCTTCAGCATTCACTATGGAAAAGGAATCTGGTGACTGTAGGGATGACTTGCAGCGGACTGAAAAGCTTGAGTATGTAGATATTAAGAAAGAGGATGTGCCGGAGCTTTTGGAAAATGTCAAGTTGGATAAGTCACCAGGACCGGATGAGATGTACTCCAGGCTACTGTGGGAGGTGAGGGAAGAGATTGCTGAGCTTCTGGCAATGATCTTTGCATCATCAATGGGGCCAGGAGAGGTTCCGGAGGATTGGAGGTTTGTGGATGCTGTTCCCTTATTCAAGAAAGGGAGTAGAGGTAGCCCAGGAAATTATAGACCAGTGAGTCTTAATTCAGTGGTTGGTAAGCTGATGGAGAAGATCCTGAGAGACAGGATTTATGAACATTTGGAGAGGCATAATATGATTAGGAAGAGTCAGCATGGCTTTGTCAAAGGCAGGTTATGCCTTACGAGACTGAGTGAATTTTTTGAGGATATGACTAAGCACATTGATGAAGGTAGAGCCGTAGATGTAATGTATATAGATTTCAGCAAGGCATTTGATAAGGTACCCCATGCAAGGCTTATTGTGAATGTAGGGAGGCATGGGATCCAAGGGGACATTGCATTGTGGATCTAGAACTGGTTTGCCAAGAGAAGGCAAAGAGTAATTGTAGACGGGTCATATTCTGCATGGAGGTCAATGACCAGTGGTGTGCCTCAGGGATCTGATCTGGGACCCCTAATCTTCATGATTTTTATAAATGACCTGGATGAGGAAGTGGAGGGATGGGTTAGTAAATTTGCTCATGACACAAAGATTGGGGGAGTTGTGGATAGTATGGAGGGCTGTCAGAGGTAACAGGGGAACATTGATAAGATGCAAAACTGGGCTGAGAAGTGGCAGATGGAGTTCAACCCAGATAAGTGTGAGGTGGCTCATTTTGATAGCTCAAATATGATGACAGAATATTAATGATAAGACTCTTGGCAGTGTGGAGGATCAGAGGGATCTTGAGGTCCAAGTCCATAGGACACTCAAAGCTGCTACGCAGGTTGACTCTGTGGTAAGAAAGCACACAGTGCATTGGCCTTCATCAATCATGGGATTGAGTTTAGCAGCTGAGAGGTAATGTTACAGCTATATAAGACCCTGGTCAGACCTCACTTGGAGTACTGTGCTCAGTTCTGATCGCCTCACTACAGGAAGGATGTGGAAACCATAGAAAGGGTTCAGAGGAGCTTTACAAAGATGATGCCTGGATTGGGGAGCATGCCTTATGAAAATAGGTTGAGTGAACTTGGCCTTTTCTCCTTGGAGCGACGGAGGATGAGAGGTGACCTGACAGAGGTGAACAAGATCATGAGAGGTATTGATCGTGTGGATAGTCAGAGGCTTTTCCCCAGGGCTGACATGGCTAGCATGAGAGGGCACAGCTTTAAAGTGCTTCGAAGTAGGTACAGAGGAGATGTCAGGGGTAGGTTTTTGATGCTGAGTGTGGTGAGTACGTTGTATGGGCTGCTGGTGACGGTGGTGGATGCAGATATGATAGGGTCTTTTAAGAGACTCCTGGATAGGTACATGGAGCTTAGAAAAATAGAGGGCTATGGGAAACCCTAGGTAATTTCTCAGGTAAGGACATGTTCAGCATAGATTTGTGGGCTTAAGAGCCTGTATTGTGCTGTAGGTTTTCTATGTTTCTATTGACATTGACTGCATCTACACTACAATGTTGTGTCATCTATCCAAGGAAGTTCTTATATCAACAGAAAATCTTATTAGCCTTCTGTGTTCCTATGTAACTTCTTCTATTGTTTACAAACTGAGTGCTGATCATCAGTCCACAGTGCTTTGGATCCCAGAGATTACTTTTGATTCCTTGCCTATCCAGCTGCTATAAATCTATTTGAATGGACACAGTCATCAGTTTCAGGTGGGATTACCAGCTCAATGGAAACACTCCTGGAGGTCTTACTGTATGACTTCCCACCTCAGTCTACGCAATCTTCCTTGTATCTAATAACTTTATGGCTGATAAATGTGCTGAGTGAGGGCACCTTTTTCACTCCCTTCCCATTTCTCGAGCTTTTGAATCCTCTAGGGTGATGCTGGAATGTTGCTGACATAGAAAGCACTGAATCGGTGAGGAACAGTGCGGCCTCCTGTTATTTTAGAAAGGATATATCGACGTTGGAGAGGGTTCAGAGAAGATTCACGAGAATGATTCCAGGAATGAAAGAGTTACCGTATGAGGAACATCTGGCAGCTCTTGGGCTGTATTCCCTGGAGTTCAGGAGAATGAGGGGGGATCTCATAGAAACATTCCGAATGTTAAGAGACCTGAACAGATTAGGTATGGCAAAGTTATTTCCCATGGTAGAAGAGTCTAGGACAAGGGGGCTCGACTTCATGATTGAAGGGCATCCATTTAGAACAGAGGTGCAGAGAAATTACTTTTGTCAGAGGGTGGTAAATCTATGGAATTTGTTGCCACAAGTGGCTGTGGAGGCCAAGTCAATGAATGCATTTAAGGCAGAGATAGATAGATACTTGAATAGCCAGGGCATCAAAGGGTATGGGGAGAAGGCAGGAGAGTGGAGATGACTGGAAGAATTGGGTCAGCCCATGATTGAATGGTGGAACAGACTCAATGGGCCGAATGACCCACTTCTGCTCCTATACCTCATGGTCGTATGGTCTTATATCGGTAGGACCCAGCATAGATTGGGAGACTGCTTCACCAAGCACCTATGCTCCATCCACCAGAAAAAGCGGGATCTCCCAGTGGACAGCCATTTTAATTTCACTTCCCATTCCTATTCCGATATGTCCATCCATGGTCTCCTCCACTTTCGTGATGAGGCCTTCAGGTTGGAGGAACAACACCTTATCTTGGTAGCCTCCAACATGCTGGCATGAACATCAATTTCTCAAACTTCTGGTAATGGCACGCCCACCCCCCCCTTCACCCCCATTCCCTTTACCCTCTCTCGCCTTATCTCCTTGACTCTCATTGCTTCCCTCTGGTGCTCTTCACTCTTTTTCGTTCTTCTATGGCGTTCTGACCTCTTCTATTAGATTCTGTTTTCTCCAGCCCTGTATTTCTTTCACAAATCAACTTCCCAGCTCTTTACTTCACCCCTCCCCCCTCCCTGGTTTCACTTGTCACCTTGTGTTTCTCGCTCCCCACCCCCCCCCAACCTTTTAAATCTACTCCTCATCTTTCTTCCTCCAATCCTGCTGAAGGGTCTTGGCCAGAAGCTGCCAGGCCTACTGAGTTCCTCCAGCATTTTGTGTGTGTTGCTTTGATTTCCAGTACCTGCAGATTTTCTCTTATTTGTGATTGAAGTAACAAGGTTTGACAACCTTTGTAGCTGTATAGGAAAGTGCCTTGAGAAGGGGAATTGGTAATTCATAAGCACAAGAAAGTCTTCAGATGCTGGAAATCCAAAGCAACTGACACAAAATGCTGGAGGAACTCAGCAGGTCAGGCAGATTTATGGAAATGAATAAACAGTTGAGATTTCAGGCCTGGAGAAGGAGGAAGAGGCCAGAATAAAAACATGGAGGGAGGAGTGGAAGGAGGATAGCTGGAACGTGATAGGTACCAGTTGCAACAAAGAGTTTGTGAATCCTTTGGAATCATCTGGTTTTCAGCATTAATTACTCATAAAGTGTGGTCTGATTTTCATCTAAGTCACAATAATAGACAAACACAATCTGCCTAAGTTACACAAACAATTGTACTTTTTATTGTCAATACTGAGTACAACATTTAAACAATCACAACCTAGGTTCAAAAAGGTATGTGAACCTGTGGGGTAACACCTTCTGCAAAAGCTATTTGCAGTCGGGTGTTCCAACCAATGAGATGAGGTTGGAGGTCTAGGTTGTGGCGGTGTCCTGCCCTATGAAAAAAGACACATAAAGATTACTGACAGAGCCTGCTCTTCTCAGGAAAGATCTGTTTATGTGCAACATGCCTCGAACAAAACAATTTTCAGAGGATCTTAGAAGAAGAATTGGAGAGATGTATGAAGCTGGAAAAATCTACAAAAGGCATTTCTAAAGACCTGAGTATTCATCAGTGCACAGTAAGAGAAGCAGTCTACAAATTGAGAACAATCTGTACTGTTGCTACTTTCCCTTTGAGTGGGCATCCTGCAAAGATCACAGCAAGAGCACAGTGTGTAATGCTGAAGGAGGTGAAAAAGAACACAAGGGTAACAGCAAAAGACCTGCAAAAATCTCTACATAAGAACATAAGAAATAGGAGCAGGAGTAGACCATCCGGCCCATCAAGCCTGCCCCACTATTCAGTAAGATCATGGCTGATCTGTCCACAAACTCAGCTCCATCTACCTGCCTTTTCCCCATAACCCTTAATTCCCGTACTATGTAAAAACCTATCTAACTGTTTAGTAAGACACATCAAAGTTGTTGGTGAACGCAGCAGGCCAAGCAGCATCTGTAGGAAGAGGTGCAGTCGACGTTTCAGGCCGAGACCCTTCGTCAGGACTAACTGAAGGAAGCTGTCACTCTTCCTTCAGTTAGTCCTGACGAAGGGTCTCGGCCTGAAACGTCGACTGCACCTCTTCCTACAGATGCTGCTTGGCCTGCTGCGTTCACCAGCAACTTTGATGTGTGTTGCTTGAATTTCCAGCATCTGCAGAATTCCTGTTGTAACTGTTTAGTAAAGAAGCCTCAACTGCTTCCCTGGGCACAGAATTCCACAGATTCACCGCTCTCTGGGAAAAACAGTTTCTCCTCATCTCCGTCCTAAATCTTCTCCCCCGAATCTTGAGGCAATGTCCCCTAGTTCCAGTCTCACCTACCAATGGAAACATCTTTCCTACTTCTATCTTATCTATCCCCTTCAAAATTTTGTATGTTTCTATAAGATCCCCTCTCATTCTTCTGAATTGCAGAGAGTATAGTCCCAGGCGACTCAATCTCTCCTCATAGGTTAACCCCTTCATCCCTGGAATCAACCTGGTAAACCTCTTCTGCACTGCCTCCAAAGCCAGTATATCCTTCCTCAGATATGCAGACCAGAACTGCACACAGTTCTCCAGGTGCGGCCTCACTAGTACCCTGTATAGTTGCAGCATGACCTCCCTGCTCTTTGATTCAATCGTTCTAGCAATGAAGGCCAACATTCCGTTTGCCTTCTGAATAACCTGTTGTACCTGCAAGCCAACTTTTTGCGATTCATGCACAAGCACTCCCAAGTCCCTCTGCACAACAGCATGCTGCAATCTTTCACTATTTAGATAATAATCTGCTCTTCTATTATTCCTTCCAAAGTGGATGATCTCGCATTTGCCAACTTTGTATTGCATCCGCCAGACTTGACCCACTCACTTAACCTATCTATATCCCTCTGCAGACTCTCCACATCCTCTGAACAATTTGCTTTTCCACTCGGTTTAGAGTCATCAGCAAATTTTGCTATACTACGCTCAGTCCCCTCTTCCAAATCATCAGTGTAAATGGTAAACAGCTGCGGGCCCAGCACCGACCCCTGCGGCACCCCACTCACCACTGACTGCCAATCGGAGAAACACCCACTTATGCCAACTGTCTGCTTTCTATTGGTTAACCAATCTGTTATCAATGCCAATACACTTCCTCTGACTCCATGCATCCGTATTTTATTTATAAGTCTCTTGTGCAGCACCTTATCTAATGCCTTCTGGAAATCCAAGTATATGACATCCACCTGTTCTCCTCTATCCGCTGCACTCATTATGTCCTCAAAGAACTCCAGTAAGTTTGTCAAACAGGACCTGCCCTTTCTGAATCCATGCTGCATCTGTCTAATGAAACTACTCCTTTCTAAATGTTTCATGATTTCTTCCTTAATGACAGCTTCAAGCATTTTCCCGACTACAGATGTTAAGCTAACTGGCCTGTAGTTGCTCGCCTTTTGCCTACATCCTTTTTAAAAAAGTCGTGTGACATTTGCTATCTTCCAATCCGCCGGGACCTGCCCAGGGTCCAGAGAGTTTTAATAAATGACTATCAATGCATCTACTATAACCTCCGCCAGTTCCTTCAGCACCCTGGAATGATTCCCATCAGGACCTGGGGACTTATCTACATTCAGGACCTCTAGTTTCCTCTTTAGTGATAGTGATTTTATCGAGGTCCTCACCTCCTATTTCGTCCATAACATCTTTCTTTGGCTAAAGTCTCTGTTCATGTGTCCACTGTAAGAAAAACACTGAACAAGAATGGGGTTCATGGAAGGATACCACAGAGGAAACCACTGCTCTCCAAAAAAAAAACATTGCTGCACATATCAAGTTTGCAAAAGACCACCTGGATGTTCCACAATGTTTCTGGGTCAATGTTCTGTGGGCAGATGAGATCAAAGTCGAACTTTTTGGCAGAAATGCACACTGCCATGTTTGGAGGAAAAAAAGACACTGTACACCAACACCAAAACCTCATCCCAACTCTGAAGTAAGGTGGAAGGAGCATCATGGTTTGGGGCTGCGTTGCTGCCTCAGGGAACAATGAATTCAAAATTGTATCAAGACGGTTTACAGGAGAATATCAGGGTAGCAGTCTGTCACTTGAGGCTTAATAGAAGTTGGATGATGCAAACAAGACAATAATCTGAAACACAAGAATAACTCAACACAAGAATGGTTTAAAAAGAAGAAAATTTGTGTTTTGGAATGGCCAAGTCAGAATCCAGATCTTTACCCAATTGAGATGCTGTGCCACGACCTGAAGCGGGCTGTTCTTGCAAGGTATCCTAGAAATATTGATGAACTGAAACAGTTTTGTGTGGTCTAAAATTCCTCCTTGCTCTTCTGCAAATCTGATCAGGCAGCAACAGGAACCATTTCGTGGAGGCTATTGCTGCTAAAAAAGGTTCTACCAATTATTAAATACAAGGGTTCACATACTTTTTCCAGCCTGGACTGTGAATGATTAAACAATGTGTTAAATAATGACATGAAAAGTACAATAGTTTGTGTGTTATTAGTTCAGGCAGATTGTGTTTGTCTATTATTATGACTTAGATGAAGTTGCAACCACATTTTATGAGTAATTAATGCAGAAAACCAGGTAACTGCAAAGGGTTCACATACTTCCTTGCAACTGTAGGTAGGAAAGGTAAAGAACTGGAGAGGAAGGATCCTGATAGGAGAGGAGAGTGGAGCAAAGGAGAAGGGGAAGGAAGTGGGATTTGGAAGAAGTGATAGGCAGGTGAGAAGAGGTAAGAGGTCATAACGGGCAGTAGAAGAAAAGGGGAGGGAGAGAAATTTTTTTTTTACCAGAAGGAGAAATCGATATTCAAGCCTCTAGTTGCAGGCTCCCCAAATGGAATATAATTGCTGAAAGTGTTCTACACTTTCTTAATGTCCACTCTGGATAATGAGGTAAAAGGGAATTTTCTTTGTACACAGTTTCTTCAAGGATTTACATCAGGCAAAACTGCTCGTGGAAATTGGCTGAATCTTCCATTGCAAATCAGTCCCGGCATGAACAACCTCAATATAGAATCAGGCATCAAGTTGAGGAAAGTGGACGTGCTGACAAGAACCAGACTCCCTTCCTGCTGTCTGCTGAGAGATATCAGAGTGGTGTGCAGGAAACCCTGTACTGGTCACTGCCTTTCTGCTCTCTGCTGGCAGGGATCCATGCGCTAGTCACCACTTGGAGTACCTGCTCTCTTTAACACCAAAGGTTCATTTTATAATGTGTGGCTAACTTAAAGATCGGGCCACACTTTCAAAACACTTATCGCTGCTTTGCTAAGTTGTTACCGTCTGTATTGCTCGTTTGTTGATCTGAGATTTTCAAACTTGCAATATTTTGTACCATATACCAAAAAATCCTCAATATGGTAACCATCCATCCACAGCATTGTGACGAATGGCATCAGAGCCACATAATACTGCTAAGAAAGAAAGATTACTATAAGCACAGAGTGGAAATTAGTTCCACTGTTCATAGAAAGTAAAAAGGTACATATGTATGTAAGGGGGTTTCGACTTTTATGTTACCGTGGAGGCTAATTAAAATGGGGTCTTTGTTATGTTAGTCTGGGGAGTGTGGCTTTGTTGTGTTAAATGCTGAGAAAGTTTGCGCTAGCAGTTTGTTTTTGCTTTAGAGTGTGATAAGAGCATGCTATTAACCAATTGGGATAGTTGTTATGGTTTTGGTGTATTTGAAGATACTGTATGTGCGGGGTTTTGGGGCAGAAGGCGGGAGAGCGAGACAGAGGATGGACCAGGTGCTGTGAGTCCGCTAACGGGGTCGGACCCCGAGCGAGGAGAAGAGACGGAGATGGACTCATGTGGAGCGGCTGGTCGACCACCATTGTTGGTCCCAGGCGGCCGGTCGAGGTAGTCTGAGGGGGTCGCAGGGTGAAGAAGAAGGTCCTTGAGCTCCATCGGGTTTTGTGCACGAAGAGATTGAACTTTGATAAGTGTGGCGCCTTTTATTTTCCTTTTATATTTTATTCTCTTTTAATTATATAGTTCCAGTAATATCTATAAATTGTAAATCATTTAATTGCATCTGGTTTATTGTCTGTTATTTGGGTGGGGTGGGGTACCTCACACAGCATCCACACAAATGAATTATCCAGTTTGGCGGGGTCGAGGCTGTTTCCCTAGACGACAGTGAGCCGAGCGACCCTGAGGGTGGCCGGGGGGGGCTACATGTACATTGGACATTTCAATTTAATAATATCATTGGAGTTCATTTGTACATACAATACAAAATATCTATAAGTCAATGTTTGCAACCAGGGGACAACTTGTGATGTGAATTCTTTCTTTTGATATTTATTACCTCAGGCTGAATCTACTGAGCATAAGCAGAGGAGGTTGTGAGTAACACACACCAAATGATGGGGGCATCACAGCAAGTCAGGCAGCCCCCATGGAGGGGGATAAACAGTCAGCACTTTGGGCCGAAACCCTTCATCAGGACTGGAAAGGAAGGGGGAAAAATTTAAAAACTAAGAAGGTGGGAGTGAGAGATAGGAGTACAAGCTGGCAGGTGATTGGTGAGACCAGGTGAGGGGGAAGGTGGCTGGGTGGGAGATGAAGGAAAAAGCTGGGAGAGGACAGGTGAAAGAGGTAAAAGGCTGAAGAAGAAGGAATCTTATCGGGGCAGCCAGTGGACCATGGAGGAAATGGAAGGAGGAGATGAACCAAAGGGAGGTGGATGGGCAGGTGAGGAGCTGAGAAGGGGTGAGAGTGGGGAATGGCAAAAGAGAGAAGATGCAGGGAGAGGGGGAGAAATTACTGGAAATGAGAGAAATTGATGTTAATGCCAGTAGGTTGGAGACTATCCAGGCAGAATATGAGTTGTTTCTCCAGCCTGAGTTTGAGCTCATCATGGCAGCAGAGGAGACCAAGGACAGACGTGTCAGAGTGGGAATGGGAGGACAAATTGAAAGGGAGGGCCACCAGGAGATCCTGCCTCTTGCGGCAGGCAGAGCAAATGTGGTCAACAAAGCAGTGTTCCAATCTGTATCGGGCCTCATCGATGTCAGGGGTCCCCAACCTTTTTTGTACTGCGGACCGGTTTAATATTGACAATATTCTTGAGGACTGGCCGACCTGGGGGGGGGGGGGGTGCGGGGCGGGGGGAGTAGGGTTGCCAACGGACAAGAGTAGCAGTCAAATACGTTGTGTTTACCCCGAGAAAGACTACAATGACCATGAAGCCTTGCGTGGGCACCAGTGCGCATGTGTGACCTGCGCATGCGCCTGCCGATTTTTTTCCTGCAAATCGTTTTTGGCGATTCTGTTCAGGGTGGGGTGGGGTATGAATCATGACCGGAATATCGGTGATAAGTGGCTAATACACTCAGTTTCATTTCTAAAAGGGTTTATCTAACGAATTTAATATTAAACACACAGCGCATATTTTCCTCGCATGAATATAGTGATAAGCCAATTATCGGGGAGGACAGGGGAGCTTGAAGTAAGTGTTGAACAAACTTCCAGTAGAAGTGGTAGAGGCAGGTTCGATATTATCATTTAAAGAAAAATTGGATAGGTATATGGACAGGAAAGGAATGGAGGGTTATGGGCTGAGTGCAGGTCGGTGGGACTAGGTGGGAGTAGCGTTCGGCACGGATTAGAAGGGCCGAGATGGCCT
The DNA here is from genome assembly GCF_030028105.1 of Mobula birostris. Taxonomy (NCBI): domain Eukaryota; kingdom Metazoa; phylum Chordata; class Chondrichthyes; order Myliobatiformes; family Myliobatidae; genus Mobula; species Mobula birostris. The sequence continues at coordinate 130,284,823 of NC_092372.1, forward strand.
GTTTCCGTGCTGTAATTGTTATATGGTTATATAAGTAAGTCAGCAGCATCATAACATTTTAAGTAACGTTTGGATATTAAACACACAGCACATATTTTCCAGTACGAGCATATAAAATCATTGCAACACACCAATATCGCTGAATCAGTGGGAGCCCTGGGCTTGTTTCCCTGCAACAAGATGGTCCCGGCGAGGGATGATGGGAGACAATGATACTCGAAGGGGGTTCCTTATGTCCAGTCTATTCCGCAATTTAGTTTTTGTTGCGTTCATTGCAGAAAACTGCTTCACAGAAAAATGTTGTAAGCAACGTTTTCAGTGCTTTTGTGCCTATCTCAGGATATTTAGCCTTGACTTTGATCCGGAATGCTGGCAGAGATGTTATGTCAAACATACTTCTCAGCCCACTGTCATTTGCAAGCTTGAGGAGTTGATCTTCTTCCCGCGCTGACATGGATGACATGTGGGTAATGACCTCACCTGTGTTCAAGCTCAACAGTGGGCGTGACAGGGGATGAGGAAAGGTGCAGCTGACTCATATTGCCAAATCATATCGTTTCCTCACGGCCCGGTAGCTAATGCTTTGCAGCCCGGTACCGGTCCGCGGCCCAGTGGTTGGGGACCGCTGATGTAGGGGAGACCACACCGGCTGCACCGGATACAATAGATGACCCTGACAGACTCACAGGGGAAGTGTCACCTCACTTAGACATACAGCTCAAGGTAGTGAATGGTGGTGAGAGAGGAGATATAGAGGCAGGTGTCACACTTGTCATGCTTTCAAGGATCAGTTCCAGGAGGGAGATCAGAGGGGAGGGATAAGTGACAAATGGTGTGTGATCCTTACAGAAGTGGAGAGGAACATTAGCTATCTTCCAATACTCTGGCACCCCACCCGTACCTAAGGATGTTTTAAATACCTCTGCTATTGTCCCTGAAATTCTGCTCTAGCCTCTCACAAGGTCCGAGGGAACACCTTGTCAGGATACAAACAGCTCTTCCTCTGTAATCCAAATATGGTTCATGGCCTGACTGCAGCTTTACCCCACACCTATAGACTCTGTGTCCATCTCCTGACAAGTACAGATGCAAAAAATCATTTAAGTTCTTCCCATCTCTTTTAGCTCCATGCATAGATTACCACTCTCATCTTCCATGGGACCAATTTTGTCCCTTGCTATCCCTTTTCTCTTAATGTATCTGTAGAAGCTCTTCATATTCTCCTTCACTTTGTCTGCTAAAGCAACCCCATGTCATCTTTTAGCCTCCTGATTTCTCTCTTGTGTTCTCTTATGCTAAGTAGCTCATTCGTTTCCTGTTGCCTTTATCTGCCATCCACCTCATACTTCTTCTCCTTAACCAGAGCCTCAATATCTCTTGAAAACCATGGTTCCCTAACCTTGTCTTCTAATCTGATAGGAACATACAAATTTTGTACTCCCAAAGTTTCACTTTTGAAGGCCCCCCACTTACCAAGTACCCCTTAGCCAGAAAACAGCCCGTCCTAATCCATACTTGCCAGATGCAAAAAAAATCGGCTTTTCCACCATCAAAATTTTCAGGGCGGTAGGTAAGGACGAGGGGAACCCAATTCTGTTTTGATGGCAGGAGGATGGGATGAGGGCAGATATGTGGGAAATGGAGAAGATGCAGATGAGGTCAGAAGTGATGATAAGGGAATACCACTAAAAACATCTACAGGTGCCCAACTTGCCATAAAGATTGCTCCAACCTGATGGCATTTCTGTAACTTCTAGTAATTTCTCATCCCTTCTCCTATCTCTCTTTATTCTACCCTTACACTCCTTTTTTTCTCCTCACCAGCCCATCATCTCCCTCTGGTTGCATTCCTCCTTCCCATGGTCCACCCTCATCTCCTATTAGATTTTTTCTTCTTCAGCCCTTTACCTCTTACACCCATTCCCTCTCAGCTTCTAACTTCGTTGTCCTCCCCTACCCACACACTTTCCCCCTCATCTGGTCTCACCTATTGCCTGCCAGTTTGTCCTCACCCCACTTTCTTATTCTAGCTTCTGCCCCCTTCCTGGACAGTGAAGATGCAAACATCAAGATGTTCTTTATTGACCACAGCTTGGCACTCAATAGCATCATCCCCTCAAAAGCAACCAATAAGCTTCAAGACCTTGGCCTCAGTACCTCACTGTGCAACTGGATCCTCAATTTCCTCACTTGCAGACCCCAGTCAGTCAGTTTGGATTGCCAACAACATCTCCTCCACAATCTCCATCAGCACAGGTGCACCACAAGTCTGTGTGCTTAGGCCCCTGATCTACTTGCTTTATACTAGTATGGCTAAGCACAGCTCCAGTGCCATATTTCAGTTTGCTGATGACACCACTATTGCAGGCTGAATCAAATGTGGTGATGACTCAGCACATAGGAAGGAGATTGAAAATCTGGCTCACAACAACAACCTTTTACTCAATGTCAGCAAGGCCAAAGAGCTGATTATTGATTTCAGGAGAGTAGGCAGCCATCGATCCCAGGGGATCATGGGTTTGCGCCTCTGGTGGACTGTGTCCTCTCCAGGGCACAAGCCTGGACAGGAAGATCTGAAGAACTGGCTGTTGCCCATGCAGCAAGTGCCCCCTCTCCACGCCACTGATGTCGTCCAAGGGAAGGGCAAGTGCCGATAGAGCTTGGCACCCGTGTTGTCACAGAGGTTGCCAGAGTGAAGTTGTAAACAACATCAAACTGCCTTATGGACCCCATTTCCAGATTTCTTCCTCGGGGTTTACTCCCGAAGCATTTCCCATGGGCGGGCATGGCTGCAAGGCAGTGGAGGTTTAAAATCAGAGTTTTCCTTCTCCTAGGCAGGCTGCTGTCCAAGGCTTATGAGCCCCACCTGCCCAAAGTCACTGGTTTTGAGGCACCAGTGGTCTGCCTTTGCCCCTTCTCTTATCAGTGGAAACAGTTCCGCTGGGCCTAGTAGCTTAGCCACACGTGAAGGCCGAGAGTTGGACTTGGTTGTCGGAGGCTGTTAGTGACACATGCCATTTGGAGCACTCTATAGGTAGTGAGAGCTTATCCCCACTATAACCCTTGGCTATGACAACCTTAGAAACCACTTCAGGAGAAGGAAACCGAAAATCCCCAAGCAAGACCTCATCAGGGGATCAGAGGTGGAGAGGATCAGCAACTTTAAATTCATCAGCATTATCACTCCAGACAATCAGACCTGGGTCTGACACGGAAGTGTCATTGCAAAGAAAACATGCCAGCACCTCTACTTTGTTGGCAAATGACACTTAAAGGGTTGACGGTGGATATGCAATGGCAAGCATTTAAAGATCACATGGATGAACTACAACAATTGTTCATTCCAGTTTGGCAAAAGAATAAATCAAGGAAGGTAGTGCACCCATGGCTGACAAGGGAAATCAGGGATAGTATCAATTCCAAAGAAGAAGCATACAAATTAGCCAGAAAAAGTGGCTCACCTGAGGACTGGGAAAAATTCAGAGTCCAGCAGAGGAGGACAAAGGGCTTAATTAGGAAGGGGAAAAATGGTTATGAGAGAAAACTGGCAGGGAACATACAACTGACTGTAAAAGCTTTTATAGATATGTGAAAAGAAAAAGATTGGTTAAGACAAATGTAGGTCCCCTACAGACAGAAACAGGTGAATTGATTATGGGGAACAAGGACATGGCTGACCAATTGAATAATTACTTTGGATCTGTCTTCACTAAGGAAGACATAAATAATCTTCCAGAAATAGTAGGGGACAGAGGGTCCAGTGAGATGGAGGAACTGAGGGAAATACCTGTTAGTAGGGAAGTGGTGTTGAGTAAATTGAAGGGATTAAAGGCAGATAAATCCCCAGGGCCAGATGGTCTGCATCCCAGAGTGCTTAAGGAAGTAGCCCAAGAAATGGTGGATGCATTAGTGATAATTTTTCAAAACTCGTTAGATTCTGGACTAGTTCCTGAGGATTGGAGGGTGGCTAATGTAACCTCGCTTTTTAAAAAAGGAGAGAGAGAGAAACCGGGGAATTATAGACCATTTAGCCTGACATCGGTGGTGGGGAAAATGCTCGAGTCAGTTATCAAAGATGTGATAACAGTACATTTGGAAAGTGGTGAAATCATCGGACAAAGTCAGCATGGATTTGTGAAAGGAAAATCATGTCTGACGAATCTCATAGAATTTTTTGAGGATGTAACTAGTAGAGTGGATGGGGGAGAACCAGTGGATGTGGTATATTTGGATTTTCAAGAGGCTTTTGACAAGGTCCCACACAGGAGATTAGTGTGCCAACTTAAAGCACATGGTATTGGGGGTGAGGTATTGATGTGGATAGAGAATTGGTTGGCAGACAGGAAGCAAAGAGTGGGAATAAACGGGACCTTTTCAGAATGGCAGGCAGTGACTAGTGGGGTACCGCAAGGCTCAGTGCTGGGACCCCAGTTGTTTACAATATATATTAATGACTTAGATGAGGGAATTAAATGCAGCATCTCCAAGTTTGTGGATGACACGAAGCTGGGCGGCAGTGTTAACTGTGAGGAGGATGCTAAGAGGATGCAGGGTGAGTTGGATAGGTTGTAAAGAGAGCTTTTGGTACATTGGCCTTTATTAATCAAAGTATTGAGTGTAAGAGCTGGAATGTTATGATGAGGTTGTATAAGGCATTGGTGAGGCCGAATCTGGAGTATTGTGTTCAGTTTTGGTCACCAAATTACAGGAAGGATATAAATAAGGTTGAAAGAGTGCAGAGAAGGTTTACAAGGATGTTGCCGGGACTTGAGAAACTCAGTTACAGAGAAAGGTTGTATAGGTTAGGACTTTATTCCCTGGAGCGTAGAAGGATGAGGGGAGATTTGATAGAGGTATGTAAAATTATGATGGGTATTGATAGAGTGAATGCAAGCAGGCTTTTTCCACTGAGGCAAGGGGAGAAAAAAACCAGAGGACATGGGTTAAGGGTGAGGGGGGAAAGGTTTAAAGGGAACATTAGGGGGGGCTTCTTCACACAGAGAGTGGTGGGAGTATGGAATGAGCTGCCAGACGGGGTGGTAAATGCGGGTTCTTTTTTAACATTTAAGAATAAATTGGACAGATACATGGATGGGAGGTGTATGGAGGGATATGGTCCGTGTGCAGGTCAGTGGGACTAGGCAGAAAATGGTTCAGCACAGCCGAGAAGGGCCAAAAGGCCTGTTTCTATGCTGTAGTTTCTATGGTTCTATGGTTCTATGGTTCTATGGGAGAACCAGTGGATGTGGTATATTTGGATTTTCAAAAGGCTTTTGACAAGATCCCACACAGGAGATTAGTGTGTAAACTTAAAGCACACGGTATTGGGGGTAAGGTATTGATGTGGATAGAGAATTGGTTGGCAGACAGGAAGCAAAGAGTGGGAATAAACGGGACCTTTTCAGAATGGCAGGCAGTGACAAGTGGGGTACTGCAAGGCTCAGTGCTGGGACCCCAGTTGTTTACAATAGGTATTAATGACTTAGATGAGGGAATTAAATGCAGCATCTCCAAGTTTGCGGATGACACGAAGCTGGGCGGCAGTGTTAGCTGTGAGGAGGATGCTAAGAGGATGCAGGGTGAGTTGGATAGGTTAAGTGAGTGGGCAAATTCATGGTAGATGCAATTTAATGTGGATAAATGTAAGATTATCCACTTTGGTGGCAAAAACAGGAAAGCAGATTATTATCTGAATGGTGGCTGATTAGGAAAAGGGGAGGTGCAACGAGACCTGGGTGTCATTATACACCAGTCATTGAAAGTGGGCATGCAGGTACAGCAGGCGGTGAAAAAGGCGAATGGTATGCTGGCATTCATAGCAAGAGGATTTGAGTACAGGAGCAGGGAGGTACTACTGCAGTTGTACAAGGCCTTGGTGAGACCACACCTGGAGTATTGTGTGCAGTTTTGTTCCCTTAATCTGAGGAAAGACATCCTTGCCATAGAGGGAGTACAAAGAAGTTTCACCAGAATGATTCCTGGGATGGCAGGACTTTCATATGATGAAAGACTAGATGAACTAGGCTTATACTCGTTGGAATTTAGAAGATTGAGGGGGGATCTGAATGAAACGTATAAAATCCTAAAGGGATTGAACAGGCTAGATGCAGGAAGGTTGTTCCTGATGTTGGGGAAGTCCAGAATGAGGGGTCACAGTTTGAGGATAAAGGGGAAGCCTTTTAGGACCGAGATGAGGAAAATCTTCTTCACACAGAGAGTGGTGAATCTGTGAAATTCTCTGCCACAGGAAACAGTTGAGGTCAGTTCATTGGCTATATTTAAGAGGGAGTTAGATATGGCCCTTGTGGCTAAAGGGATCAGGGGGTATGGAGGGAAGGCTGGTACAGGGTTCTGAGTTGGGTGATCAGCCATGATTGTACTGAATGGCGGTGCAGGCTCGAAGGGCCGAATGGCCGACTCCTGCACCTATTTTCTATGTCTCTATGTTTCTATGTTAGAAGTTTGCGAAGATTTGGTGCGTCATTTAAAACTTTAACAAACTTCTGTAGATTTGCGGTGGAGAATATACTGACTGCATAGTGTGGAATGGAAACACCAATGTCCTTGAATGGGAAAGCCAATAAAAAGTATTGGATGCAGCCCAGTCCATCACGGGTAAAACCCTCCCCATCATTGAGATATTTATAAGGAGTGTTGTCATCGGAAAGCATCATCTATCATCAAAGACCTCACCACCGAGATCATGTTCTCTCCTCACTGCTGCCATCAGGAAAAAGGTACAGGAGAATCAGGAGTCGCACCTCCAGCTTTAGGAACAGTTATCACCCCTCAACTATCAGGACCCACACCTTCAGGTTCAGGAACAGTTATTACCCCTCAACTATCAGGACCCACACCTTCAGGTTCAGGAACAGTTATTACCCCTCAACCATCAGGCTCTTGCAGAGGGGATAACTCCACTTACTCGAACATTGAACTGTTCCCACGACCTGTGGACTCTCCCTCAAGGACTCTTTGTCTCATGTTCTCAATATTTATTGCTTATTTATTTATTATTATTATTTTGTTTTTTTTACTTTTTCATTTGCACAGTTTGCTGTCTTTTGCACATTGGTTGTTTGTTCACCTTGTTGTTTGTGAGTAGTTCTTCACTGATACCATTGTTCTTCTTTGTATTTACTGTGAATGTCCACAAGTAAATGAATCACAGGGTTGTATATAGTGGTCTTCTCTGAGGAGTGTCTCCCTGTCCTGGAGGAAAGGCTTGTGAGTTCCTAAGATCCCAAGATGATGTCATCTGGAATTTCTCTGCTGGTAGGTTCACCCTTGGCATTAAGGTCAAAGGGGATGTTTCAGACAAAGACCCCATGGTGGAGCTGGTGGTAGGTGATAACAGATCACAACACTGCATTAGGGAAGGGCCCCCAGTCCTCATGGAAACCATGCCACTGGACCCAGAGCCCGATCTGCCAAGGACTGCACAGTGGTTGCCCGTGCATCGGTTCCCTTGACTTCAAACAAAGTCAGGCACAGGCTCTTCCTATTTCGGGAATCTACCTTACCAATGGTAACACGGCATCTACACCGGCCTTCGGGGCCAGTGGTCCCGGGTTCGAATCCGACCACTTTCCATCCATGCTGCGTTAAGTGTCGAGCTAGCTACTCGCCTCATGAAAAACACGAGATGGCAAGGTTGCCACCCGTTGTGCCACAAGGCGTGGTGAGGAACAAGGCAAAGAATACAGTGGCATACATGTACTTTGATCATAAATTTACTTTGAACTTTAAACTTCCTTTAGGGTCCTGTGGAAGAGTCTCAGCCCAAAGTGTTGACTGTTTATTCCTCACTATAGATGCCATCTGACTTGCTGATTTCCTCCAGCATTTTGTACTTGCTAAGTTTGCTGAGAATGTGGGAGTGTTAAATGTCTTACTTTCACAGCAATGGTTCTGTCCAAATATCTTCAGAACTGCCTTTGGATACATCTGCCATTACACTTGGAAGCTCACGTAACACTCCTGATATAGTCTGTAACTCGAGCCTGATGTCACTCCTCCCACCAGCGTCGTGAACTGAATGTGATATTCATGGTGTAAGTGTTTGCATTCATACATAACCCATGAAGTTCCTTTACAAAGTATTGATTGTTAGCACATTGTTCACTTCTATTTTCTAATATTTTAGACATTCATGCCAAAGGGCAGCCAATTAGCCCATCATGTTTGTTCCAGTCAGTGAAAAAGGCTGCTCAGTACTTCAGTCTTCCAACACTGGGTAAGTAACACTGCACTGATATCTTTAAATGTACACCTGCAATAAATGGCAAAGTGCAGAGTAAGGCAGGGGAAAAGGTGACTTTGGAGCATTAATCTACAGATGATTAAAGGGAGCCAACATTCTATACAATGTGACTCAGACTCTAATTCTGGTCACCATACCTGAAAGAAAAGTTGTGTTTATTTCTATACTTAGCAGCCACTTTATTAGGCGCTATCTGTACCTGACTGTATGTTGGTGGTCTCCTGCTGCTTTAACCAATCGATGTGTTGTGCATTCAGAGATGCTCTTCTGCATACCACTATTGTAACATGGTTACTTGAGTTACTGTCACTTTCCTGGTGGCTTGAACCAGTCTAGCCATTCTCCTCTGACCTTTTTCATTAACAAAGCATTTTTGCCCACAGAACAACCGCTCACTGGATGCTTTTTTTTGTTTTTCGCACCATTCTCTGTAAACTCTAGAGACTGTTGTGTGTGAAAATTCCAGGAGATCAGCAGTTTATGAGATACTTAAACCACCCTGCCTAGCAACAATCATTCCACGGTCAAAGTCACGTAGATCACCTTTCTTCCCCCATTCTAATACCTGGTCTGAACAACAATGGAACCCCATGGCCTCAATGCATGCTCTCCTGTATTGAGTTGCTGCTACCTGATTGGCTGATTAGATATTTGCATTAACAAGCAGTGTTGCAAGTGTACCTAATAAAGTGGCCACTGAGAGTACATCAACTACCTTTTCAGGCAGTGAGTCCATTTGCTGGATGAGAAACAAATCCCCATCTCCCCTCTAGTCATCACGGACTACTTTAAACCTTTGTCCCCCTGGTTCTTGACCTCACCTTTTCTGAAGAAGACAACCTCTGTGGATTAATGAAGGTGTGTAACATCACAAGAGTCTAAATACAGTAAATAGGAAGGACCTATCTCCTTCTGTAAAGGGATGAAAACCAAGGGACTTAATTCTGCTCCTATGTCTTATGGTCTCTTCCCCTCTCACGTTAAAGTTTTAGAACATAAAACATAGAACACTACAGCACAGTACCGGCCTTTCGACCCAAGATATGGTTCCAAACTTTTAATCTACTCTAAGATCAATCTCACCCTTACCTCCTACATAGCTCTCCATTTTTCTATCACCCCTGTACCTATCTAAGAGTTTCTTAAATACCCCTATTGTATCTGCCTCTTCCACAACCCCTGGCAGGGTGTTCCATGCACCCACCACTCTGTGTAAACAATATACCTCTGGCATTAACCACTATACATTCCTTCAATCACCTTAAAGATATACTCCTCATATGAGCCATTTTCACCCTGGAAAAATGTCTCTGGCTGTCCACTTAATCTATGCCTCATTATTGAGTATCCTCTCACCCTCCTTCATTTCAAAGAGAAAAACCCAAGCTCACTCAACTTATCCTGATAAGACACCCTCTCCTATCCAGGAAGCATCCTGGTAAATCTCCTCTAATCCCTCTCTAAAGCTTCCACATTCTTCCTATAGTAAGGCGACCAGAACTCAACACAAAACTCAAAGTGTGGTCTGACCAGGGTTTATAGAGCTGCAACTTACCTCAATGGCTCTTGAACTCAATCCCACGACTAATGAAGGCCAACACCTCATATGCCTTCTTACTGGCCCTATCAACATGCGCAGCAACTCTGAGGGATTGATGGACATGGACCCTAAAATCTCTCTGTTCCTCTACACTGCTAAGAATCCTGTCATTAACCCTGTATTGCACCTTCAAGTTCAATCTTCAAAAATCAATCACTACACACATTTCCAGCTCAGACACTTCTCAGCCTGCGGCAACCTTCACACAATCCACACCACCAAACTTTGTGTAATCGGTAAACTTATGAACCACACTTCCACTTCCATATCCATGTCATTTATATAAAGACCACAGCAAATAGGGGTCCCAGAACAGATCCTTGCAGATTACCGCCGGTCACCGAGCTCCAGGTAGAAAACTCTTCATCTACAACCACCCTCTGCCTTCTATGGACAAGTAAATCCTGTAGCTGTACAGTCAAGTTTCCCTGTATCCCCTGCCTCTCAATTTTCTGAACGAGCCTACATGGGGAACATTATCAAACTTCCTTACTAAAATCCATATTCACTCCATCCACTGCTCAACCTTCATCTATGTTCTTCGTCACATCCTCGAAGAATTCAATCAGGCTCATGAGGCATTTCTAATCAGACTCATCGTTAGGTCACATCTGGAATTTCCAGTTGGCGGACGATTTCCCTCCATGCCGCTCTGTCCCGACACTTGTCTGCAACATCCCTTGTCTTGTCCAGCTTGGTCCAATCCTTGATGTTATCCAGCCATGTTGTTCTTTGCTTCCTCTTTCTTTCTTTCCCTCCACCTTTCCATATAGCACGTCCAACAAGATGTTATCTCTCCGCGTAAGGTGCCCACAATAAGCAACTCTTAACTTCATGATCTTCTCCAGCAGTATCCGTGGTCTATCAACTTCGGACAAAACCCTCTCATTTGAAACTTTCTCTACCCAGCTGATCTTCAACATTCGCTGAAAGCACCACATTTCAAAAGCATTAATTCATTTCATGTCATCCTTCTTCAGGGTCCATGTTTCTGATCCATACCTCAGCAATGACCATACATAACACTCGAGGAAGCAAATTCTACTTTGGATGTCTACCTTCCCATTGCATAGTAGATCTTTTAGCTTCATGAACTGGGTCTTAGCCATACCTATTCTCCTTCTGATCTCAACTTCACATCTTCCATCATCTGTCAGACAACTGCCAAGATAATTAGACTTTCGCACCTGTTCAATGTCCTGTCCATTCACTTGTAACAATGCCATCACGAATGAGTCTTTAGTGTTTGTTTTGCTTACCACCATCGATTTTGTTTTCTTAGGGTTGATTTTTAGTCCGTATTCAAGGCTTTCCTCATTCACTTTATTCAGCATAATTCGCAGTTCACATTCACTGTCAACTAACAACGCGGTGTCATCCACATACCTGATGTCATCCACCTTCCGGCCTCCGATTGGAATACCTGTCTCCTGATGGTTGCATTCCAGAAAAATCCATTCTCTGTAGAGGTTGAACAAATCTGGCGAGTAACACAGCCTTGCCTTACGCCTCGTTTAATACATGCCCATGGTGATAGCTCATTTTCTACCCTGACCACCGCTTCCTGTTTCCAATACAAGTTCCTTATTATTTGCACATTCTCCCATCCCAGATCGTACTTGTTCAGCACCTCTATTACTTTTTCATCTCTTACTTTATCATAAGCCTTTTCACAGACAATAAAGCATAAGTAGATGGTCTTTTGTGCCTCAATGCATCTCTCCATGATGTTTCTCAATGCAAGTATTCCTTCCCTTGTTCCTGAGCCTTTACGAAAACCAAACTGTGTCTCTCCAATTTCATCGCTGATTGTACCTTTCATTCTGCCAAACACTATTTTCAACAGTAACTTGATGCAGTGAGACATTATGCTTATTGTCCTGTGTTCACTACATTTTATCGTCCTTGGCTTTTTTGGTAAGGCGATAAATACCGATTTGAGAAAGTCCTCCAGAAGATTTCCTGTCATATAACTGTTGTTTAATATCGCTAAAAGGTTCACTTTTCCCTTTGGACCAAGTGATTTCAGAATTTCAGAGGAAATCTTATTTTCACCAGCGGCCTTTCTGACTTTTAGACTCCAAATCGCACTTTCCATCTCTGACATCAATATTTTAGGTTGACTAGTCATTTGATTTAATTGTGGTAAATCCTCAATCCTGCTATCTTCAAATAATTCCGAGATGTACTCAACCCATCTGTCCTGACAAAGGGTCTCGGCCTGAAACGTCGACTGTACCTCTTCCTGTAGATGCTGCCTGGCCTGCTGCGTTCACCAGCATTTTGTGTGTGTTACTTGAATTTCCATCATCTGCAGATTTCCTCGTGTTTGCGTGTCCATGATCTCTTCTTTTTCATAGCATGGATTACCACTACCATCTTCGATACACCCACCTGATGGCATAGTCCTCTTTAATTTCATCATATCCTTTACCTTTTGGTGAAGGCCTCTATAATCATGACTTTGTTCATACTGCTCAATTTCTTCACACTGTTCATTCATCCAATTCTTTTTCACTTCCTTGCATTTTCTTTGAATCAAGCGGTGTAGGGCTTTGTAGCGTTCATTATCCCAATGTTTTAACTTTCTTCTTTCTTCAGTTAACTTTCTCAACTTATTGGTGAACCAAGTCTTTTGCTCTAATCAGACTACACTTCTCCAAATGCTCATAAATCCTGTCTCTCAGAAGCTTCTCCAATAACTTGCCCACCACTGAAGTAAGACTCAGTGTTCTGACGAAGGGTCTTGACCTGAAACGTCGACTGTGCCTCTTCCTATGGATGCTGCCCGGCCTGCTGCATTCCACCAGCATTTTGTGTGTGTTGCTTGAATTTCCAGTATCTGTAGGTTTCCTCATGTTTAAGACTCTTTTAACCTGCTCTAGGTTACACTGAAGTAAGTCTATAATTCCAGCTCCCAACTCCTTTTCGTGAACAAAGGAATAACATTTGCCACCCTCCAATCACCTGGTACTACTCCTGTGACTAGTGTGGACACGAAGATTATTGCCAATGGTGCAGCAGTCTTTCCCTTGCCTCCCACTGTAGCCTGAGCTATATCCTTGTGGCAGAACACACACAAAATGTTGGAGGAACTCAACAGGCCAGGCAGCATCTATGAAAAAGAGTACAGTCGAAGGCTGCCAGGCCTTCTGAGTTTCCCTAGCATTTTGTGTGTGTTGCTGGGCTATATCCTGTCTGGCCCCACAACTGCTTTTATGAAGTCCTTACAATTTTCAACATCACTCTCACTGGTAAATGCTGAAGCAAAATATTCGTTAAGGACCTCCCCTACCTCCTATGACTCCAGATACATTTTCCTTCTACCACTGACTGGTCCCACCCTCACTGTAGTCACCATCTTGTTCTTCACATATGTGTAGAATGCTTTGGGATTTCCTTAATCCTACTTGCCAAGGCCCTCCCAAGCCTCCTTCTAGTTCTCCTATGTCCATTCTTAAGTACCTTCCTGCTACCTTGTAGCTCTCCAGAGCCCTGTCTTATCTTTATTTTCTAAACCTTAAGTATGCTTTCTTTTCCTTGACTAGACATTCTAAATCTCTTGTCAGCCATGGTTTCTTCACCTAACAATCCTTTGCCTGCCTCAGTGGGACAAACCTATCCAGAACCCCTTGCAAATGCTCCGTAAAAAACCTCACATTTCTGTTGTGCATTTCCCTGAGTACATCCTTTCCCAATTTATGCTCCCAAGTTCCTGCCTATTAGCATCTTAATTCCTCCTTCTCGAATTAAATACTTTCCCATAACACCCTCTCCTATCCCGCTCCAAGGCTATAGTAAAGGTCACAGTCTCTGAAATTCTCACCCACTGAGTGATCAGACACCTGACCTAGATCATTAAGCAGCACCAGATCCAACATAGCCTCTCCTTTCGTTGGCGTGCCTACATGTTGAGTCCGGAATCCTTCCTGGACACATCACACAAATTCTGCCCCATCTAAATCTTTACACTAAGGATGTGCCAATCAATATCAGGAAAACTGCAATCTTTTTATGCCCTCTAATATTTCACATTGTGACCCTGGAATAGGAGGCTCTCTTGCCACCCTATTAATACCTCTCATAATATTATAAAGTTATAGAGGCATAGAGTTACAGAGCACTACAGCAAGAAATAGGCCACCTAGTCCATGCCAGCCTGGTCTTCTACCAAGTCCCATCTACCTACACCCGAAGAATAGCATTCTAAACCATTCTTCTCCTTGCCTCTATCCACATGTCTCTAAAATGTTAGCACTGAGCCTGCATCCATGACTTCCTTTGGCAGCTCGTTCCACAATCGCACCATGCTCTGCGTGAAGAATTTCCCCCTCAAGTTTCTCTTAGATATTTCACCTTCCATCCTAAGCATATAACTTCCAGTTCTAGTCTCACCCACCCTGAGATAAGAAGCTTTTTTTTCAGTGCCGCAGTCACAGCTCAATCAGTGCAAGAGGTTGGAGAGCAAGAGATTGTTAAAAAAAGGAGCTTTCACAGGATTTCAGCTTTCTTCAGTAGCACAGTTGCAATTCATTAGCAAGGGCAAATAAAAGGAAGGCAGGAGCAAGTGGAGCGGCCATGGTGTGAGCGGATCAGTGAATGGAGTGGGCTTTGCCTCATCAGGATTCGTTGAGAATAGGTTTGGACAAGGTACGTATCTGTTAAGTCTCTTCTTCATTCTTCAACTGTTAATGCATAGTTAGAGCAGTGAGGATGGCCCAGGGGCAGTGTTGTGTTTGTTGCGTGAGATGTAGAAATTCTTGGAGACCTACAATATCCCAGATAACCACATCCACACCTGGTGCATCGAGCTGTAGCTCCTCCGAGAGTTTGTGAAGGAACTGGAACTACAGCTCAAAGACCCTTTGGGTCACACGGGAAGCTAAGGAGATGACAGACAGTAACTACAGGGAGGTAGTCACGCCTAAGCTGCTGGAGGCAGGTAATGTCATGGTCTGGTCCATGGTTCCTTGTTCCAGGGTTTCTGCTTTTCCCCAGTTTCTGTTGTGGGCAAATGATTCTCGTTTTGGGGGTGAGACATAAATACCTCTGCAAACTAGAGATTCCCTGCTGGTCTGTCCTGTTCCTCTCCCTGTCTTTTCCCTTCTCGCCTGACTCTCTGCCTGGATACTTCGCTTGACTCTCTGCCTGGGTACCTCGCCTGCACCACTGTCTAGTTAGATCGCCAATGCAGAGATGGAACTGTCTGTCGTTCTTCAGTGTTTGTTTCTTCTTGTCCTCTCCTCCGTGGGGTAAGTCAGGCCATTCTGTCATTGCCCTGCAGGGAGATCTGTCCTGTCTTGTCATCGCCTCCGTGGGGTAAGTCAAGCCGTTCTGCTGTTGCCCTACGGGGGGACCTGTCTTGTCTTGTCTTGTCTTTGCCTCTGTTGGGTAAGTCCGGCCATTCTGCCGTTACCCGATGGATGGTCCTGTCCCACCTTGGTGTGGAGATGAAGTTGAGTCCCGGCTTGTCTAAGTATAAGTCCTGGATCTATGTCTATGTACTTTCCTGTCTCATGTTGGTGTCATGTTGAAGATGAGTCCCGGCTTTTCGAAGGATAAGTCCTGACTCCATGTTGATGTACAGTTCCCAGTCTGTCTCCAAGCTCCAGCCTCCACATTCCAAGACCTAAGACCCCAAGCCTGTCTCCAAGCCTCAGGACCCCAAGTCTGTCTCCAAGCCTCAAGCCTCAAGACCGCAAGCCTATCTCCAAGCCTCAACCCTCAAGACCCCAAGCATGTCTCCAAGCCTCAAACCTCAAGACCCCAAGCCTCAAGCCTCAAGACCCCAAGCCTGTCTCCAAGCCACAAGCCTCAAGACCGCAAGCCTGTCTCCAAGCCTCAAGCCTTAAGACCCCAAGCCTGTCTCCAAGCCTCAAACCTCTAGTCCCCAAGCCTGTCTCCAAGCCTTGGGCCTCAAGGCCTCAAGCCTGTCTCCAACCCTCAAGCCTCAAGACCCCAGCCTCCAGTCCTGCAGTTATGTCATATCCATGCCTGGTTCTGGGGCCTGAGCCTGAGGCAAGACCCAGGTTCAGGGTCCTTGTCCAGTCTCTGGCTTGGAGTCCAAGCCCAAGTCTGCACTCTTGTCCCTGCTCCTTGTCTGTATCCTGTCACGTCCCTACTCTTGTCAAGTCCTGTTCCTTGTACTTCAGTGTCTGTGTCTTGCATTTGGGTCCGTTCCCAACGCCCCGTTTGTGACAGAACAGTCCAGTTAGACTTGGACCCAGTGACACAGACACTGTCGTTTTACTCTTGCCTTCCTGGTTCCCTCCTGTTCAATGCCCCCCCACCCGCCCGTGTCATCCGTAGTCTGGGATAGCCTTTTGGGTCACTGGTGAGGCCTCACGGAGCATTGTGAGCAGTTTTGGACACCTTATCTAACCAAGGATGTCCTAACATTGAAGAGGTTTCAGAGGAGGTTCACGAGAATGATTCCGGGAACAAAAGAGATAACATATGAGGAGCGTTTGATGGCTCTGGATCTTTATTCACTGGAATTTGGAAGAATGAGAGGAGATCTCATTGAAAACTATCAAATATTGAAAGGCCTTGGTAGAGTGCATGTGAAGAGGGCGTTTCCTATGGTGGAGGAGTTGAGGACCAGAGGACCCAGCCTTACAATAGAAGGATATCCATTTAGAACAATGAGCAGGGATTTCTTGAGCCAGAGGATGGTGAATCTGTGGAATTCGTTACCACAGGCAGCTGTGGAGGCCAAGTCATTGGCTGTACTTGGAATTTGATAGGTTCTTGATTAGTCATGGTGTGAAAGGTAGCGGGGAGACGGCAGGAGAATGGGGTTGAGAGGGAAATGGATCAGCCATGATGAAATGGCAGAGCAGACTCGATGGGGCAAATGGCCTAATTCTTCTCCTATGACTTATAGGATCATGGAGGTCATCTCTCAGTCTCCGATGCAATGTACTAAAGAAAATAATACACTTTTGCCTAACTTCTTATACCTGATGCTCGCTAATCCAGGCAACACGCTACTGCACTCTCTCTGCATTGTTCCTGTCCTCTCTCTCCTCCTCTGTTTGCACTTGTCTCCTCTCATTGAACTACGGGTTAAATCCCAACTACTCTCTACCCATCTTTTATTCATTGGTGGTGACTTCCTCTAGACCATCATGTATGGGTACGTTCCTCTCTCAGCTGTCACTGCCAACAGTAATGCAAACTGTCTCTCCTGATACCCAGCCATTGTCTTTGTTCTCTGTGTTCACCCCCAGCCCCATTCTCTGCAATGCTCTTTTTCTCCTCCCATGGATGCTGCCTGACCTGCACCATATTTCTATTATCCACTGTCTCTAGATCAGATTGGAATTGGAATCGGTTTATTATTGTCACGTGTACTGAGACACAGTGAAAAGCTTGTTTTGCATATTGTTCACGCTGATTAAATTAGTACACAGGGCATTGAGGTAGGACAAGGTAAAATAATAAGAGAACGCAGAATAAAGTGCAGCAGCTACAGAGAAAGTGTAGTGCATGTAGACAGTAAGGTGAAAGGTCATAAAGAGGTAGATTGTCATGTCAAGAGTCAGCCTTTTTATACCAGGGAACAATTCAATAGTGGGATAGAAGCTGTCCCTGAGCCTGCTAGTGCATGATTTCAGGCATTTGCATTCTGCTTGATGGAAGAGGGGAGATGAGAGAATGCCCAGGGTGGTTATGGTTTTTGATGATGCTGGCTCCTTTACCGAGACGGTGAAAAGTTTAGCCTAGAGTCCACGGAGAGGAGGCTGGTTCCTCTGACAAGCTGAGCTGTGTGCACAACTCTCAGCACTTTCTTGCACTCTCATGCAGAGCAGTTGCCATTCCAATGCGCAATGCAACCAGATAAGATGCTTCCTATAGTGCATCAGTACAAATTGGCTAGGGTCAACAGGTTCATGCCAAGTTTCTTTAGCCCGCTGAGCAATTAAAGGAGTAGTGAGCTTAATTGGCTGTTGCATCCACGTGGTTTTCTCATCTGCAGTTTTGCACTTTTAATGGAAAGTTTCAAATTAAACTCTGATGGCACATTCATTGTACAAGATCATCCTATGAGTAAAATAATCACCTAAAATGATGCTACAGAAGTAAATGAGCTCAGATGCTGTTGCTGTAGATATTGTAGATTCTCCCTGTGATCACGGGAGCTTCCCCCCACATGTACAGGTTGATTGATTTATTGATAAATTGTACCTAGTGTGAGGGTGAGTAGCAGAATTCAGTGTTTGCAGTGAGTGATGAGCATGTGGGGAGAATAATACGGGTAAGGTAGGATTTGTGTAAAACAGCAGGTGATTGATGGTCAGTGTGAACTCAATGGGTCGAACAGCCTGTTTCCTTTCAGTATCTCTCTATGGTCAGTATGAACTCAATGGGCCAAATAGCCTGTCTCCATTCAGTATCGCTCTCTCTATGGTCAGTATGAACTCAATGGGCTGAACAGCCTGTTTTCATTCAGTATCCCTCTATGGTCAGTATGAACTCAATGGGCCAAATAGCCTGTTTCCATTGATTATCTATGATCAGTACGAACCCAATGGGCTAAACAGCCTGTCTCCATTCAGTATCTCTCTATGACCCTACACCACTATAGGGGTTATGAAGCATATGGTATTGGTGGAATGAGTATGATTGTGAGATGTTCCTAACTATTAATATCAGGTCAATGTTAGAGCTGTGGATTTAAAGTGTTACATAAATGTGGAACACAGATGTAAATAACATTGGGGATCTTATGTAATATAGACTGAGGTGGCAAGCAGAAATCAAATGAGAGATATCTTCTGTCCCAGGAAGTATACAGTAATTTGACCTAACAGAGCATATGTTTTATTACAGCAACACATATTCCAATCTTAGAGATAAAATATTAAACCATCACCTTGCCTGTCCTCAACAGGATTTGCTGACACTATTTCAAAAAGTAGAGGAGATCTTCTCAGTGTTCTGGCCAATGTTTATCCCTCAATGAACATCAGAAAAACCGTTGGCTGATCATAATTACTGGATGTATGAGTTTCCTCTTTAAAATCTGACTGCTGTCTTATGTGTGGAATGGGCTGCCAGCAATGGTGGTGGAGGCAGATACGATAGGGTCTTTTAAGAGATTCCTGGATAGCTACATGGAACTTAGAAAAATAGAGGACTATGGGTAATCCCAGGTAATTTCTAAAGTAAGTACATGTTCCGCACTCCATTGTGGGCCAAAGTGCCTGTATTGTGCTGTAGGTTTTCTATGTTTCTAGAAGTCTGAAAAGCATTGGGCAAGACAAGTCTAAATCCTCACAAGATTTGGACATGTATACTTCATCACAGGATCATGTATTTAACTGGCTTTAACTCTAGAGGTATCAGTTGACCATTCAGGGAATGAATTCATGTTTGGGTGACACATTAAATCTTCCAGTTGGTATAACAATTGCCGAAATGTATTCACACTGTTCAACAGAGGAGTAATATGCTTGCTCAAGCATTAGGATTTAATGATCAAGAAAGTTTAAACAAACTATGTGAATTCTCAGTGGTTTGGATAAACTTACAATCATAATCTGAAAGCTATCAGTGTGACACCTTTTACAAGTTGTGTGCATCAGCAGCTGACCCTTACATATTGCATGAAATCGACATATCCAAATGAAATAAGATCTCCTCCCTTGGCTTCATCAATCCAAACTACAATTAAGATATTAAATGACCTGTGCTTAATCCTGCCAAGTGAACATCAACCGTCTGGGCTTGTAGGTATTTGTGCATCCTAACATCAGGATGGGACAAGATGAGGGATCATTTGTGAAGAGCAGCATGATTAAATAAGCTGCCAAAATCCAGAAGAACCATGATGACTAGACTCCAAGTGAGATGTGAAACAGTAATATAACCAAACATTGGTAATATTATCTTCCACCACTCTGTGTTAAATCATCAGATGATCAAACACGTAGAGATGGTAAATATTACCACCAAGGTTTGTTACATAGAGAGGGACATCTCCATTGTAATTATAGAGTCAATAGCACATGGACACCATAGAAACAGAGAGTCATAGACTTATACAACATGGAAACAAGCCCATTCCCCAACTCGCCCACTCCAACTATGTCATCTATTTGAGTTAGTCCCATTTTCCTGCATTTGGCCTATTTCATCGATGACAGAACATAGAAACATAGAAACATAGAAAATAGGTGCAGGAGTAGGCCATTCGGCCCTTCGAGCCTGCACCGCCATTTATTATGATCATGGCTGATCATCCAACTCAGAACCCTGCACCAGCCTTCCCTCCATACCCCCTGATCCCCGTAGCCACAAGGGCCATATCTAACTCCCTCTTAAATATAGCCAATGAACTGGCCTCAACTGTTTCCTGTGGCAGAGAATTCCACAGATTCACCACTCTCTGTGTGAAGAAGTTTTTCCTAATCTCAGTACTAAAAGGCTTCCCCTTTATCCTCAAACTGTGACCCCTTGTTCTGGACTTCCCCAACATCGGGAACAATCTTCCTGCATCTAGCCTGCTCAATCCCTTTAGGATTTTATACGTTTCAATCAGATCCCCCCTCAACCTTCTAAATTCCAACGAGTACAAGCCCAGTTCATCCAGTCTTTCTTCATATGAAAGTCCTACCATCCCAGGAATCAATCTGGTGAACCTTCTTTGTACTCCCTCTATGGCAAGGATGTCTTTCCTCAGATTAGGGGAACAAAACTGCACACAATACTCCAGGTATGGTCTCACCAAGGCCTTGTACAACTGCAGTAGTACCTCCCTGCTCCTGTACTCGAATCCTCTCGCTATAAATGCCAACATACCATTCGCCTTTTTCACCGCCTGCTGTACCTGCATGCCCACTTTCAATGACTGGTGTATAATGACACCCAGGTCTCGTTGCACCTCCAATTTTCCTAATCGGCCACTATTCAGATAATAATCTGTTTTCCTATTTTTGCCACCAAAGTGGATAACTTCACATTTATCCACATTAAATTGCATCTGCCATGAATTTGCCCACTCACCCAACCTATCCAAGTCACCCTGCATCCTCTTAGCATCCTCCCCACAGCTAACACTGCCGCCCAGCTTCGTGTCATCTGCAAACTTGGAGATGCTGCATTTAATTCCCTCATCCAAGTCATTAATATATATTGTAAACAACTGGGGTCCCAGCACTGAGCCTTGCGGTACCCCACTAGTCACTGCCTGCCATTCTGAAAAGGTCCCGTTTATTCCCACTCTTTGCTTCCTGTCTGCTAACCAATTGTCTATCCACATCAATACCTTACCCCCAATACCGTGTGCTTTAAGTTTGCACACTAATCTCCTGTGTGGGACCTTGTCAAAAGCCTCTTGAAAATCCAAATATACCACATCCACTGGTTCTCCCCTATCCATTCTACTAGTTACATCCTCAAAAAATTCTATGAGATTCGTCAGACATGATTTTCCTTTCACAAATCCATGCTGACTTTGTCCGATCATTTCACCGCTTTCCAAATGTGCTGTTATCACATCTTTGATAACTGACTCCAGCAGTTTCCCCACCACCGACGTTAGGCTAACCGGTCTATAATTCCCCGGTTTCTCTCTCCCTCCTTTTTTAAAAAGTGGGGTTACATTAGCCACCATCCAATCCTCAGGAACTAGTCCAGAATCTAACGAGTTTTGAAAAATTATCACTAATGCATCCACTATTTCTTGGGCTACTTCCTTAAGCACTCTGGGATGCAGACCATCTGGCCCTGGGGATTTATCTGCCTTTAATCTCTTCAATTTACCCAACACCACTTCCCTACTAACATGTATTTCGCTCAGTTCCTCCATCTCACTGGACCCTCTGTCCCCTACTATTTCTGGAAGATTATTTATGTCCTCCTTAGTGAAGACAGAACCAAAGTAATTATTCAATTGGTCTGCCATGTCCTTGCTCCCCATAATCAATTCACCTGTTTCTGTCTGCAGGGGACCTACATTTGTCTTTACCAGTCTTTTCCTTTTTACATATATATAAAAGCTTTTACAGTCAGTTTTTATGTTTCCTGCTAGTTTTCTCTCATAATCTTTTTTTCCCTTCCTAATTAAGCCCTTTGTCCTCCTCTGCTGAACTCTGAATTTCTCCCAGTCCTCAGGTGAGCCACTTTTTCTGGCTAATTTGTATGCTTCATGGAACGGTAGAGAGTGGGAACAGGTCCTTCGGCCTGTGAAGTTGTGGCAGAATAATTATGTTAATGACAGCCAATCCCTTCTGCCTGTATGTGGTCTATATCCCATCATTATCTGCTTATCCATGTGTCCATCTCAAAGTTCAAAGTAAATTTATTACTGAAGTACATATATGTCTCCATATACAACCAAGGTTCATTTTCTTGCGGCATACTCAATAAATCCAATTACTACAATAGAATCAATGGAAGTCCACACCAACAGGGCATTCAACCAGTGTGCAAATACAAAAAGAAAGAAATAATAATAATAACAACAACAACAATAATAATAATAATAATAGATAATTAATAAATATCAAGAACATGAGATGAAGAGCCCTGGAAAGTGAATCCATTGGTTGTGGGAACATTTCAGTGATGGGGCAAGTCAAGTTGACAGAAGTTATCCCGTTTGGTGAGGGGCCTGATGGTTGAGGGGTAATAACTGTTCCTGAACCTGGTGGTGCAAATCCTAAGGCTCCTGTACCTTCTTCCCAATGGCAACAGCAAGAAGGCAGCATGAACTGGGCGTTCGGGGTCTCTGATGATGGATGTTGCTTTCTGGTAACAAAGCTCCATGTAGATGTGCTCAAAAGTGTGAGGGCTTTACCCATGATGAACAGGGCTGTCCCCACTACCTTTTGCTGGAATTTCCATTCAAGGACATTGATGTTTCCCTACTAGCCTGTCAATATATTCTGCAGCCCACAGAATACCTCTCATTGTATCAGCCTCTACTAGCGCCCTGGCAGTACATTCCAGGCACCCACCAATCTCAGTGTAGTGAACTTGCTTTGCACATCTCTTTTGAATTTTCCCCCTTTCCTCTTTAATGTATGTCACCTATTTCAGTTCTGTGAAAAAGATACCAGCTGTCCATTCTATGTATAACATTCATAATTTTATTAACTTCTAGTTTTTTAACAAAAAACTTTATTCATAATAAAAAAAATCCATTGCAAGAATAACCCATTTTCATTCTTTACACTCAAAGTTAATGACTTCCTGGCTGTTCTGTTGCATTCCTACGTATTAATCTGGCTGGCAGGGTGGAGATGCATCTCTACCAAAGGAGGTGTAAGGCACTCTTTCCCTTTGCTAGCCTGCAGCTCACCCTTGGGCTTACGGCACCGCCCCGATCAGGTTCATGTGAAGTCATGGGAGCAGGTAGTGGATGGTTGTATGAGCAGCTGGTGTATATCACAACTCCTGGTTACGCGACCTGTGATCTTTGAAGAGTATTGATAACGGATGGGGTCACCCATCTTGTAAAGTCAGTACCCAGAAGAAGGCAATGGCAAACCTCTTCTTTGGAAAAATTTGCCAAGAATAATCATGGTCATAGAAAGACCATGATTACCCATATCATCCGCCAAGGCACGTAACGCTGATGATGACAAATTAACTATTGCTACTCATATAGCACTTTGGGATGGTATACTGCTACAATCATCGAGTGGCTTCCTCCCCCCACCTCCCCCTCTGCAATAGCAGAACAGCCCTATACTGTGGTCCTTCCCCAACGAACCCTTGCAGTGAACATAAAGCATAGAACAGGAGCAGGCCATAGGACCCACATTGTTGTGCGGAACCAGCTAAAAAGCAAATCAAAAACACCCAAATACTAATTCCTTCTAGCTACACAATGTCCAAGTCTCTCCTTCCTCCTTACATCCATGTTGCCTATTTAAACGTCTCTTAAAAGTCTCTAATATATTTACCTTTACCACCATACCAGGCTGTACATTCCAGGCATCCACCACTCTCTGAGTAAAATACTTAACCCTCACATACTCCCAGAACCTACCCCCTCTCAACTCCAATTCATGCCCTCCGGCATTAGACATTTTAACGTTGGGAAACAAATACTCTCTATCTACTCTGTCTCTGACTCTCATAATCTTGTCAACTTCTATCAGCTTTCTCCTCAGCCTCCGCCACTCCAGACAAAACAACCCAGGTTTGTCCAGCTCCTCATGATAGCGTATGCCCTCTAAACCAGGCAGTGTCCTGGTAAGCCTCTTCTGTACCCTCTCCAAAGCCTCAACATCCTTCCTATAGTGGGGCAATCAGAACTGTATGCAAGACGCCAGATGTGGCCTAACCAGAGTTTTGTAAAGTTGCAATATAACCTCAGTGCCTTGACTAATAGAAGCAAGCATTTTATAAGCCTTCTTACCACCTTATCGACCTGTGTAGCCACTTTCAAGAAGCTATGAACTTGGATTCCAAGGTCTCTCTCTCAGCAGCATTGTTAAGGATCTTGCCCTTAACCGTGTACTGTATCCTTGAATTTGCCCCACCAAGGTACAACACCTCACATTTAAGCAACACACACAAAAAATGCTGGTGAACGCAGCAGGCCAGGCAGCATCTATAGGAAGAGGTACAGTCGACGATTCGGGCCGAGATCCTTCGTCAGGACTAACTGAAAGAAGAGATAGTAAAAGATTTGAAAGCAGGAGGGGGAGGGGGAGATCCGAAATGATAGGAGAAGACAGGAGGGGGAGGAATGGAGCTAAGAGCTGGAAAGTTGATTGACAAAAGGGATACGAGGCTGGAGATGGGAGAGGATCATGGGACGGGAGGCCTAGGGAGAAAGAAAGGGGGAGGGGGGGAAGCCAAAAGGATGGGCAAGGAGTTATAGTGAGAGGGACAGAGGAAGAAAAAAGATAGAAAAAAGGAAAAAGAAAATAAATAAATAAATAAATAAATAAGGGATGGGGTATGAAGGGGAGGTGGGGCGTTAATGGAAGTTCAAGAACTCAATGTTCATGACCCTCTCTCTGTGCTTTACACCTCACATTTTTCTGGATTAAACTCCATTTGCCATTTCTCTACTCATGTCTGCAACTTTTTTACATTGTGCTGTATTCATTGCCAGTCTTCTACACTGTCCACAAATCCACCAAACTTGGTATCATCCACAACCTTAATAATCCACCCATCTATGTTTTCATCCAGGTCATTTATATACATCACCAAACAGAGGGCCCAGCACAAATCCATGTGGAACACCACTAATTACAGATCTCTAGCTTGACCAAGTCCCTTCAATCACTAACCTCTGTCTTCTCTGTGCAAGCCAGTTCTGAATCCGAGCAGCCAATTCAGCACAGACCCCATGCATCTTAATCTTCGGGAGTAGCTTCCCATAAGGGACTTTGTCAAATGCCTTACTAAAGTCCATGTAGACAACATCCACTGCCCTGCCCTCATCAATCTCTCTCCTCAGCTTCTCAAAAAACTCACTCAAGTTGGTAAGACACGATCTGCCCTGCATAAAGCCATGCTGGCTCTCCCTAATTAGGCAATGGGTTTCCAAATGCTCCTAGATCCTACCCCTAAGACTTGTCTTCAGTAATTTCCTTATAACTGATATGAGAATCTATAGTTCCCAGGATTGTTGCCTTCTTAAATACAGAAACAATATTAGCCACTTGTCAGTCCTCTGGAACCTCGGCTGTGACTAGAGAGGACACAAACATAGTGGTCAAAGCCCTAGCAATCTCGTCTCTTGCCTCCTTCAATAACTTGGAGTAAATCCAATAAGGCCCTGGGAACGTATCCACCTTAATACTCATTAGGAGGCCCAACAATTCCTCCTCCTTGACCTCTAAATGCCCTAATGTATTTATAGACTCAGCCCTGATCTCCTGGTCCTTCATAGCACTTTCCTTGGTAAATACTGAAGCAAAATACTCATTAAGTACCTCACTCTCAATCTCTGCATCCAAGCAATTTTTCCCTCCTTTATCTTTGAGTGGTCACACCCTCTCCCTAGTTATCCTCTTACTCTTGATGTTTGTACAGTATGCCTTGGGATTCACCTGAATCCTACTTGGCAAGGACTTTTCATGGCCTCTCCTGGCTTCCTAATTCCCTTCCTTAGTTCTTTTCTGGTTTCTTTATACTCCTCATGTGCTTTGTTTGATCCTAACTTCCGAAGCTTTACATACTTTTCCTTTTTCTTCTTGACTAAATTCATCACCTTCTTTTTGACATCCAAGGTTCTCTTATCTTTCCATCCCTGTCCTTCCTTCTAACAGGAACATACCTTTCCTGTACTCTGTGCAATTAATCTTTAAACACCCTTCATATGTCTGATGTGAACTTGCCAGAGAAAATGTGCTCCCAATTAAATCTCCTTAGCTCCTGCCTAATGCCCTCGTGATTTGCCCAACTCCAATATAAAACTCTCCCTCAAGGACTAGGCCTATCCTTATCTATAGTTATTATGAAAGTAAAGGTCATTGTTCCCTAATTGTTCACCCACCTGGCAAGGCTCATTACCCAACACCAGGTCCAACCCCTCTCGTTGGACCATCCACATATTGACATAAGAAACCTTCCTGGATACACTTACCAAATTCTGAATCATCTTATTCTGGCTCCTTCTTATACTAAGAAGGCCCCGGTTTATGTTAAGGAAGTTGAAATTCCCTATGACAACAACCCTATTATTTTTACACATTTTTTACACATTTCCTTAATCAGATCACATATTTGCTCCTCAGTCTCCCAGTGGCTATGGGGTGGGGAGGTCAGCCATCAATCCCATCAGTCTGATTGCACGCTTCCTATTCCTGAGTTCCACCCAAACAGACTCAGTATCTGACTCCTCCATTATTTCTCCCCTGACTGCAACTGTGATCTTATCTCTGATTTGTAGTGCAATTTCACAACCACCCCACTCCCCAACCTCCTCCTCTACCTTTTCTAAACCTTTGAAAACCTGGTACCCATTCCTGCCCCTCTCTCAACCAAGTTTCAGTAATGACTACAACATTGTAGTTCCATGTACCGATCCATGCTCTAAGTTCATCACCCTTACCCATAATGTTCCCAGCATTAAAGTATACGTACTTTAAACTATCCGACCCATTGCAATTGTTATTTCAATTTTGCTTTTCAATACTTTCCCTGACTTCTACCTTCTGTTCCAGTCCATCCCTTACTGACCTGGGACTCTGGTTCCCAGCCCCCTGCAGAACTAGTTTAAACTCTCCCAAGTAGCATTAGCAAACCTCACGGTCAGGATATTGGTTCCCCTCCAGTTCAGGTGCAACCCGTCCCTCTTTTACAGGTAACCCCTTCCTCAGAAAAGTTTCCAATGATCCAAGAGCTTGAAATCCTGCCCCCTGCACCATATCCAGAGCCACTCATTCATCTGTGCTAACACCCCATTCCTACCTACACTAGCCCATGGCACCAGGGCTAATCAAGCTTCAGTGCGTCCCTCACTCAGCATGTACTCCGGCAGTCTGAAATGTGCCATTTGGCAGCAATCCTCTGCAGACACCTCAACGTGCTGGCAAATTAACAAGTTTTGGGCCGACCAAAGGGCATCTTTCACCCAGCTGATGACCTTCCAGTAGCATTTGATGTTCCTCCCCATATCTGACCCTGGGAACAGCCTGTAGATCGGAGAGTCCTCTGTCACAGTGCTGATGGGATGAGCTGCGACACGTGCCATTTCCGCTTTTTCCACACCCTCTTCACAAACCCACAATCTGCAAAGAGGTGAGCAACTGACTCCTCCCCACTACAGCCATCCCGCGGGCAATGCATGTTGGGAATGGTGGTCCAGGCAGGCAGGAAGGATCTGACTGGGAGGGCACTCTCACAGCCAACCAGGCAAGGTCTTGGTTCCTGCTGGTGAGGCCTGGCGACAAGGCATTCTGCCAAATGGTCTGGACAGTCTATTCAGGAAGCTACTCGACTGTATCGATCAAGTCCTTCTTCTTCAGTGTTCGCAGGGCATACTGTGCTGATCACTGCCTCATGGCCTTGTGGTCAAAGATGTTGGTCCAGAAGAACTTTTCAGCAAAGGACAGGTAGTGTAGAACTGTCTGCTGACTGGATGTTGTGCAGCATTGGGACCAGACTCATTCTTCAGAACAACGGGGACAGATAGAATCTTGGGCATGGTGGGGTACTTAATGTATTCAGGTTCCAAGCACACCCTGATGCCACCGCACATGAAGGTGGTCATCAGAGTGAGGGTGACACTGGGTATGTTTCTGCCCCCCCCCATTGTTCAGGGACTTGTTCATTGTAACCCATCTGACCCACTCCACCTTGGATCCCAAATGAACCTGAAGCCAGCTCGGCTGATTCCCAAGCTGGTGGAGCAGGGTATGGGCCACACTGTGCCACGTACAGCAGCCCTGAGAGCACCTCACACCTGATGACCAGATTCTTTCCCGGTTATCGATATAGACAGCCGACCCCAGAGTCCCAATTTCTGCTTTACCTTCCCAGTCTGTTCCAGCCAGCTCTTGTTAAATGCTTCAGCCCCTCTGAACCAGATCCCCAGCACCTTCACATAATCGGGCCTGATGGTGGAAGGGACTCTGGATCAGTCGGGCCGGAGCTGAAGAGCATGGCCTCGCTCTTCATGCAGTTAACCCTGGCTCCTGATGCCAGCTGAGGCTGATCAATCTGCAAACTGATCTCAGATTGGAGTAGAAGATGGTGTCATTGTCCATGTTCATGTTTTCACTTGGGTCCCTCACCCGGCAGCATCTCCCCTCTTACGCTCTGATCCTTCCTGATGGCTTCAGCAAAGGGTGCTATACAGCACAAAAACAAAACAGTTGGGGGAGGAGTGGTCTGTGTAGAACAGTTGGATCCAATTCCTGACTCCCTCCCCAAAGCCCATATTGGAGATTACATCCATCATACATATATGCGAAATCCTATCAAAGGCTTTCTCCTGGTCCAAGGTGACCTGGCAGGCATCTCTGTGTGATTTAGAAGTTGCCTCGCCATAGTGGAATCCCTAGGCCGGAAGCGCGATAATTGTTGCCAACAGCACGCCCCGTCGACTGTGCAGACAAAGAGTGGGGCCACCATCACAGCCACCTGCGTTAGTTGCGGAGATGTGGTATCCTGCACTACAGAAAGAATATTGCTTTGGCCTTGACCTTGGCCAGGTGTTGTAAGGCATTGATACATCATACACCCCTTCATACATTTTATGTCCAAGATTCCTTTACTCACAGTTGTTATGCACTTGTCACTCAGTCTGAGCCGTCATGTCAACCTCCTTGGTCAACTTGGTGAAGTTTGTGGGCTCAGGTGCTGAGGATGGTCTTTTCCCCTGGGGAGAGGCACCCCCAACTCCAGCTTGACCTTCACCTGGCACTCGCTTGTCCAGATCCCAAACATATCTTTGATGTCCACACAGTTTCCTGCTCACGTGACATAACGAGCAAGGAAGATGAGGACATTCGCAACAGGCACATGCGAGATGGACATGCACACTGTGATCACACACTGCTTCTGGGTGGGGTCGGCAAAGAGTGGCTCCTCTTTCAGCAGTGACCGCAGTGACTTGTTCCCTTTCTCTCGAAATTCCTGTGGGAACAGCTGCCATCCTGCCACGTCCTCGGAGGGTACATCAAACAAACTGTTGCAAGTAAAGTACTGGACACGGTAATGTCATCGCCTCAAGTTGGCAGCACACGAGTGGGACCCTCCAAAAGACCCATTCCGTGGTGAAGGAGCTTTCTTCACTGAGATCCTTCAGTGCCGCTCTGTCGATGTCTCGGGTCTCAGGCCTTCCGGTCGATGTGCTGGTAGATGCAGACATTCTGACTGGGTGTTAACTAATTGCTGATAAGGGGTGACGTGGTAAATTCGGGCTCACTTTTAAGTTTTAAGAATAAAGTGGATAGCAACATGGATGGGAGAGGTCTGGAGGGTTATGGACTGGGTGCAGGTCAGTGGGACGAGTGGAATAAAGTTTCAGCACAGACTAGAAGGGCTGAATGGCCTGATTTCTGAGCTGTAGTGTTCTATGGTTCTATGGGTGTTATATTGGTTTCCCAATCAGCAGGAGGTCCACCCCTATGTCACTGGGCAAAGCTCTTATCGGCCCCATGATCACAGTGAGTCTGTCCTTCTATGCTCAATGTCAGCGTCATCGGAGATCCACCTTGATACTGAGCAAAAAAATACAAAATTCTATTAGGTCTCTTGCTATTCTCCACTGCTGTAAAGAAAACAAACTCTAGTTTGTCCACATCTACTTATAGCTTTTGACTAGGCAACATCTCGATAAACCTCCACAGACTCCCTATATTAACGTGAGCAAAAAAATTCAATCCTCCAAAAGAGGCTGATCCAGAGTTTTATAAAACTGCAGTATAACTTCCTGTCTCATGAATCCAATGATTTGACCAGAAAAGGAAATCATGACGTAGATCTCCTTGACCTCCTTATTGATTTGTGCTGCCATTTTTAGTAAACTATGTACTTGGACATCAATGCTGTAAAGGGTCCTGCTATTAACAGTGCATTTTATCTTTATATTTCATCTCCCAAAGTGCAATACCTCACACTTGCTTGGATTAAACTGCAAATTCTTTATCAATATTTGCATCAAATCTATAAACCGCTACATCCTTCAGATACCTTCTACACCATCCATGACACCACCAATCTTTGTGTCATTTCAAACGTGCTATACCACACATCCAAGTCATAGTACTCTGAACTTCCCTATCCACTTGTCTAAATGCATTTTAAATGTTGCAGTTGTACCTGTCCCTACAGTTCTGGCAGCTCGTTCCATCTCCCCCCATGTTCTGTGTTTAAAAAGTTGCTCCTCAGGTCTTTTTGAAGTCTTTCTCTTCTCAGTTTAAGGATTTCTTCCACCTGAGTTGTGAACAATGAAATGACTCATTTCACTGCTTGTTGTTAGTTGATCTCTCGCAAAGCTGGACTGGATAGGGCAGTGACCACGGTGTATCAGTAAGCACAATGTGGTAGTTATTGTGAGCAGTGTTGCTGGGTTTTAGGGAGGGGAAATTGGGTGTGGTGAAACAAAGATCTGACCCCAGAACCTGCAACAGCTCAATATTCATCAGTCAGTAAGCAGTGTCCAAAGTTCAAAGTAAATTTATTATCAAAATACATTTATGTAATTATATACAGCCCTGGGATCTATTTTCTTGCAGGCATACTCAGTAAGTCCATAATACAATAATAACCATAATGGAATCAATGAAAGACCGCACCAACTTGGGCATTCAACCCTGGTGTGCAAAAGACAACAAAATGTGCAAACACAAAAAGAAAGAAATATTGATAAATAAATAAATAAACAATAAATAATAAGAACATGAGAGGAAGACTTCCTGAAAGTGAGTCCATAGGTTGTGGGAACATTTCGATGATGGAGAAAGTGAAGTTGAGTGAAGTTATCCTGTTCAGTTCCTGACCCTGATGGCTGAGGGGTAGTAACTGTTCCTGAACCTGATGGTGTGAGTCCTGAGGCTCCTTTACCTTCTTCTTCAGGGCAGTAGCAAGAAGAGAGCATGTCATGGGCGGTGGGCGTCTCTGATGATGGATGCTGCTTTCATGTTTCATGCAGATGTGCTCAATGCTTCATGCGTTCACGTTTCGTTTAGATGTGCTTAGTGATTGGGAGTGCTTTACCTGTGCTGGATTGGGCTGTACTCACTACTTTTTTGTAGAATTTTCTATTCAAGGGCACGGGTGTGTCCATACCAGGCTGTGATGCAGCCAGTCAATATACTCTCCACCACACATCTATAGAAGTTCGTCAGAGTTTTAGATGTCACGCCGATTCTCTGCAAACTTCTGAGGAAGTAAAGGTGCTGCCATGCTTTCTTTATAATTGCACTTACATGGTTCGCCCAGCACAGGTCCTCTGAAATGATAACACTGAGGAATATAAAGTTGTTGACCGTTTCCACATCTGATCTTCTGATGAGGACTGGCTCATGGACCTCTGGTTTCCTCCACCTGTAATCAATAATCGGCTCCTTGGTCTTGAAAATTGATATTGAGTAAGAGATTGTTGTTATGGCATCTCTCAGCCAGTTTTCAATCTCCCTTCTATCACCACCTTTGATTCAACCTACGATAGTGGTGCCATCAGCAAACATGGATATTGGAGGGAGTATCTTGGGTACCAGCCTACAAAGTACCCAGGACATTTTCAAGGAGCAATGTCTCAGAAGCTAGTGTCCATTATTAAGGACATCCAGCACCCAGGGCATGCCCTTTTCTCACTGTTGCCATCGGGAAGGAGGTACAGAAGCCGGAAGGCACACACTCAGTGATTCAGGAGCAGCTTCTTCCCCTCTGCCATCCAATTCCTAAATGGACATTGAACCCTTGGACACTACCTCACTTTTCTAATATATAGGAATTTCTGGTTTTTGCACAATTTTTAATCTATTCAATATATGTTTACTGTAATTGATTTTCTTATTTAGTTATTATTATTATTATTATTTTTCTTCTATATTAGGTACTGCATTGTACTGCTGCTGCTAAGTTAACAAATTTCAAGTCACATGCTGGTGATAATAAACCTGATTCTGATTCTGATTCTGGGCTGTGGTTAGACACAAAGTCAAGAGTGTAAAGCGAGTAGAGCAGGGGACAAGCACACAGCTTTGATGGAGATTGTGGACGAGATGCTGTTGCTAATCCAAACTGATTGGAGTCTGCAAGTGAGGAAATCAAGGAACCAATTGCACAAGGAGGTATCGAGGCCGAGGTCTTGATTAGATTGGGATGATCATATTGAATGCTGATCTGTAGTTGATAAAGAGCATCCTGATATATGCACCTTTGCTGTCCCGATGTTGAATGAAGAACCAATGAGGTGGCATCTTACTGTGGACCTGTTGCTGTGGTAGGCAAATTGGAGTGTACCCAAGTCACTCAGGCTGCAGTTGATATGCTTCATCACCAACTTCTCAAAGCACTTCATCACAGTGGATATAAGTGCTACTGGATGGCAGTCATTGAAGCAGGTTACTACATTCCTCATATAATTGTATAATTGAAGCCTGCTTGAAGCAGGTGGGAACCTCAGACTGCTGAAGCGAGAGGTTTAAGATCTCAGTGAGCACTTCAGCCTGTTGATTAGCACAGGGCTTTAGTACTCAGCAAGTTACCCCATCTGGGCCAACTACTTTTTGTGGGTTCACCCATTTGAAGGCTGCTCATACGCCGGCTTAAGAGACTGAAGTCGCAGGATCACGGGGTCTGTAGGAGCTTCCTCCATGTTTTGACAGTCAAAATGAGCACAGAAGGCATTGAGCTCATCTAGAAGCAAAGCCTGTTGTCACCTTTGTCACTTGACTTAACTTAAGAGGTGATAGTGCTGAAACCCTGCCACAACCATTGAGCCTCCTTCATTGATTCAAGTTTAGTCCAGAATTGCCACTTCAGCCATGAGATTGCTTTCCGGAGATTGCACCTGGACCCCTTGTAACTTTCTTGGTCACCAGACTTGAATACCTCTGATCAGGTCCTCAGCAGATTATGAGCCTCATGGTTCATCCAGGTCTTCTGGTTGGGATAGACCCTGAATGATTTTGTGGGGACACACTCATCTACAATTGTTTAAATAAAGTCTGTGATGACCATCGTGTATTCATTCAGATCCACAGATGAGGCCTTGAACACAGCCCAGTCCACCGGCTCGAAGCAATCCCATATCCGCTCCTCTGCCTCCTGCGATCGCCTCTTTGTTGCCCTAATCTCTGGAGTTTTGCTCTTTAGCCTCTGCCTGTATCCAGGTAGGAGAAGGACAGCCAAGTGATCAGATTACCGAAAATGTGGTCTGGGCATGGAACAGTAGGCATTCCTTACCTTAGTACAACAGTGGTCTAGTGTGTTGGGACCTCTAGTACTATGCTGATTGTAATTGGGAAAGGTTTTCTTCAAACAAGCCTGGTTGAAATCTCTGACTATGAGGCATGATGGACAGCTTCTTATTTGGAGACCGCATCATGTAGTATCCCAAGTGCATGATAATAAACTGAGTACAGGGTTATGGAGGAGAACTCCCTAGGTAAATAGCATGGATGCCATTCGACTGTTAAGTGTTCAAAGTTAAGTGAACACGAGTTTGACACAATCGCCATATCGGAGCACCGCCAAGAGTTTATCATGAAACACACACCTCCATCTTTTGCCTTTTCCAAATTAGCAGTTCCATCCATCCGGTGAATCGAGAAGCTTTCAGGTCTGATCACCGTATTTGGTGTCTTGGGACTAAGCCATGTCTTGGTCAAGCACAGAATACAACAATCTTTCATTTCCCTCTGATACAGCAAAACTTCCCTCAGGTCATCAATTTTGTTCTCTAGTGACTACACATTTGCTAACAAGATGCTAGGTAGATGGGGGTGGGGTCTCATTTCTCTGCGATTCAGTTTGTCTTGGAGTTCCCTCCCCTCCTACCTCACTTTCGTCCACAACAATGAACTTTTGACTGCTTATAGGTGCCGTAACTGTTTGCTGGGGAGTTCAGTCCAGTGAATCCTTTATAAGATTGTGAAAGCTGTAGATCATTAAGACAATTTAAAAAATACATTGCTTAAAGGGAAATTACCCGCCGCGGATTGCAGTGAGAGTAATTCAAAAGAGGCACATTTAGAAGTATTGTACATAGCCCACAGCACATCATTGTGCATCACTGGCACCATCTTGTTGGAAGATGACCAAGTGATTGAAGTGGTACAGTTCTATTCCTCCTGGATTAAGTGTGGCAAAGTCCTGGATATCATCACAAATCACTGCATAATATTTAATCAAGTCTGATCATCCCTTTAAGTTACAAAAAATTGATAATCAGAGCAGCACACACAAAATGGTGGAGGAACGGCAGGCCAGGCATTATTTTCGGAGGCAAATAAGCAGGTGAAGTTTGGGTCTGAAACCCTTCACAAGGACTGGAAAGGAAGGGGGCAGAACCAGAATTGCATCTGCAGAAACGCTTGTGTCTGCACTGATAATTGGAGGTAAATAACTATTATTTGAACTTGATTTCCACAAAAAATTTAGCAAGGTTGATGGAAGTATCCCAGAGCACAGCTGTTTTAAACATTTATTGGTGGCAGTAAGAGGTACCAGAAAGATTTTTGTTGTTTTAAAAATTAATCTCGCTAAATCGTTTAACTTTTTGGGTCCTCAGTCTAATTCAGGTACTGGGTCATATCGGTTGCTGATATGCATTTGAATGATCTGACCATTAGGGTTGAAAGTGAGAGCAGAATGGGAACATCCCTATTAAGCTGAAAAACAAGCAGTGAGAAAGTCCATTTTTATTCAATCGAGTAATGGATATGTTATGGTCCTTACATAGAGATGGATAGCCACAAGGGAATCTCAAACTCTCAAAACCATGTAAGTATATAATTTTATGGCAAGTGTGCAGATCCCTCTCAGAAAATTACAAGGTGTTTACTTAATTTCAAAGGCTAACCTTATATCTGGCATTACAAAGTAGCATCTCAAGTTACCTTATCTAGACTAGATATTACTAGGGATAAAGTTTTACATGTGTAACCCTCTCATCATAGGGTTATGATGAGTCAGCTATTATTGTGAATACAAGCTAACAGCTACATAACCCTACAATGTATGCGGAATAACAATGAAAGGGTTATTACCAGTAAATAGATGGGCATGATTCTGGTAAGCACAAAAAACATAAATTTTGAATTTTCTTCTAAGGGAAAAATAAGACCCTTTATGAATAGTGAAGTACCCATGCAAATTGACTGTTCACCAGGAAACAATTGTAATGCCCTGGTTAACATTTCTAATTCTCTGCTGTAGATATTTCATTTTAACAGTTTTCTGCAAAAGCAGTGTGTCCTGCTGGTAGAATGTTTTGGTTCCTGCTGTTCAACTTGGGAATGAGGGAGTTCAAATATTTGGCAGTTGTTCTCACACAGACTATGGGTCCAGCACGTGAGTAAGAGATACATCCCCGAATACCCAGTTTTGGAAGAGACGAGCTCCAATAGTTTTATGCACATTGGACTGGTTTAACTGTGATGGGCTCTTTTCTTTTCTTTTACCTAACAACTGTCTGATAAAGCTGAAATTGGTAAATATATTTTCTTTATAAGTTTATAAGGTGTACGATCTGTTATTTCTTGCCGAGAAATAATTGAGTATGGGCTGTATTCACACAGCATTCGCTACAATCATGGTTTCCTTAATCGGAACATCATGATGTTCCAGTTTAGCTGAACCCCAAATTATATCAGCCCCAGACGTGTATTGTTTATGAAAGGTGGCCTTCTCACCATTGAGTCATATGGCTGTTAGCAGAGGAAGCTAACAAGCCAGGTTTGCATACAAGCGCAGTGAAGGGGTTACATTTTATGGGGGCTTCATCTAGAGATTTTGGATGCTGTTTTAAGATTGAGTAAGTAATTTATGTGTTTAACTCTGTGTTTAAACTAGTGTTGGGGAAAGTGATTAAGTATTTTATTTTGTATGCCACAGGGATTAAAGTTTGTTGTGATTCAAAGAGATTTCACAAATAATGCTTGTGTTTTGAGCAGGGTGGATATCCAAAGCCCCGATGAACTGCTAATTAGAGTGCTGAGTTCTGTAAAGGTTTTGGGGAACGTTATGCTGATTAAATAGTGCTTTGACCAATCAGCTGGTAAGGATGTCGTGTTAGTCCAGGCTAACAGTGATGTGACTGAAGTTGCGATGCCCAATATGTTAGGAGAGCCTGGAGAGGTGAGACCATGGCAGTCCATATATTTAGAGAAGGGGGAAGATGAAGACTTTAAAGACAACTTGTTCTTGTTTCTGCAAAGTGAGGGAAAGGAGTTGTCTGATGTGAAAGGTCTAATGGGTCCTTCATTAGTTGATTTAAATTCTGAGCTGGTTTTGGTTATTACATCACTAGTTGATAAATGTCAAAGTAT
Organism: Mobula birostris; assembly: GCF_030028105.1. Classification (NCBI taxonomy): domain Eukaryota; kingdom Metazoa; phylum Chordata; class Chondrichthyes; order Myliobatiformes; family Myliobatidae; genus Mobula; species Mobula birostris. The sequence continues at coordinate 130,321,610 of NC_092372.1, forward strand.
ACCTGTAGAGAACTAAACTTATTGTAGGCTGGGAGTGTTCTCTGTGGTCAAGCCCACACCCGAGGGGGAAGAAAAATGTGAGGCTCGACTGAGCAGACATCTCAGTTACTGGATGAATGGCAGTGCTCTGATAATAGAAAAAAAAACTGAGACTGGTAGTTAAAGAGTCCAGCAGCTGATATAGTGAGGTTTTCTAAAGGCAGAAAACCCATTAGCCACATCAGCTAATTACCTGCAAGCTCTGAAAAATGCTTTGGCATTGCTGAAGGTGCAGCTGATCTTAGGATGAAGTTTAAGCACACATTCCCAGAGGAAGCAGAGAAGCTGTCTACCTATATTTTCAGGTTGGAAAAGCTGTTGCACTGTTTGTGCCTTTCAACTGTCTGACAGAAATTGCTTGAGGATGGAGCAAGATGTGAAGGGCGCACTGTCACATGATGTGATTGCTCTACATACTCCAATGACCTGCAAGATGCGCCCTCCTCCATCTTTTAACTGAGTTACTCAGAGATGTTAGAGAGGAGGAAAACATAATTGAGATGCAGAACATTTCCAAATGCTGAGTATTGCCTTCAGTGGTAGCCTCTGTTGCTAAGATGACCCCTGATGCCACAGAGATAGAGCTTTTGCGGAATGAGTTGGAAAACCTTTGAGCTGAGCTAATTTGATGGATGTCTACTAATGTTTCAGCTAAACGTGATACATCTGTTGGAAACCCAACCGACTGTAGGATTACGACGCAGAGGACTGCTGCTGAAAAGGGTCTCTTGACTAGAGAGTTGACTGGTATTTTCTGTTCCAACAGTGGAGAAAATGGATATTTCAAGCCAGATTGTGAGGGGCAGGAAAATCTTTGAAAAGTAAATCACCGGTTAATCAAACAGAGAAGAAAACAGGCAAGACTACGGAGGGACTCAGTAAAGGAATGTGCTGGTGTCCCGGAGAGGATACATTCCAATCAGCGTATTAAGGGAAATAATAAAGTGCAAAACACTATTCCTGAAGATTTAGTGGGACCAAGCTCTGATATATTCATACGGATTGAAGTTTATGCTAGAGCCATACCTGACACAGATTCCCAAGTTACTTTGCTTTATAGGTTATTTTACAACCTATATTTGACACATTTACCATTGACGCCACTCAGTGCCCTTGAAATTCAGGGGCTTAGTACTGATGAGTACCCAGTTGATGATTGCTTGTCATTGAAATTAGAGTTTTTGGAACCAGATGTTGGAGTAACTGAGACTATTGACACACCAATGTTGGTCTGCCCAGATCTGGTTGAAAAGAGTGAAGCTTCCATTCTTGTGGGAACAAATACATTCATTGTGAGCAGGCTTGTAGGAGCATGCAAGGGGAAAAATGGACAGAACTTTTTGAAAACCTTCTCCATTTACCCTGTGTACTGAGCTGCTTTTGAGAAGGTGCAAGTTCCTCCTAAGCAGGATGATGGGTAGTAACAAGGAAATGTGTGGAACATCCAGTCTAAACCTGTCATGCTACATCCTGGAGGAGTAGCTAGAGTGACAGGAACCCCCAAATTTGCCAGAATGCCCAATGCCTCAACCATCCAGGTGGATGCTCCTGATGATCCGGAAGAAGAGTCATGCTTATCTGCAGGAGTACTGGTGAGAACTGAACTGCAGAAATCTTCAGCTGTCTACACAAAAAGGATGAAAGTGATTATCAGGAACACATCAGGAAGAGATATTTCCCTCGGACGTGGAACACCGATTGCCCATCTTTTTACTGTGATGATAGTCTGTCATTTTTCAGGGAAAATGGAAGAGAAACAGCCTCCTGGAACGAAGAAGCTGACATCAATGTCATTCAACTTTGGTGATTCACTGATACCCTAGGAATGGAAAAGGAGATTAACTGAGAAGATGTTGGAACATGAAGGTGTTTTTTCTGCTGATGCGTCTGATGTTGGTTGCTCCAAAGGTACTTGCCACACTATTAGCGTGCAGAGGACTCACCTTTCCGAGAGAGGTCTCACTGGTTAGCACTGGCGGAGGCTGAAGATGTTTAGCAGCATCTGCTTAAAATGAAGGAGGCTAAGTTCAGTCATGGGGCAGGGGGATCTGAGCCACCAAAAGGTATGAGTAATAGATGGGGGAGGAACCCTCCAGTAGACTGGAAGGGCCACAAAGAGTGTTTGAAACTGGGGAAGCTGAAGATGAGATAAGGAGGTCTCAGAGTCAGGAAACCCTAACTAGGCTGGCAGAGGATGCTCTTGGTAAACAGAATGTTATGTCCATTCTCTGGTGAGATATGATACTTCCATTTACAAATGGATTAGGGGTCCTGAAATCATAAAATTCATTTGAATACCGTGTTGTTAATAATGGTTTAATAGGTTCCACAGTCATGAGGACATGAGTATTTTTGGTGAGGGGAGAGTGTAATGGCCTGGTTAAGAATTCTACTGCTATGCTGTAAGTATTTCATTTTAGTTGTTTTCATTTTAGTGTGTCCTGCTGGCAGAATGTTTTGGTTTTGGCTAAAGGTAAGAAGCCATGTTGTTCAACTTGGAACTGTGGTGTCAGCTAATCAGGATGGTGGGATCTGGAGAAAGCAGGGTGGAGAGAGTTTTCTGATGGACAGTAGTCCAGTTTGGGATTCTTTGATGTGAGCTGCGGAATGGGACAAGGGAGGATGCTGCAGAATGCTGTTGGAAGGACAGTCCCTGTTTCAAGAAGTGCTTTGTGCAGATGAATGGCTCCAAGCAGGAAAGACCAATACTCCTGAGTAGCAGCTAGTTTGCTTGAGATGGTCCTTGAGGGGAGTTCAAAAATGTGGCAGGTTTTCACGCAGACCGTGGGTCCAGTGTGTGAGTAAGAGATACATCCCGGAACACCCAGTTTTGGAAGAGATAAGCTCCAATGGTTATATGCACATTGGACTGTTTTAACTGTGATGGTCCTTTTATTTTATTTTATTTTCATTTTCTTAATAACTGTCTGATAAAGCTGAAATTAGTAAATATATTTTCTTTATAATTTTATGCATTGTACAATCTGTTATTTCTTGCCAACCAATAATTGTGTAGCATCATTGGTAGCTAAAATCAAGGTTTCTTTAATTGGAACATCATGATGTTCCTGTTTGGTTGAACCCCAAATCTTACCAGCCCTCGATGTATATTGTTTATGAAAGGTGGCCTTCTCATTGCTGAATCATGTGGCTGTTAGCAGAGTTAGCTGACGAGCCTGGTGATTGAGGGAGTGGGGTGGGGTTACACAATAACTTAACTCACTCCAGTACAAACGTAGACTGAAAATTGTATTAACAAGATATTTTAAACTATAACAACAAAATAAAGAGCCCAACATATACATATATTAGTCTACAATGTGCACATAATTATTGAAGTGCATTGTTGTATAATCAATCCAGTTTGCATCAGTTCATTTCCTCATGATATTGAAACAGATCTTCACTGAAGAATCAGTCCAAGCAAAAAAAAATTATTCACGCAACATCCAAGGAAAAAAAAATTGAACTTTCTCCAATGTCATGTGCTAGCTGGCGAACTGAAAGCTATTTGCATATTTTCTGTGAAACCATGAGGAATTTCTGACATCAGTATCTGTCCTTTTGTAAGCGTCTTACCATGTTCTTCTAATGTATTTGTTGTCTGTTTTCTTTCTTCCATCTTTCTCCTATCTTGAAACTCATTCTTTTTAGAAAATGGTTGAATCTTTCCCTGGGCACCTTATTGGCCAAAACGCTCACAAGACAAATCTTATTGACTGATTACAACAAGACTAATTTAATCAACTGAAATTTCATTTTAAATAGCAAAAATGGAATATCTGATTGGATAATATAATTAAAGGAACACTTTCTTTTGTATAGATCTGCATTTTGCGAAAATCTGCATAATATAAAATGCCCAACAGCATAAATGTATTAATAAGGTAATTCATGATCTTAAACTAGGGTATTACATATGTTGCAAATTGTAACAATCCTATTTATTATTTAAAGACATGGGATGGGGATCCCCAAGCAAACAATCCAGGTTCCTCTAAGGTCATTTAACCATATGACATAGGAGCAGAATTAGACCATGTCTGCTCCGCCATTCCACCATGCCTGATTTATTATCCCTCTCAACCCAATTTGCCTGCCTTCGCCCTATAACAGTTGATGACCTGACTTACTCAGGCACCGATCTACTTTCACTTTAAACTTACCCAATGACTTGGCCTCCATGGCTGTCTGTCCCAATTAATTCCACAGGTTCACCATCTTCTGGCTAAAGAAATTCAGAGAAACATAGAAACATAGAAAACCTACAGCTCAATGCAGGCCCTTTGGCCCACTATGCTGTGCCAAACATGTATTTACTTCAGAATTTACCTAGGGTTACTCATAGCCCTCTATTTTTCTAAGCTCCATGCACCTATCCAGGAGTCTCTTAAAAGACCCTATCGTATCCGCCTCCACCATCGCCGCTGGTAGCCCATTCCATGCACTCACCACCCTGCGTAAAAAACTTACACCTGACATCTCCTCTGTATCTACTTCCAAGCACCTTAAAACTGTGCCCTCTCATGTTAGCCATTTCAGCCCTGGGGAAAAAGCCTCTGACTATCCACACGATCAATCCCTCTCATCATCTTGTACACCTCTATCAGGTCACCTCTCATCGTCTGTGCTCCAAGGAGAAAAGGCCAAGTTCACTCAACTTATTCCCATAGGGCATGCTCCTCAGTCCAGGCAACATCCTTGTAAATCTCCTCTGCACCTTTTCTATAGTTTCCATATCCTCACATCCTTTCTTTAGTGAGGTGACCAGAACTGAGCACAGTACTCCAAGCGCGGTTTGACCAGGGTCTGATAAAGCTATAATATTACCTCTCAGCTCTTAGACTCTATCCCACAGTTGATAAAGGTTAATGCACTGTAGGCTTTCTTAACCACAGAGTCAACATGCACAATAGCTTTGAGTGTCCTATGGACTCAGACCCCAAGATCCCTCTGATCCTCTACACTGCCAAGGGTCTTACCATTAATACTATATTCTGCCATCAAATTCCTTCTCATTTTTATTCTAAGTAGACTTGTCTATTTTGAGGCAGTGCCCTGTGGTCCTGGACTCACCCACCATAAGAAACATCCTCTCCACGTTCATCTATTTTGGCCTTTCTCTATTCAATGGGTTTCAATAAGATCCCCTTCAGTCTTCTAAGCTCTATTAATACAGGCTCAGAGCCATTGAATGCTCCTCATAGTTTAAAACTTTCATTTCCAAAACCATTCTCATGAACTTCCTCTAGACCTCTGCAATGCCAGCCATCTTTTCTTAGGTAAGGGGCTCAAAACTGTTTACAATACTGCAAGTGTGCCCTGACCAAGGCCTTCTAAAGCCTCAGCATTGCATCCTTGCTTTTATACTCTAGTCTTCTCAAAATTAATGCTAACATTCCCCTCGTTACAATTAAAGATTCCATCCAGCACCCAACCTTGTTCAGAGATGCAAGCAGATGTTAGTCTTGAGAATGCTACTAGTGAATATGAGAATTTATATTGTTTTTAAGAGAGATTTGATTTATGACATGAATTTAGATATGCATGTTTTTTTGTAAAAGGATCACGGAGAGACAAGGTAATCAAGAGTGGGCCAACGAATTGGGATAATGTAAATGAAAAATCATGGAAGATTAAGAGATAAAGCAAGGCCTTTTTGGAGAAATCAACAAATATTTACATCTCAAGAGGACCATTATAGAGTACTGCTGTGCAGAATTCACAAAATTCCTTCGCTTCATGATCTCAAGTGAGAGAAGTGACCAGTCTGGAAATTTCGTCCTTTGTCCCAAGAGCAGGTTTTTGAGAGACAGAGATCATTTTACTACTTGTTTTCTATGTTACTTTTACATCTGCTTTAGTTTGATACCATTTTGGGGTTTAAATTTATGACATTTAATTAATAATTACTAGATTTTACAATTTTATTTACGCATTCAACCATCAAATGTGTAATTAAACAAACTTTCTGCCCTGGTGTTTTCCTAATATATAAAAAGTTCAAAGTTCAAAATAAATTTATGATCAAAGTGCATTTATGTCACCATATACTATCCAGAGATTAATTTTCTTGCGGGCATTCACAGCAGAACAAAGAAATACAACAGAATCACAAAAACTTACAGAAAAACTATGTGCAAGAGAAGACAGACTGTGAAAATACTAAATAAATAAAACAAAAAACAATTGATTAATTGATAATTAATTAATTAAAACTGAGAAAGTGAGTTGCAGAGTCTTTGAAAGATAATTTATAGGCTGTAGAATCAGTTCACTGTTGAGGTGAGTGAACCTATCCACTCTGGTTCAAGAGCCTGATGGTTAAGGGGTAATAACCGTTCCTGAATGTGGTGGTGTGGGACCTGTGGCTCCTGTACCTCCTCCCTGATGGCAGCAGCGAGAAGAGAGCATGGCCTGGATAGTGGGGGTCCTCAATGATGATGCTACTCTCTGCCAGCCGCACTCCTTGGTGGAAGGGCTTTTCCTCTGATGAATTGGGCTGCATCCACCACCTTTTGGAGGTTTTTCATTCTTGGACATCGGTGTTTCCATACCAGGCTATGATGCAACAAGTCAGGATAGTGTCCACTGGGCATCTGTAGAAGTTATAGATGACATGCTGGATCTGCACAAACATCCCCCTGAAGAGGACTGGCTCATGGACCTCTGGTTTCCTCTTCCTGTAGTCAATAATCAGCTTTTTGGTTTTGCTGACCTTGAGAGAGAGGTTGCTATTGTGAGACTATCCAACCACATTTTTAATCTCCCTCCTATATGCTGATTTTTCACCACCTTTGATTTGGCCAACAACACTGATGTCATCAGCAAACCAAAATATGGCATTGGAGCTGTACTTAGCCTCAGAGTCATAAGTATAAAGTGAGTAGAGCAGGGGAATAAGCAGACTGCCTTGTGGTACACCTTGCTGATGGTAATTGTGGACTAAGATTCAGGTTTTAAAATTGTTTAATGTCACTTCCTGCATACAAGTGTAAAGGAGAATGATATAATTGTTACTCCTAATCTGATGCAGCGCAAAATAGATCACAAAAGGATAAAGAACACAATAATGAAAAAACAAATATAAATACTCAAGATAGCTTATATCCTAGATTGTGTATGAGCTTATATATCTATTTTCTGTCTATATTGTTTATCATGGTAATTTGTCACGTGCGTTGAGGTGGTAGAAGCAAATGAGTACAGTTATGTATTCATTCTTTGGCTTAGTTCAGTGTAGTGTTGTTGAGAATTAGAGGCACCTTTGGATGATTTTTTTTGTGAATGCTGATTTCACTAATTGGAATGCTAACTTCTGTAATTACATTTAATTACACTAATGGAACATTATTAGACCACTAATTAGGCTATTACACTACTTAGAATTGCTAATATCGCTATTAGATTGCTAATCAGGCCATTATATCACTAATTTAGATTTCTTAGTTTTTTATTGCTACAAGGCCGTTCATCTTTGCCGGTTATGTAACAAAATATCGGAAGTACCTTTCTCGATTTAGAAATGCATTATTTTGAAGTGTGTCATACACTGTCGATTACCCTGCTTAGTCTGAATTTTGGTATGTTTTCATGTAACTGCTACATTTTGTCAACAAATGAACACCAGTCTATGGCAGAGAATTGCCTTGAGCCTGTTGGCAAAATTGGAATTGCAAAACTGAGAACAATACGTCAGAAACAGGACAACCTGCAGTGCGATTATCTGCCACCTTTTGTTGATAAATGCTGATTATTGGTGACCTTTTGTTGATTCATGCTGTGTATTTGTGCTTTGAATGGTCAGCACTGCTTGATCATTGGGTACAATAGCTTGATCATGTGGTGTTTGCCTAAGGGTTCACTGCTTTGTTTTATTGAAGTGCTGAAATATACCAGTTGCAGACATTTGAACTGAAGCCTGTTTGTTTGGTCTGGTTTAAATTCTATGAATGTGCAGACAGTTTGTTTATTGAATCAAATATCATCAGTGCGGCGGATCAACAAAGAATTAATTGTGAATCACAAAATTAAAGAAAGTAACATGACTGCTTCAAAACATGGAATTCTCGACAGGGACCTGGGACCCTGGACCCTGGAGAGAAAGCAAAGCCAAAGCTAAGACTAATCTAATCGAAATTCTTCAAAAGGAGTATGAAACGAATATGAACAAAATTAAAGGTTTAATAGCATCAATTAATGATCATACGAAAATGAAAGAAAATACCTTACAATTGCTATTTTATCTTGAGGGCTTGACTAATCTCTATAAAGCTGTTACTAAGCAACATCTCATGCTAATCTCATTACTTCCCAAGCTTGAACAGTAAAGGCAAAATGGATGTTTATCAAGCATTGATGGCTATAGTAATGCATTCATAGGGGATGTGAAACAATGGTTGAACCAAACATGTTCCACTGAAGGTCATGTTGCTGCAACAAGTGAACATGTGTCTCACCTTCCATCAGACAATGTTTCTCAACTTCCAAGGCATATTTTGACGACACATGTAGCAGAGGACCCACAAGGCAGAGTGTCAAATATCAACACTCAATGTTCTGCTGCAGCAAGGGCATCTTCTGCATCTAATACCTCTTCTGCATGCATTAAAACAGAGGCTGATTTAGGTGCATTAATCTCATGTCAGCGATCATTGAAAGACAAACATGTGCTGAAGCAGAAGGAACAGCTTAAGCTGGAGGAAGAAATTGCCACACAGGTGGCTGAAGTTAATGTGTTAAGGGTTTCAAGTGTGGCGAGTGCTAAAGGTGCTCCAGTCCAGTGGTATGAGTTCCCATATTGAAAAACACAGAAGAAAACAAAAACTTCCAATGTCAATGTTGATTTATTTGTTCTTGAAATGTTTGTGATGCATGAACAAAGGCTCCGAAAGGTAGTTCGGGATGTTTATTCTCAGCCTGCTCCAATGTAGTACTCTGAACATATGTCACATCCCTCAGCTCAAAGGGCTCATGGGGACATTCACTTACAACATGGAAATATTCATGCTTCAGACGATAAATGCCAGAATAGTATTTTTGATATTATGAGCAAGTAAATTAAACAACACCCTTATTGACACAACAACAATGCATTTCATCTTTGCCTAAAAGGGAGATTCAAATCTTTGATGGCGATCCATTGCAGTGTCATGCATTCATGAAGGCAGACACAGTGACTGCTATTTCCTTGAACAGTACGCTAGGGGTCACCCTAGAGAACTTGTCAGAAGTTGCCAGCATGTCAACGCAAAGAAAGGATATGTCAAAGTTAAACCTTTATTACAGGTAATGAACAGAAAATTGCATCCACCTACATGCAAAAGCCTTTTTCCTGGGTACCTATCAAATCTGAAGATGTGAAAGCATTTCAAGACTACAGTTTTTTTCTTAGAGGTTGTTGCAGTTCTATGGAAGAAGTGCAGTACATGTGTGGCTGGACATGCCTGCTAATATGTCGGTTATCATAAATAAATTGCCTTATATTCTTAGGGATAAATGTGAACTGCAAGAGAGGCACCACTGTAAGATTACTTTGCTGACATTATTGATTTTATTGCAAGGCAAGTACAGATTGCTGCAGACCCAATGTTTGGGAATATATAGGATGCTCCATCACCAGCAATAAACAAAGGTGTGAACAAAACTAAAGTCATAAATTCATTCTAAGGCTAAAGGAACAACTTTGCCACTACTGTAGCCACTGTGAGAAGTAAAGCTAAAACTCAACCTGTAACTAATGGAAGGGAATTGGTCATTGGCCAAGGTGGTTTGTCTGTTCTGTAAGGTTGAACACACAAGGGATTCATGCTCTCAGCTGGAGAAAAGGGCTCCTGGTGAGAAGATTGCTTTCCTAAAGGAAAATAGTGTCTGCCTTGCCTGTTTGTGGATAGCCAAGGGTTACAGGAGGTGCCTTTTGTGCAATATATGCAAAGGCAAGCATCTCCACATACACGTTTGTACGTCATATTCACTCTATTGATAAGAGTGCAGAATCAAAACAAGCTGTGAAAGCATCAGAGACAACAGTGAGTAATATCCCGGTACCTAATGGCCTTATAGGGGTTGGAGATCATGACTATAAACTTCGCATAGTTCCAGTGCAAGTGAAGTCTACGAAGGGTAACAAGTCAATGGTTTCTTATGCTTTCCTAGATCAAGGGAGTACAACAGTGTTCTGCACAGTAGGCTTCATGAACAAGCTCAACCTCACAGGAAATAGGACACACATTCTGTTACGCACCATGGGTCAAGAGAAGATTGTGAGTAGCTACATTGTTTCAGGATTGGAAGTGGCTGCTGGCTTGGATGGTGAAAACTACTGTGAATATCTATACACAGGAAAATATGCCTGTCCACAAAGAGAATATTCTTTATCAGAGTGATCTACAGGGATGGTCTCACCGAATACATGCCCATTCAGCAGAGGTTGATTCAGAACTTGCGCTGCTGACAGGGATGAATGTGCCTAAAACAATGGAGCCATTGCAACTAATTTACGGTGTTCATGATGGACTCTATGCAATTAGAACAATGTTAGGTTGGACTGTGAATGGACCACTGAAAGGAGACAGTGGCGATGGGATACACTGTGCACACCCGAGCTGACAGCTAACAGGATCTCAGCTTTGAACTTGGATTAGCTTTGGCAGCAGTAGTTCATTACAGACTTCCCTGAATGCAGTCAGGATGAGCAACCTGGTTTTTCAAAAGAAGACCACAAGTTCATGGAGCTGGATGCAAATTCTGATGGATGGCTACTACTAGATTAGTTTACCTTTGAGAATGAAGGAGGTCAACTTGCCAGATAATAAGAAAATTCCAGACCAGCATGCTCTAAACTGAAGGAATAGGTTTAAGATGGATTTGTAATTTCACACTGACTGCACAGATTTCTTGAAGGATGTTATCTTCAAAGATGATGCCAAAAGAGTGCCAGAGAGGATCTGGAACATAGTGATGGGAAAGTCTGGTATATTCCACATGGGGTTTGTCGCCCCTGAAAAGGGAAACTTTGTGTTGTGTTTGACTGTGAAGTGGCTTTTCAGGGAATAGCAATTAATGCTCTGCTCTAAATGGATCAGACCTTACTAACCCACCGATTGGAGTCATAACCAGACTCAGAAAAGAGCCAGTGTAGATCATGGCAGATATTGAATCACTGTTTCACCTGTAGTGGCAGTTAATAGTATTATTCCTATGCTGCTCAGTTATCCACTTCCACATGGGAGGAGATCACATATTGTACACGCAGTCATATCAATAAAGTTCAGTTGGATATCCCTCGAGGCTGGCCTCCGACTGTGTAATCTGCACTCTCACTCAATATCGAACACAACATGGTGTCATAAGTGGTTGATCATCGATGAAGTCATGCGACAGGCCAAGGCAGACCCTTAACAAGGGACTGTTAGACTGTTTTTGTTTGTATGTGTCAATGAAAAATGTCCATAAATTTATCAACCTAAACTGCTTATGCTACTTTGCAAACTGGCCGAGAACAGACTAGGGTTGCTAGGCAACAGCTTCCAGCTGCTCCCAAAGAGGATACATTGTAATGATCTCTGGGCCTCTAGCCTGGGGGTGCACACAGAGACACAGTCACAGCTGAGAAGTCAGAGAAGTCATTCAAACTCTCACACAGATAAAAGAAGACTTCTGTAGTCCAAATAAATAAACTAATATATAAACAAACAAACAGAAAAAATGGTACAAATACTGCCAGTACCTACATTTACTTACCTAATAAAGCCTCCTGAGACATTTGAGTTCTCTAAACCAGGGGACTTTTAGAGATGGTTGAGATGCTTTGAGAGACTTAGGGTTTCAAGCAATCTCACTCAGGCTTCAGAAGAGCATCAAGTAAGCACACTGATATACTGCATGGGTGACAAAGCAGGTGACACCATAGGATTGGGGTTGACAGAGGTTCAGTAAAAGGAGTACTAAACAGTGCAGAACAAATTCAAAGAATATTTTGCAGGAAAGCAAAATGTGATAGGTGAGAGAAAACAAGGTGCAGACTGAAAGACTACAGAAAGAGGGGACAGTAGAGCTCAGCTCAAACAAAACAGACAAGCGAAACAAAGAGCAGGTAAAATGTCCAACTGCCAGAGATGCAGCAAGTCTCCAGTCCATATTAAGGAGCTCTGTCCTGCAAAAGAAGTGAAATACCACCAATGCAACAGAGCTGGCCATTATAAAAACTAGTGTCACTCAAAAACAGTTCTTCAGGAAGTCAAAGAAGGCCATGATTCAGACAAAGAGAGAACTTTCTTTGAGCTCTAGACTCAAATAGACAAGGCTGGTGTACTACAGTTCAGTTGCAAAATGAGGCAGTGATGTTCAAAATGGACACTGGGATAGATGTCAGCACCATCCCTAAATGTCTATTTACAAAACTGGTGTAGAATACTGGCATTACCCTAAACCCAACAAAGAAAGATGTTAGAGTCAATTGTTAAGGATGACGTGATGGAGTATAAAGTCAGCATGGTTTCCTCAAAAGAAAATCCTGGCTGATGAACCTGTTGAAATTCTTTGAGGAGATTACAAGTAGGATAGATAAAGGGAGTGCAGTGGATGTTGTGTATTTGGACTTTCAGACCGCCTTTGACAAGGTGCCACACATGAGGCTGCTTACCAAGTTAACAGCCCGTGGTATTACTGGAAAGTTACTAGCATGGTTAGAGCATTGGCTGATTGGTAGGAAGCAACGAGTGGGAATAAAAGGATTCTTTTCTGGCTGACTGCCAGTGACTAGTGGTTTTCCGCAGGGGTCAGTGTTGGGACCACTATTTTTATGCAGTATAAAAATGATTTAGATGATGGAAAGATGGCTTTGTTGCCAAGTTTGCAGATGATACAAAGATTGGTGAGGGGCAGATAGTGTTGAGGAATACAGGTAGGATGCAGAAAGACAGATTAGGAGAATGGGCAAGAAAGTGGCAAATGAAATACAATGTTGGAAAATACATGGTCATGCACTTTGATAGTAGAAATAAATGTGCGGACTGTTTTCCAAATGGGGAGAAAATCCAGGAATCTGAGACACAGGGGGACTTGGGAGCTCTTGTGCAGAACACCCTGAAGGTTAACTTGCAGGTTGAGTTGGTGATAAGGAAGGCAAATGGAATGTTAGCAACCATTTCAAGAAGTCTACAGTACAAGAGCAAGGAGGTGGTGTTGAGGCTTGAAGAGGCACTGGTGAGGCCTCACCTTGAGTATTATGAGCAACAGACATAAAAGTTGCTGGTGAACGCAGCAGGCCAGGCAGCATCTATAGGAAGAGGTACAGTCGACGTTTCGGGCCGTGACCCTTCGTCAGGACTAACTGAAAGAAGAGCTAGTAAGAGATTTGAAAGTGGGAGGGGGAGGGGGAGATTCAAAATCATAGGAGAAGACAGGAGGGGGAGGGATGGAGCCAAAAGCTGGACAGTTGATTGGCAAATGGGATATGAGAGGATGATGGGATGGGAAGCTTAGGGAGAAAGAAAGGGGGAGGGGGAAAGCCCAGAGAATGGACAATAACGGATGGGGTACGAGGGGGAGGTGAGGTATTAACGGAAGTTAGAGAACATTGCCTCCGGATTATCGTACAAGGAACTTTTGGTGACTCTGGGTCTGTACTCGCTGGAATTCAGAAGGATGAGGGAGGATCTCATTGAAATCTTTTGAATGTTGAAATGCCTGGACAGAGTAGATGTGGAAAGGATGTTTCCCATGGTGGGACAGTCTAGGACAAGAGGGCACAGCCTCAGTATAGAGGGGCGTCCTTTCAAAACAGAGATGCGGAGAAATTTCTTTAGCCAAAGAGTGGTGAATTTATGGAATTTGCTGCCACAGGCAGCTGTGGAGGCCAGGTTATTGGGCGTATTTAAAGCAGAAATTGATAGGTTCTTGATTGGACATGGCATCAAAGGTTATGGAGAGAAGGTCAGGAAGTAGGGTCGAGAAGGAGATAAAGAAGGATCAGCCAGGATTGAATGGCGAAGCAGACTCGATGGGCCAGATGACCTAATTCTGCTCCTATGTCTTATGGTCTGATGGAAGTGCTCATGGAGCCAGGGAAACATAAGATCAGTGTGAAAGTAATGTTTATTACATCCATCTGTCAAAATGAGAAACAGTTAAAGGAGGATGTCTACATTGTTCAGAATCTCTTCTAGCGACTGCTGGGACATATGCCATTGAGAAGCTGTACCTCATTTTACATTTGGATTCACTAAACAGTATTCAGAGACAGGAGGAGTATCCAGAGTTGTTCACAGACCTGGGTGCACTGAAAGAAGAGTACCTTATCTAACTGAGGCCAGGAGTGATGCCCTACTCTCTAACCACAGCGAGGTATGTACCAGTCCCATTCATGAACTGTCAAAGCTGAACTTGAGAGAATGGAGGCACTTGACATCATAACTAAAGTGAATGGACCTACTGACTGTTAAATGGGCACTGTTCCTGTTCCCAAGCCAGATGGCGCAGTGAGGAATGGTGTTAAATAAACAAAATTGAATAATGCAGTGAGATGGGAGAAGTTTATTCTGTCCTCTGTTGAACACACATTGGGTGTGCTGGGTGGAGGAAAGTTCTTCACCAAACTAGATGCAAATTTAGGGTTCTGACAGATCCGTTTAGCTTCTGAGTCACAGAGGCTCACAACATTTATCACACCATATGTGCGCTTTGCCTTCAGGGGACTTCCTTTTGGCATCTCATCAGCCACTGAACTCTTTCAGATGAGGATGAACCAAATTTTTGGAGGGACATGGATGATATATTCATCTTAGGAGTAAGGAACATGATAAAAAGGTAGAAGCTGCCTTGGAGAAACTGAAACTGGTTGTAATCACCCTGAACAAAAAAAAATGCAAATTTGTGAAGTTGGAGGTGAAGTTCTTAGGGAGGTTCAGAGGGATTGAAACCATATTCAGACAAGCTACTGGAGTTCGGAACATGGAACAAACTATGAATGTATCAGAGATCTGCAGTTTCCTTGGAATGAGGCTTATGACATTGAACACGTTCCCGGCAAGTCTTTCACAACTCCAGACACTCTGTCGAGGATGCCATGCAAAAGTGAGTGGATAGAAGCTGACTCTGCCCTCATGGAAGATACCAACATTTGCTTAGCTCAAGTATGTCAAAGTTTTCCTGCATCACAGAGTAAACTGGACAAAATTTGAACTGAATTGAAAAAGAACCACATCTGCAGCAAGCTTATGCATTATCATGAGCATGGACAGCCAACTGTTTCAAAAGGAGCTCATGAACGAGACACACTCACCACTCTTGATGGTCTGCTGCTAAATGGCTCCAGACTCATCATTCCTGTTTCTATACATGCCAAAATTATGTAAAATTCATCAAGGACATCAAGACCAGAAAAAAATGTTGCCTTACGAGCATTGCAATCTTCATTCCTCATCTGTTAGGCACCGTTAAAAGAGTGAGAATGGCTCCAGGGGCTGTGGTTTGTTCTGTGTGTGAGATGTGAGAATTCCAGAAGACCTCCAGCCTCCCAGATAATCACATCTGCACCAGGTGCAATGAGCTGCAGCTCCTCAGAGAACTTGTTAAAGAACTGGAGCTGCAGCTCAGTGACCTATGGCTCATACGGGAGAATGAGGAAGTGATAGATAGGAGCTGCAGGGAAATTGTCACCCCTAAGTTGCAGGAGACAGGCAACCGGGTGACTGTCAGGAGAAGGAAGGGAAGTGGGCAGCCTGTGTAGAGTACCCCTGTGGCCATTCCCCTCAATAATAAGTATGGTTTGGATGCTGTTGAGGGGGACTATCTACCGGGGGAGCTGCAGTGAATTCAGTTCCTGGCACTGAATCTGATGTTGTGGCTCAGAAGAGAAGAGAGGCGAGGAGGACTGCAGTGATGATTGGAGATTCCATAGTCAGAGAACAAAGGTGAGATTCTGTGGACACGATAGGGACACTTGGGTGGTATGTTGCCTCCTAAATGCTAGGGTCAGGGTTGTCTTACACCAAGTCTATGACATTCTAATGGGGGAGGGTGAGTAGCCAGAAGTCCTGGTATATATTGACACCAATGACATGCTGTAGGAGGGAAAGATGAAGAGGTCCTGAAGGGAGATTTGAGGGAGTTAGGTAGAAAGCTGAAAAACAGGACCATCAGGGTAGTAACATCTGGATTGCTGCCTGTGAAATATGCCAGTGAGGGTAAGAATAAGATGATATGGCAGATGAATGCATGGTTCAGAGCAGCTTGTAGTTGAGCACACAAGGGGATCAGCAATTTTGGATTTAGGTGTTTTGTAATGAACTAGGTTTCATTAGGGAGCTTAAGGTAAAGGATCTCTTAAGAGGCAGTAATCATTATATGATAGAATTCACACTGCAATTTGAGAGGGAGAACCTAAAGTCAGAGGTATCAGTATTATAGTGGAGTAAAGAGAGTAAGTATGAGAGAGTAGCTGGCTAAAATTGATTGGGAAAGAACACTTGGCAGGGATGACGGCAGAGCAGAAATATCTGAAATTTCTGGGAGCAATTCAGTAGGCGCAGAATATATACATCACAAAGAGAAAGAAGTACTCAAAAGGCAGGTGACTGATAAGAGAAGTCAAAGCCAACATAAAAACCAAAGGGAGGGCATACAATAGAGCAAAAATTAGTGGTAAGTTAGAGGACTGAGAAGTTTTTAAAAACCATCAGAAGGCAACTAAAATAGTCATTAAGAAGGACAAGATAAAATACGAAGGTAAGCTTGCCAATAATATTAAAGAGGATACCAAAAGTTTCTTCAGAAACATAAAGTGTAAAAGAGAGTCGAGAGTAGGTATCAGACCTCTGGAAATTGATGCTGGAGACATAGTAATGGAGGACAAGGGAATAATGGATGAATAAGTATTTTGCATCAGTCTTCACTGTGGAAAACACTAGCAGTATGCTGGAGGTTTGAGAGTGTCAGGGTGCAGACATGTATGAAGTTGCCATTACTAGGGAGAAGTTTCTTGAGAAACTGAAATGTCTGAAGGTAGAAAAGTCACCGGGACCGGTTAGAATACACCCTAGTGTTCTGAAAGAGGTGGCTGAAGAGACTCTGCGTTCCTGTCTCTCCTTCGACCAAGTCAAGGCTTCGTGTTCCTGTCCTGTCCATGTGCCTTGCCCAGGCCAGGAGTACCTCACCCAGCCCGGTGGTGCTGGGGTCCCCTCATCCTGTCCAGGAGTCTCTCAGCCTGTCCAAACCACATCCAAAAACCTCGTCCTGTCCAAGTCAAGGCTTTGTGTTCCAGTCCTGTCCATGAGCCTCATCTTGTGTTGGTGTTCCCTCATCTTGCTAGTTCCTAGTCCTGGTCCTGTGATCTTGTCCCAGCTCCTTGTCTGCATCCAGTCACGTCCCAGCTCTCTAGTCAAGTTCTGTCCATAGATCTTCAGTGTCTGTGTTTTGCATTTGGGTCCACCACCAATGTCCTCTTTATGACAACTAAGAAGATCCTACAGGATCTATATAAGAGCAGCTTGGCTGGGATGACATTATATCAACATCAGTTGTTCATGAGTGGACATGCTGGCTGCAAAAACTCTGGCTCTTGGAAGACTTCAAGGTTATTATATGTTTGATGCTCCTGGATTTTGGAAATGTTACTGTGGCGCAGTTACACCACTGTACGCAAGCAAAGGTGGCTATGGAGCAGTGCCCTAGCTACTGATGCAGCACTCTCACTCTCTGTGCTTCTATCATGGGAAAATCTAGGGTAGTTCCACTGAAGTCAGTTTCATCCCTCATATGGAGCTCACTGCTGCTATGATGGCAAGCCATATGGACACAATGTGGAGGAAGGAATTGCACATGTAGCTCCAGGGCTCAGTATTTTGAACTGATAGTACTTCTATACTCTGTGCTCAAGTATATCAAGAATGAAACTTCTAGGTCCTGAAACTTCATTGCAGAGTTTCAGAAATTCTTAAGGTCTCAGAGGCATCTCAATGGAGGAATATAATCACTTCAAGCAAACCAGCAGATGTGGCCTTTAGAGGGCGGAAGGTGAAAGTATTCCTGAAGAATGAGACATGGGTGTCAGGGCCTCAGCACCTTCTACAGCCTGTAAGAGAATGGCCTGCAAATCCCAGTCATTCTGGAGAACTCCTGCTGGATGATTCAGAAGTCAAGAGAAGTGTTACAATGAATGCTGCGCAGACAGAAGAGGAGGTGGAACATGGTAACACACATAATCCATCACTTCTCATCGTGGAGCCATTTAAGGAAGGCAATGACCTGAATTCTCAGATTTAAGAACCTGCTCTTGTTTCTTAGTTGGAAGAAGCAACTGAGCTTGGCTCTTGCTCAGTCTGACTTGCATGAAAACCAACAAAGGTTTTCTTTAGAAAAAGAGATTGAAAAAGCCAAAGGTCAGATTGGACAAGGTTGTCTCTCAGTGGAGAAGCTCAGGAAGGCTGAAATGGAGATCATTGAGTTTTGCCAAAGAAATATTTCCAGATGAATTCTCAAGTTTGCAAAGGGGAGAAAGTATGAAAAGGAACAGCTATATTTTCAAGCTCAATCCAGTACTTGAAGACGATGTCTTGAGAGTTAGTGTATGGCTTAGTAGGGCAGCCATACCTGAAGCGTCTAAACATCCTGCTATACTGGCAATGGATCTTCATGTCTCAGACATCATTCTGAGGCATATACATCAAGAGGTGACACATAGTGGCCAAAACCATGTTATCCAGGTTGAGCTAAAACTGCTGGATTCCTGGTGCTAGTACAGGTATAAGATGAATCCCATCTAAGTGTGTTGTTTGTTGATTGTTGCACACGGTTCCAGAATGCCAGAACATGGCAGATCTATCACTGGACAGGGTCCCTCCAGATGAACCTCCATTTACACATGTAAGAATGGACTACTTCAGACCTTTTGTGGTGGCAGAATGAGTACAGTGAAAGGGTATGAAATTATATTTACCTATCTAGCTGTATGAGCTGTTCACAATGAAGTGACATTTTCTTCACTCACAGGTTCCTTTGTTAATGCTGTATAGCAAGACGAGGACAGGTTCGTGAACTGCGCTCTGATAATGTGACAAACTTTTTGGAGCTGAGCGTGAGTTGAGAGAAGCCATTGAGAAGTGGAATCATTCACAGATAAGTGACGTCCTCCTTCAGAAAGGAATTAAGTGGATTTTTAACCCCCAGCTGGTTCAAAGTCTAGAAGCATCATGACTTTGACTTGACTTACTGACAGAGAGTGGTGGTAAAGGTCGCTCTGTACTAGGCTGGTAAACTCTGGCCTAGATGAGTGTTGCATGTCTTGACTCGAAGAAGAAAGAAGAAATTTGCATAAATGTTAAGATGTTGATCATTAGAGATCTTGTATGTCCTATTTTAGTAGTATGTAGTTGTAATTACTATAGTGTAATAATTGGGGCTGGGATGTGGGAGCCGTGTATCTATTTCCTGACTGTATCGTATTTAGTGTTGTGCGTTTATTATGGGTTATGGTAATTTGTCGCATTGGTCGGGATGCGGTAGAAGCAAATGAGAAGAGTTACATATTTATGCTTTGTCCTAGTTAGTTTTGTTTAGTTGGAGGCAGTCAGGGACGTGGATGTTTTTTTTTGTTGGCCACTTAATTGTGCCAATTTGAACACTAATTACTCTTATTCCGCTATATTGCAATTTCAGTTTCGTTAGTTTCTAATTTCACTATGAGGTCTTCTTTGCTGGTTTCGTAACCATGATCAAACGTACTTTTTCAGCTTGGAACTAAGTTATTTGGAAGTATCAAGCAGTGTCGTGTCTCTCGGTGGTTTTCATTTCTTTTCAAGTAGTCGCTGCAATAGCTACGCTTGCCTGTCAATCAATCGCTCACAAATCGACTGCATGGCAAGCACGCATGCACGAGGTGCTCAATCATCGCTCCGCAAATCGACAGTGCTCCCCTTCGGCCGGCTGCGCGTGTGACAGGGATTTTGAGGTCTGCCAGTGGTTTTGTCGATTGGTCCTCCTGTGGCCCGTCACTGTCGGAAGGGGGTTATTGTCACCGATATAAGTCATGAAATTTGCTGTTTTGTGGCTGCCGTACAGCGCAGGCATAACAAATTACTGTAAGTTACAATTAAAACAAATGAATAAGCATTACACAAGAACTGCTGTAGTGTAGTATCCATGCGTTCGTGGACCGTTCAAAAATCCGATGGCTGAGGGGAAGAAACTAGTCTTACAACAAAAGGTGCATGTCTTCAGGCTCCTGTACTTCCTCCCTGATGTTAGAAATGAGAAGAGAGCACGTCCTGGATAGTGAGTGTCCTGCACGGTGGATGTCATTCTTGAAAATGGAGAGGACTGTGCCCATGATGTGGCATTGTAAGTTAGTTGTCGTTTCATTATGGTTAAAAATGAACTCAGTGGGAAAAAAATCATCCCTCTTCTTCAATTCCCCACTCTGGTCTCTTACCTCTTAACCATAGAACCATAGAACACTACATCACAGTACAGGCCCCTCGGCCCTCGATGTTGTGCTGACCCATATAACCCTTAAAAAAAAGTACTAAACCCACACTACCACATAACCCTCTATTTTTCTTTCATTCACGTACCTGTCCAAGAGGCTCTTAAATACCCCTAATGTTTTAGCCTCCACCACCATCCCTGGCAAATCATTCAAGGCACCCACAACCCTCTGTGTAAAAAAAAAATACCCCTGATGTCTCTCCTAAACTTCCTTCCCTTAACTTTGTACATATGCCCTCTGGTGTTTGTTATTCTGCCTTGGGAAACAAGTACTGGCTATCCACCCTATCTATGCCTCTCATAATCTTGTAGACCTCTATCAAGTCCCCTCTCATTCTTTTACGCTCCAAAGAGAAAAGTCCCAGCTCTGCTAACCTTGCCTCATAAGACTTGTTTTCCAATCCAGGAAACATCCTGGTAAATCTCCTCTGCACCCTCTCCATAGCTTCCACATCCTTCCTATAATGAGGCAACCAGAATTGAACACAATACTGTAAGTGTGGTCTCACCAGAGATTTGTAGAGTTGCAACATGACCTCTCTACTCTTGATCTCAATCCCCCTATTAATGAAGCCTAGCATCCTATAGGCCTTCTTAACTACCCTATCAACCTGTGTAGCAACCTTGAGGGATGTATGGATTTGAACCCCAAGGTCCCTTTGTTCATCAACACTCTTAAGTAACCGACCATTAACCCTGTACTCAGCCTTCTGGTTTGTCCTTCCAAAATGCATCACCTCATACTTATCCGGATTGAACTCCATCTGCCACTTTTTTGCCCAACTCTACATCCTGTTTATATCCTCCTGTAACCTTTGACAACCTACAGCTCCATCCACAACTCCTCCAATCTTCGTGTCATCTGCAAACTTACTCACCTATCTTTCCGCCTCTTCATCCAGGTCATTTATAAAAATCACAAATAGTAGGGATCCCAGGGAAGATCCCTGCGGCACTCCACTGGTCACCGACCTCCAGGCAGAATACTTTCCTTCCACTACTACCCTCTGCTTTCTTCCTTTAAGCCAATTTTTTATCCAAACAGTCAATGTTCCACTGATCCCATGTCTCTTGACTTTCTGGATGAGTCCCTCGTGAGTTGTCAAGTGCCTTGCTAAAATCCATGTAGACCACATCTACTACACTACCCTCATCAATTTCTTTTGTTACCTCATCAAAAACTCAATTAGGCTCATGGGGACCGATCTTCCCTTCACAAAGCCATGAAGTCTTCTCCTCACCTGTTCTGTCACCAACCCCTGATTCCCCTCCTCCCTCCCTTTCTCTCATGGTTCACTCTCCTCTCTTATCAGATGATTTCTTCTTCAGCTTTTTGCCCTTTCTTCCTATCATCTCCCAGCTTCTTACTTCAACCCCCTGCCCCACCTACCTGGCTACACCTATCACCTTCTAGCTGGTCCTCCTTCCTCTCCCCCTTCCTTCTTATTCTGGCATCTTCCTCCTTCCTTTCTAGACCTGATGAAGGGTTTTGCCCCAAAATGTCAACTGTTTATTTATTTCCATGGATGCTGACTGACTTGCTGCATTTTGTGTGTGTTGCTCAGTAAAAAGAAAGATATCGCTCTTGCTCTGTGCATACTGTACATAAATTTTGTAAATGGCCAAATGTATGTAACTGCTTTGGATCTGCTGGGCAGGGTTGGTTTTCCCTGTTGCTGTAGAGTTTGTACATTCACCCTCTGACCTCCTACATGCCAAACATGTACAGGTTGATTGATTTATTGACCACTGTAAATTGTCCTTTTTGTGAGGACGAGTAGTAGAATTCGGTGGTGGTGGAGGGTGATAGGAATTGTGGGAAAATATGATGGGCTGAAGTAGGATTTGTGAAGAGACTGGGTGTCATAGGTTCATAGAGCACAAAAGCACAGAAACTAGGCCTTTAGCCCATCTAGTCCATGCTGAACTGTTATTCTTCATGGTCCCATCATCCTATACGCCTCACATCCATGTACTTATCCAAACTTCTCCTAATTGTTCATCTAATATTGGCAGCTCGTTCCGCAGTCTGACTACCCTTTGAGTGAAGAAGTTCCCTCTCAGGTTCCCCTTAAATATTTCACCTTTGACTCTTAACCTATGACCTCTAGTTCCCGTCTCACCCAAGCTCAGTGGAAAATTGCTTAATCCTTTTATACCACTGAAAATATTGTGTACCTTCATGCAAATGTTACTATTGAGGATTTAAACTGTTATGTAAAAGTGGAAGACAGATGTATATATCATTGGGGACCGAATGTAATATGAACTGTGGTGCAAGCTGCAGTTAAATGGGAGATGTCTTCTGGACCAGGAAGCATATTTTGACCTAACAGAGCATTGGTTTTCATTGCCAAGTGTACAGCAACACATATTACAATCTTACAGATGAAATATTAAACTATTTTAAAGAGTAAAGGCGTTTTTCTCAGTGTCCTGGCCAATGTTTATCCCTCAAGGAACATCAATAAAACTGTTAGCTGATCATAATTACTGGACGCATAAGTTTGGTGTACAAAATCTGACTGCTGTCTTTCCAACAATGCAACATACTGCATTGCAAACGTTAAGGATCTTCAGAAGCTGTGATAGGTACTCTATTTAAGAGTTTTTAAAATAGTCTTTTCTCACATGTGATTTTTTTTTAAAAATCACCAAACCCTGTGACTTTTCTTGGAAATTAGCAGAAAACAGCAATCAATATGGATCCCTTAAAGAAAAGTCTGAAAACTGGGTAACACAAGTCTAAATTCTCACTGGATTTGGACATGTATACTTCATCACAGGATTGTGTATTTAAATGGCTTTTAAATCCCAAGATATTAGTTGACCATTCAGGGAATGAAATCATGGATGGGCAACACATTAAATCTTCTAGTTGGTGCAAAGATTGCCAATAAGTATTCCCAGCATTCGACACAGGAGTAACATCTTTGCTCATGAATTAGGATTTAACAATAGAGAGAATCTGATCAAACTATGTAATTTCTCAGTGGTTTGACTAAACTTGTTGTCATAATCTTAAACCCTTCAGTGCAACTCCTTTCTCCATTTGTGGGCATCAGTTGTTGGCTCTTACGTAATCCATGAGATAAAAATGTCCAAATGATCTCCACATTGGGCCCCATAAACTCAAACTAGAATGAGGATACTCAGTAATCTTCATAGAAGCTGCCAAGTGAACATCAATCATCTGGGCTCGTAGGTATTTGTGCCTGTTAACATCAGGATGGGGTAAGATGAGGGATCATTTTTGAAGAGCAGCATGATTAAATACGCAGCCAAAATCCAAAAATCACAAATATTAGAATCGATAGATTCACCACCCTCTGGCTAAGGAAATTCCTCCTCATCTCCATTCTAAATGATTGTCCCTCTATTCTGAGGCTGTGCTCTCTGGTCCTGGACTCCCCCACCAAAGGAAACATCCTCTTCACATCCTATGTAGTATTTTCAACATTAGATAGGTTCAAATGAGATTCCCTCCTGCTTCTAAATTCCAGCGACTGCAGGCACACAGCCATCAATCTCTCCTCTTAGACTAGACCTTTCATTCCCAGGATCATTCTTGTGAAACTCCTCTAAACCCTCTCCGATGTCAGCACACCCTTTCTTAAATAAGAGGCCCAAAACTACTCACAATGTTCTTAGTGAGGCCTCACAGTACCTCATAAATCCACAGCATTACATCTTTGTTTTTTTAAAATATATTCTAATCCACTTGAAATGAATGCTGGCATTGTATTTGCCTTCCTCACCACCTTCCCAACACCCAACTCTTTGGAACACTACTAGTCACTAGCAACCAATCAGAAAAGGCTTCTTTTAATCCCACTCTTTGCCTCATGCCAATTAGCCAATGTTCTATGCATGCTAGTATCTTTTCTGTACACCATGGGTTCTTATATTGTTAAGCTGCCTCATGTGCAGCACCTCGTCAAAGACTTTCTGAAAATCCAAGTACACAACATCCATCAATTCTCCTTTGTCTATCCTACTTGCTATTTCCTCAAAGGATTCCAACAGATTTGTCAGGCAAGATTTTCTCTTAAGGAAACCATGCTGACTTTAGCATTTTTTATCATGTGCCTCTAAGTACCCCGAAACCACTTTCTTAACAATCAACTCCAACATCTTCCCAACTACTGAGGTCAGGCTAACTGGCTTATAATTTCTTTTCTTCTATCTTCCTCCTTTCCTGAAGAGTGGAGTGACATTAGTAATTTTCCAGTCCTCCAGAACCATGCCAGAATCTATTGATTCATGAACAATCATTACTAATGGTTCCACAGTCTCTTCAACTACCATTTTCAGAGCCATGCGGTGCAGTCCATCTGATCCAGGTGACTTATCTACCTTCAGACCTTTCTGGTTCCCAAACACCTTCTCTCTAATAATAGCAACTACACTTACTTCTGTCCCCTTAAACACTCAAGCCTCTACCATACTGCTAGCATCTTCCACAGTGAAGAGTGATGCAAAATACTTATTAAGTTCATCCACCAATTACTTGTTCCCACATTACTACCTCTCCAGTGTCATTTTCCAGTGACCCAGTATTTAATCTCACCTCTCTTTTACTCTTCATATATCTGGAAAAAAAGTTTTGGTATCATTTTTGATATTATTGGCTAGCTTACCTTCATATTTCACTCTCCCCCCCATGGCATTATTAGTTGCCTTCTATTGGTTTTTAAAAGTTTCCTAATCCTCTAACTTCCCACTATATTTTGCTTTATTATCTGCCCTTTCTTTTGCTTTTATGTTGGCTTTGACTTCCATTGTCAGCCACAGCTGCATCACCCTGCCTTTAGAATACTTCTTCTTTATTATGTATCTATCCTGTGCCTTCTGAATTTCTCCCTGAAACTCCAGCCATTGCTGCTCTGCTGTTATCCCTGCTAGTGTCCCCTTCCAATTAACTCTGGCCAGCTTCTCTCTCATGCTTCTGTAATTCCCTTACCTCAACTATAATACTGATACATCTGATTTTAGCTTCTTCCTCTCAAATTGCATCATATTAGGATTACTGCCTCCTAAGGTCACAGTTTGAGGATAAAGGGGAAGCCTTTTAGGACCGAGATTAGGAAAAACTTCTTCACACAGAGAGTGGTGAATCTGTGGGATTCTCTGCCACAGGAAACAGTTGAGGCCAGTTCATTGGCTATATTTAAGAGGGAGTTAGGTATGGCCCTTGTGGCTACGGGGATCAGGGGGTATGGAGGGAAGGCTGGTACAGGGTTCTGAGTTTGATGATCAGCCATGATCATAATAAATGGTGGTGCAGGCTTGAAGGGCCGAATGGCCTACTCCTGCACCTATTTTCTATGTTTTCTGTGTTTTCTAAGGCATCCTTTACCTTAAACTCCCTAATCAAATCCAGTTCATTACAAAACACCCAATTCAGAATTGCTGATCACCTCGTGGGCTCAACCACAAGCTGCTCTAAAAAGCCTTCTCATGGGCATTCACCCTGCATGGTCAGTACTTAGTAACACCCCCTTTGGCAAGTATCACAGCTTGTAAACGCTCTCTGTAGCCAGCTAAGAGTCTTTCAATTCTTGTTTGGTGGATTTTTGCCCATTCTTCCTTGCAAAAGGCTTCTAGTTCTATGAGATTCTTGGGCTGTCTTGCATGCACTGCCCTTTTGAGGTGTATCTGCAGATTTTCGATGATGTTTATGTTGGGGGACTGTGAGGCCCATGGCAAAACCTTCAGCTTACGCCTCTTGAGATTGTGAATTTTGAAGTGTGTTTAGGATCATTATCCTGTTGTAGAAGCCATCTTCTTTTCATCTTGAGCTTTTTTACAGATGGTGTGAAATTTGCTTCCAGAATTTGCTGGTATTTAATTGAATTCATTCAATTAAATACCAGCAACTTTTTAATTGCTCATTGCGGCCAAAAAGTTCTATTTTACCTTCATCAGTCCACAGGACTTGTTTCCAAAATGCATCAGGCCTGTTTAGATGTTCCCTTGCAAACTTCTGACGCTGAATTCTGACTCAATGAGCAAAGGTATGTTTGGAGAAAAAAAGGTACAGAATTTCACAAAAAGAACACCTCTCCAACTGTTAAGCACGGGGGTGGATCGATCATGCTTTGGGCTTGTGTTGCAGCCAGTTGCACGGGGCACATTTCACTGGTAGATGGAAGAAGGACTCTTAAGTCAAAAACTATAGCTCTCACAGTTCTAAAGTAAAAGCAGAAGGCCAGACCTGTTGCCTATATCAAATGTTCTGTTTTTATTTCAGAGTCCCTGTTTGTGCATGTTTTTGAAGCTTCTGAAATATTTTGGAATGTTCCATATAAATTTGAAATATTATTTTTTCTCATTTCCTTTAGTGCTGCTTTGCATCAAATGCACAGAATCAAAATTACTACATTAAGCCACTGTGCTCTAATATGGTCACTATAGTGCTATGTTGGGACATGAATGATGATGATGATGATCATCAGCTGCCATGCCCAGTTTGAGCTTTGACTGCCATGGCCCACACACTCCTGTTTCGGGTCAAGTGGATCAATTCATTGGTATTCATTTCCAATTCTCTGGCTGCTGTCTCCAGCATCATTTGGCTTTGTCTTCCCCTTGCTTTCTTCTCTTCAATCTTTCCCATAATTACCGTGCATTCTAACTCCTCTTTCTTAATCACATTTCCAATGAAGTTACATTGCTTTTTCATGATCTCATACATTATTTCTCTTTTTGTGTTTGCTCTGTTCATGACATCCTCGTTAGATATTCGTTTCATCCATGATATTCTTTGCATCCTCCTCAAAAACCACATCTCTGCTGCTACAATTCATTTCCTCATGTTACTAGATATTGTCCAACATTCTGAGCCATATAACATAACCAGATAAACGTAACATTTCAGTACTCTGAGACGGGTTGTCATGCCTAGTTTAGTATTGGTCAGTATACTCTTCATTCTCCGTGAACGATATGTCTGCGTATATTCATTCCATTGGGCCAATGTCCATGCAGTAGTAGTGCTACTTTAGTTTTGCAGGTTTCACCATGGTAACCATTGTTCACGTGGAACTTCACAGGATGAATTTGACACAGACTCAATAAGCAGCAGTAACAGCTCTGGTTTCTGCACTCAGATATAGCAAAATCACTTCTGAGTATTGGAAACCAAATATTAATGATGTTCATCATTTGAGTTGCAGGTATGATGATCTTGGGGAGAACCTGGTGATTTTGGGGGCTATCAGTGTGAGGCAGTATCGGGTTCTCTGAATGAAGATAGGACAGAACAACCTGGTTCATGTTGTGCACCACCAACAGCAATTAATCCCTCATCAAATGGTGTAAATGAACATGGATTTGAGGCAAAAATACAAATTCAGAATTGTATATGGATACATTAGATTATGAAGGCACGTAGTCCCCTTTTATTGTTATTTAGTAATTCATGCATTAAGAAATGATACATTATTTCCTCCGGTGTGATATCACAAAACACAGGATAAACCAAGACTGAAAAAACTGACAAAACCACATAATTATACATATAGTTACTAACAGTGTAACAATACCATAACTTGATGAAGAAAGTCCGTTAGCACCGTAAAGTTCAAAGTTTCTCAAATGTCCCACATCTCACGCAGACGGGAGAAGGAAGAAAAACTCTCCCTGCCATGCCGACCACAATCTGACTCTGAGTCATCCGAAAACTTCGAGCACTGATCAGCTCTCTGACACCGAGTACTGAGTGGCATCTCTGCCGAACGATTCGACCTCCTTCTCGGTCGCCAAAATCAGGCAAGTCCGGGGATTTTGAGGCCTACCCTCCGAAAGATTCCCGACCACACAGTAACGACAGCAGTGGACGGGTGTTCCAGAAATTTCTCCAGATGTTCTTCTGTGCTTTCACGTCCATTCTCCATCAAATCAGAATTGTCCACGGCCCCTATTTAACAGATACAACATCATTTTTCACCGGAGAGCTGCGCACGCACGGCGCGCTGCCATCTCCTCCTCCCGCCAATTCCTTTTATTCATGCTTTGATAATAATAAATTAACCCATTAAAAATACCTTCGGTGCTGGCGATACTATTGAGAGAAGAGTCAGGGGGTCAGCCTGAGAAAGTCACAGTGATATTGTGAAGACATTACTCTGGAACAAAATTATGGGAAATAGGAAAATGCAGGAAATGCTGTGTGACTGTGAGCAAAGTGTCGGCTGGGAGGAACTGGAAGAGACCATTTTCAGTGCAGGAGAGAATATTAGCGCTGAGGACAAACATTGAAAATGATAGGGAAACACCAGACTGGTGAGGAATGTCAGGAAGAGGAGTCAGTAGAACATGTAGTTTTGTGTTGCAGGAAGTATGGGATACAGTGAGAGATGATGAGAATTAAACTAAGGGAGTTGGGGGTGCAGGAATTCACATTAAAAGGGTTGCTGGGCATGGGTGAGAGAGCACAAGTCCGGGTATTTTTAGCGTTCTTAAGGGATACAAGGGTTTTTTATAGGATATGACGGATAAACAGGAATAGGGTACTAGGATGGTCAAAGATGGGAGGGTAAAGTGTAGGTGTGTGTGTGTGTGTGTGTGTGTGTGTGTGTGTGCGCGCGCGCGCTTGGGTGAAGGGATTTAGAGTATATGTCTAGTGCACATTCCGGAGCAGAAGGTGGTGGTAATGCACCATTAAGCTGGATGCCAACCGCCGTAAAACAAGACACAGACAGACAGACATTTCTGCATTCAGACACGTGGTTATCTCTCTGGAACACTGTGAGCTGAGAAAATGTTTTTAGCCTGGTTGAGATGGCATATAGTGCAGATTGCAATTAGAACCTCTCTCGAGTACTCTGCAGAAAGACTAACATAGCAGATGGCTGTTGTGAGGGAGAGTCAAGCATTTCGTGTGAGCATAGAATGGAACAAGCTGGGCACCCATGTGGGTCCCAGCTATGCCTGCCTTTTTGTTGGCTATGTGGAACAATCCATGTTTCAAGCCTAATACTGGTATCTGTCCCCCACTTTTCCTTCGCTACATTGACGACTGCATTGGCGCTGCTTCCTGCACGCATGCAGAGCTCTTCTTCGTCTTGTTTTACGGCAGTTGGCACCCAGCTTAATAATGCATTACTGCCACCTTCTGCTCTGGAGTGTGCAATAAACCTACATTTTAAATCCCTTCACCAAATCGCACACACACACACATACCTTAACCTACAATTTATCCTCCCATCTTTTGCCATCCTAGTACCCTATTCCTGCTTATCTGTCATATCCTAAAAAAAAGCCCTGTGCCCCAGTGCTGAGCTCGTTGACTTCATCAACTTTGCCTCCAACTTCCACCCTGCCCTCAAATTTACCTGGTCCATTTCCAACACCTCTCTCCCCTTTCTAGATCTTTCTGTTTCTATCTCTGGAGACAGCTTATCTACTGATGTCTACTATAAGCCCACGGACTCTCACAGCTACTTGGACTATTCCTCTTCCCACCCTGTTACTTGTAAAAATGCCATCCCCTTCTCACAATTCCTCCGTCTCTGCCGCATCTGCTCTCAGGATGAGGCTTTTCATTCCAGGACGAAGGAGCTGTCCTCCTTTTTTAAAGAAAGGGGCTTCCCTTCCCCCACCATCAACTCTGCCTTCAAATGCATCTCTCCCATTTCACGCACATCTGCTCTCAACCCATCCTCCCGCCACCCCACCAGGGATAGGGTTCCTCTTGTCCTCACCTATCACCCCACCAGCCTCCATGTCCAACATATAATTTTCTGTAACTTCTGCCATCTCCAACGGGATCTCACCACCAAGCACATCTTTCCCTCCCCCCCCCTCTGCTTTCCACAGGGATCGCTCCCTATGCGACTCCCTTGTCTATTCAACGCCCCTCCCATCCTTTCCCACTGATCTCCCTCCTGGCACTTATCCGTGTAAGTGGAAAAAGTACTACACCTGCCTTTACCCTTCCCCCCTCACCACCATTCAGGGCCCAGACAGTCCTTCCAGGTGAGGTGACACTTCACCTGTGTCAGCTGGGGTGATATACTGTGTCCGGTGCTTCCGATGTGGCCTTCTATGTATTGGCCAGACCCGATGCAGATTGGGAAACCGCTTCGCTGAACACCTACGCTCTGTCTGCCAGAGGAAGCAAGATCTCCCAGTGGCCACACATTTTAATTTCACGTCCCATTCCCATTCAGATATGTCAATCCATGGCCTCCTCTACTGTCAAGATGAAGCCACACTCAGGTTGGAGAATCACCACCTTATATTCCGTCTGGGTACCCTCCAACCTGATGACATGAACATTGATTTCTCTAACTTCCGTTAATGCCCCTCCTCCCTTTCTTACCCCATCCCTATTTTTTTTCTCTCTCTTTTCATCTAACAATAACTCCTTGCCTGTTCTCCATCTTCCTCTGGTGCTCCCCTCCCCCTTTCTTTCTTCCAAGGCCTTCCTTCCCATGATGCTCCCCCTTCTCCAGCCTTGTATCCCTTTTGCCAATTAACTTCCCAGCTCTTGGCCTCATCCCTCCCCCTCCTGTCTTCTCTTATCATTTTGGGTCTCCCCCTACCCCTCCCATTTTCAAATCTCTTACTATCTCTTTTTTCAGTTATTCCTGACGAAGGGTCTCGGCCCGAAACATCGACTGCACTTTTTCCTATAGATGCTGCCTGGCCTGCTGTGTTCCACCAGCATTTTGTGTGTGTTGATGGAACAAGCTGGTCTGAGTTCAGTACAGGGCCATGTGACTATAGAAATACAAACCAAATCATTGGACATTAGGGAAAATCAAAAGCAGAAATCTGAAATATTTGATGATCCAAAAGAGGAAAATAGCTGAAGGTTGAAAGAAATCTCACAGCGCAGTGAAAAAGATTTATCATTAGGAATGAAAGGACGCACAACGAGGGAGAGACTTGCAGAAATGGAGTCAGCATCAGATGCCTCGTTAAAGAGTTTGCGTAGTTGCACCATAGCCAACGCACTGGAGCAGGAAAGAATAACACCATAAAACAACGACCCCATATGAAAACCTACACCAGTGGTTTCAGCATCCTGTGTCCTGGCTTCACTGTCAGCTCAGAATTTCACCAGAACATCAACTGCCATTCCCAGCCAGGAAACATTCTAGAGCAGGAACGATTCAAAAATCCAGTGAATCAGAGCGTCTGAATGAAAACCTGCCCAGCTGGTTTCACCAACCAGCATCCTGTCTTCATGTCCACCCCAGCACATCAAAGGGACAGAAGCTGCCATTTCCAGCCGCTGTTATAAATATTTTGCAAAAAAAGAACCTCATTTCCTGAATAGAAATAAACTGGTCTGTTTAATAATATTTAGCCATGATTCAGTTGAAGTGGGTGGAATTATTTCTGGGCATTGCTAAGGTTAAAGGTTTTGCCTCACATTTCTCTGGGACTACAAGGAGAAAATCTGCAGATGCTGGAAGTCCAGACAACACACAAAATGCTGGAGGAACTCAGCAGGCCAGGCAGCATCCATGCGAATGAGTACAGTCAACTTTTCAGGCCGAGACGCTTCACTTGTCATGGAAAATAAGATGAGAAGTCAAAGCAAGAAGGTGAGGTGAGGTGAGGGAAGAAATATAAGGTGAATGGTGAAACCAGAGGTGGGGGTGGGGGGGAGTGAAGTAAAGAATTTGAAAATCGATTGGTGAAAGAGATAATGGGCTGAAGAAGGGGAAAATCTAATAGGAGATGGTAGAAACCATGGAAAAAAGGGAACCCAAGGGAGGTGTTGGACAGGTAAGGAGATAAGGTGAGAGAGGGATGGAGGTTGGTGAAGGTGGGGGCATTACTGTAAATTTGAGAAATCAATGTTCATGCCATCAGGTTGGAGGCTACCCAGATGGAATACAAGGTGTTGCTCCTCCAACTTGAATGTGACCTCATCGCGACAGTAGAGGAGGTCATGGACTGACGTGTCATAATGGGAATGGGAACTAGAATTGAAGTGGGTGGCTACCTGGAGATCCCAGTTTTTCTGGCGAACAGAGTGTAGGTGCTAAACAGATTTTAATGTTTTTTTTGTGGAATATTAATTTATTAACTTGCAGCTGGGATCTCTTCTGGGGACGGTATGACCTGTTCAAAATTGACGGGTTGCACTTGAACCCAAGGGGGACCAATATTCTTGTGGGCAAGTTTGTTAGAGCTGTTGGGGAGAGTTTAAACTAATTTGACAGGGGGTTGGGAACCATAGTGAAGGGACTCAGGATAGGATGGGTGGTAAAAAAGTAAAGATAGTGTGCAGTCGGACTCTCAGGAAGGGCAGGCAAGTGATGGGACTTAGTTGCAGCCAACACGCTAAGTATCAAAACAATCGGGATGCAGAATTAGAAAGGATAGCAAATATGGTACTCAAGGTGTTGTATCTAAATGCACGTAGTATAAGAAATAAGGTGGATGATCTTGTTGCACTATTACAGATTGCCAGGTATGATGTTGTAGCCATCACTGAATCATGGCTGAAGGATGGTTGTAGTTGGGAGCTAAATGTCCAAGGTTACATGATTTTATTGGAGGGATAGGAAGGTAGGTAGATGGTGTGGTGTGGCTCTACTGGTAAAGAATGGCATCAAATGAGTAGAAATATATGACATAAGATCGGAAAATTTTGAATCCTTGTGGGTTGAGTTAAGAAACTGCAAGGGTAAAAGGACATTGATGGCAGTTATATACAGGTCTCCCAACAGTGGCTGGGATGTGGAACACAGGTTACAACAGGAAACAGAAAAGGTGTGTCACAAGGGCAATGTTATGGTAGTCATGGGAGATCTTAACATGCAGGTCGATTGGGAAAATCAGGTTGGAAATGGATCACAAAAGAGTAAGTTTGTTGAATGCCCAAGAGATAGCTTTTCAGAGCAGTTTGTCGTTGAGACTACTAGGGAATCAGCTATATTGGATTGGGTGTTATGTAATAAACTGGAGGCAATTAGGGAGCTTAAGGTAAAAGAGCCTTAGGAACCAGAGATCACAATATGATTGAGTTCAACTTGAAATTTGGTAGGGAGAAAGTAAAGTCTGATGTAGTAGTATTTCAGTGGAGTAAGGAACATTACAGGGGTATGAGAGAGGAGTTAGTCAAAATAAATTGGAAGGAGCTGCTGGCAGGGATGTCAGCAGAGCAACAAAAGTGGGTGTGCGTTTCTGGGAAAAATGAGGAAGGCGCAGGACATATGTATTCCAAAAATGAAGAAATACTTCAATGATAAAATTGCACAACCATGGCTGACAAGGGAAGTCAAAGCTATTGTAAAAGCAAAAGAAAGGGCATACAACAAAACAAAAATTAGTGGGAAGATACAGAATTGGGAAGTTTTTAATAACTTACAGAGAGCAACTATAGGGAAAAGATGAAATGTGAAAGCAAGCTAGCAAACAATATCAAAGTGGATAGTAAAAGGTTTTTCAAGTATGTTAAACATAAAAGAGAATTGAAAGTGGATATAGGACCACTAGAAAATGAGGTAGGAAAAATTATAACGAGAGTCAAGGAGATGGTTGATGAACTAAATGTGTATTTTGCATCAGTCTTCATGGAGGAAGACACTAGCAGTATGCTGTATGTTGTAGTGTGTGAAGGAAGAGAAGTGGGTGCAGTTACTATTACAGGAGGGAAGGTGCTGAAAAAGCTGAAAGACCTAAGGGTACATAAGTTACCCAGACCAGATGAACTGAAGCCTAGGGTTCTGAAAGAGGTAGCGATAGAGATTATGGTGGCATTAGAAATGATCTTTCAAAAATCATTGAACTCTGGTCTGGTGCCAGAGGACTGGAAAATTGCAAATGTCACTCCAGTCTTTAAGAAAGGAGGAAGGCAGCAGAAAGGAAATTATAGGCTAGTTAGCCTGACCTCAGTGGTTCGGAAGATGTTAGAGTCAATTGTTAAGGACAAGGTAATGGAGTACTTGGTGGCACAGGACAAGATAGTACAAAGTCAACGTGGTTTCTTTCAGGGAAAATCTTGCCTGATGAACCTGTTCAAATTCTTTGAGGAGATCACAAGTAGGATAGATAAAGGGGATGCAGTGGATGTTGTATATTTGAATTTTCAGAAGGCCTTTGACAAGGTGCCACACATGAGGCTGCTTACCAAGTTCAGAGCCCAGAGTTTTACTGGAAAGTTACTAACATAGTTAGAGTATTGGCTGATTGGTAGGAGGCTGCAAGTGGGAATAAAAGGATCCTTTTCTGGTTGGCTGCCAGTGACTAGTGGTTTTCCCCAGGGGTCAGTGTTGGGACCACTTTTTTTTATGCTGTATATAAATGATTTAGATGATGGAATAGATGGCTTTGTTACCAAGTTTGTAGATGATACTGAGATTGGTGGAGGGGCAGGTGCTGTTGAGGAAACAGGTAGGATGCAGAAGGACTTAGCAAGAAAGTGGCAAATGAAATACAATGTTGGAAAATTCATGGTCATGCACTTTGGTAATAGAAATAAATGTTCGGGCTATTTTCTAAATGGGGAGAAAATCCAAAATCTGAGATGTAAAGGGACTTGAAAGCCTTTGTGCAGAACACCTGAAATTGCAGGTTGAATCGTTGGTGAGGAAGGCAAATGCCATGTTAGAATTCATTTCAAAACGTCTAGAATACAAGGGCAAGGAGGTAATGCTAAGGCTTTATAAGGCATCGGTGAGGCTTCACCTTGCATACTGTGAACAGTTTTGGGCCCCTCATCTTAGAAAAGATGTGCTGGCATTGGAGAGGATCCAGAGGAGGTTCACAAGCATGATTCCAGTAATGAAAGGGTTATCATACAAGGAACGTTTGATGGCTCAGGTTCTGTACTCGCTGGAATTCAGAAAGACAAGACCTCATTGAAACCTTTCGAATATTGAAAGGTCTAGACAGAGTAGATGTGGAAAGGATGTTTCCCATGGTGTGAGAGTCTAGGACTAGAGGACACAGTCTCAGGATAGAGGGACGCCTTTCAAAACAGAGATGCAGAGAAACTTCTTTAGCCAAAGGGTGGTGAATTTGTGGAATTTGTTGCCACAGGCAGCTGTGGAAGCCAGGTCGTTGGGTGTATTTCAGGCAGAGGTTGATAGGTTCTTGATTGACATAACATCAAAGGTTAGGGGAGAAGGCCGGGAACTGGGGTTGAGGAGAAGATAAAGAAGGATCAGCCATGATTGAATGGCAGAGCAGACTTGATGGGCCAGATTCCGCTCCTGTCTTATGGTCTTAAGTTTTATTATGATGTTTCTTGCATTACTATTGCATTGTTTCACTTTTTTGAATAATTATTTTCTTTTGAAGACATTAAATACTGTAATTATTGAAACAGATCAAGAATATGACCATTAAACTTGAGTGTGAACCGCATGTCTGTCAATTGATCAGTCACAGATCGATGGCACGGTAAGTACGCATGTACACATTGCCAAATTATCGCTCGGCAAATCAGCAATGAAATTTGTTGTGTTGTGGCATGAGGCATAACAGATGACTATAAACTACAATAAAATCATGAATTAATAAATAATGCAAAATGAAAGTATGGTTCCTGTACCTTCTCCCTGGTGCTAATGATGTGAAGAAAACACATCCTGGGTGATCGGGGTCTTTCACGATGGATACCGCCTTCTTCATCCACTGGTTTTTGAAAGTGTCCTCAGTGGGGAGGCTTGATTAATTTCATATTTATATATACATTATAGTAATTTTGTGATATTTTTATGTATTTGACGGTATGACTTCCGCAAAACTAATTTTCCGTCATATGTCAGTCCTCCCCTTATGAATGTCACATTAATACAAAATATTTGTATGGAGCAAAATAATCACCTAAAATGATGCTACAGAAGTAAATGAGCTCAGACGCTGTTGCTGTAGATATTGTAGATTCTCCCCATGATCACGGGGGCTTCCTCCCACATGTACAGGTTGATTGATTTATTGATAAATTGTACCTAGTGTGGAGAGTAATCAGAATGTGGAGACAGTAATATGGGCTAAGGTAGGATTTGTGTAAAAATCAAGTGGGTGGTCAATGGTCAGTATGAACTTAGTGGGCTGAACAACCTGTTGCCATTCAGTATCTCTCTCTCTATGGTCAATATGAACTCAATGGGCCAGACAACCTGTTTCTATTCAGTATCTTACTATGGTCAGTATGAATTTAATGGGCTGAACAGCCTGTTTCCATTCAGTATCTTACTATGGTCAGTATGAATTTAATGGGCTGAACAGCCTGTTTCCATTCAGTATCTTACTATGGTCAGTATGAACACAGTGGGCCGAACAGCTTGTTTCCATTCAGTATCTCACTGTGGTCAGTATGAACTCAATGGGCCAAGCAGCCTGTTTCCATTCAGTATCTTACCATGGTCAGTATGAACACAGTAGGCCGAACAGCCTGTTTCCATTCAGTATTTCTCTATGGTCAGTATGAGCTCAATGGGCCAAACAACCTATTTCTATTCAGTACCCCTCTATGACCGTACACCACTGTGACTAGGGGAATTCCAAACAATTAATATCAGGTCAGTGTTGGAACTATGGATGTAAAGTGCTGTATAAATGTAGAACACAGGTGTCTATAACATTGGGGATCTCATGTAGCATGGGCTGAAGTGGAAAGTAGCAATCAAATGGGTCTTCTGTCCCAGGAAGCATAATTTAGCCTAGCAGACTATTGGTTTTATTGCCAAGCATACCCCAACACATATTGCAATCTTAGAATGAACTATTAAACCACCACCCTACCCACACTTTAAAACGTTGAATCTATTTTGAAGACCAGAGAAGTTATTTTCACTGTCTTGGCCAATGAACATCAGAAATAGCTGATCAGTGTTACTAGATGTGTGTTTTCTGTACAAAAACTGACTGCTCTTTTCTAACATTACAACATGCTGCATTAGAAACAGCCACACCCCAAGACCTTTCTTAGAAATAAGCAAAAAGAAGCAATTAAAATTACTATTGATCTCTTGAAGAAAAATCTAAAGGCCACTGGGTAACAGAAGTCTAAATCCTCACTGGATTTGGACATGTTTACTGCATCACAGGATTGTATATTTAAATGGCTTCTAAAACCCAAGATATTAGTTGATCATTGAGGTTGGGTGACGTTAAATCCTCTAGTTTGTGTGATAATTGCAAATAAGTATTTCTTCCATTCAACAAAGGAGTAGATCTTTGCTCAAGAATTAGGATTTAACAATAAAGGTAGTGGGAACAAGCTATGTGAATTCTCAGTGGTTTAGATGAACTTGCAGTCATAACCGTAAACACTTCAATGTGACACCTTTTACCAGCTGTGGGAATCAGTTACTGACCCTGACATAATGCATCACATAAAAATGCCCAAATTAAATAAGATCTCTACCCTTAGTCTCACCAACCATAAGTAGATATTGAGTGTTCTGTGCTGAAACCTGCCAGGTGAACTTTAACTCCTAGTAGGTATTTGTGCCTTCTAACATCAGGATGGGACACGATGCGGGATCATTTGTGAAGAGCAGCATGATTAAATCAGCTGTCAAAAATTTTTTAAGAAGTGATGAAAATGTAGATGGGTTGGTTAAGGAAGTTTTTGGATGAGACCAAGATTCCTGGAATTGTGGATAGAGCAGAAGACTGGCAAAGAACACACTATATAGATCAGTTGCAGATATGGACAGAGAAACAGCAGATGGGGTTTAACCCAAAAAATGTGAAGTGTTGCACCTTGGTAGGGCAAATGCAAGGAGACAGTACACGGTTGAGGGCAAGATCCTGCAATGCTGCAGAGAGATCTTGCAATTCAAGTTCATCGCTCCTTGAAGATGGCTACACAGGTAGATAATGTGGTTAAGAAGGCTTATGGAATGCTTATTTTTATTAGTCAAAGCACTGAGTTCAAAAGTCAAGAGGTTATGTAGCAACTTTATAAAACTCTAGTTAGGCTGCACCTAGAGTATTGCATACAGTTCTGCTTGCCCTGCTATATGAAAGATGCTGAGGCTTTGGAGGGTGAGGGAGAGGTTTACCAGTATCCTGTCTGGTTTAAAGGGCATGGGAGGCTGGATAAACTTGGGTTATTTTCTCTGGAGTGGTGGAGGCTGACAGCAAATTTGATAGAGGGTTACAAGATTGTGAGAGACACAGAGAGTTTCTGTTTCCCAGGGTAGAAATGTCTAATACTAGAGGGCAGGCATTGAAGGTGAGAGGGGGAATAGGTTCAAGGGGGATGTGAGGGGTAAGCTTTATACTCAGAGAATTGTGGATGCTTAGAATGCGCAGTCTGGTGTGGTGGTAAAAGTAAATACATTAGAGGCTTTCAAGAGACATGTGGATAGGCACATGGAAAGATGGAGGGTTATGGACATGGTGTAGGTAGAAGGAACTAATG
Source organism: Mobula birostris (assembly GCF_030028105.1). Taxonomy (NCBI): domain Eukaryota; kingdom Metazoa; phylum Chordata; class Chondrichthyes; order Myliobatiformes; family Myliobatidae; genus Mobula; species Mobula birostris. The sequence goes on from NC_092372.1 coordinate 130,360,482, forward strand.
TTTGGGTGCTTATGAATTGCTTTTCTGCTGGTTCAGCACAACACTGTGGGCCGAATAGTAGTTCCTGTGCTGTACTGTTCTATGTTCCAAATGAGATGTGAGACAGTAGTATTACCAGATATTGGTAATATTACCTCCCACTTCTGTGTTAAATCATCAGAAGATCAAACACATAGAGACCGTAAATATTACCACCAAGGTTTGTGCTGCCGTTGTTATATAGAGTGGCAACATTCCCCCTGTAATTGCAGAGTCAATAGTGCATGGACACCATAGAAACAGAATCACAGACTTATACAACATGGAAATAAGCCTGCTCCCAAATCATGCATGTTAACCATGTCATCTGTCTTGAGTTAGTCCAATTTTCCTGCATTTGGCCCATATCATAGATCACAGAACACGGAACAGTAGAGAGTGGAAATGGGTCCTTTGGCCCATAGTATTGTGCCAAACTAATTAAGCTAATGACCCTAATCTCTTGTGTCTGCACACAGTCCATATCCCATCATCATCTGCATATTAATATACCGATCTCGGGGTATCTTAAACTCTATCATATCAGTCTCCACTACCACCACTGGCAGTGCCGATCTCTGTATGAAAGTTGCCTCACACATCTCTTTTAAACTTCCCCTCTCTCACCTTGAATGTCTGCAATCGAGTATTAGACATTACAATCCTGGGAAAAAGATACCAACTGTCTATTCTATTTATGCCTCTCATAATTGTGTTGACTTCCATTAAGTCTCATGTCAGCCTCTGCTGCTCTAGAGAAAACAACCCTAGTTTATCCAACCTCTCCCTGTAACCCATGACCAGACAATATCCTGACACACCTCCACAGACCAGAAGTGAATACAGTACTCCAACTCTGCGGTCTAACCAGAGTTTTATAGAACTGCAACATGATGTCCTGACCCCTGACTATTAAAGCAAATCATGCCATAGATCTTCTTTTCATTCCTATTGATTTGTGCTGCTACTTTCAGGCAACTATGGACTGAACCGATGGGTCACTCTGTATACGTCAATGCTGTTAAATGTCCTATACTTTTCCTTTATATTTGATGTCCCAAAGTGCAACACCTCTCACTTGTCTGGATTAAACTGAAAATTCTCTGTAGGCAGGAGAGTTCTTTTGGGGGGGTGTTTTACTTTTTAGCTGATTCAGTACAACATTGCAGGCCGAAGGACCTGTTCTTGCAAGATACTGTTCTATGTTTTATCATATTTGCATCAGATCTATATTCCACTGTACCCTTCTCTCTCTCTTCTCTCTTCGGTTGTCTATCGAAATCCGATGACGACGTCCACTCCTTTAACTGTGAGATCTTTGATGACTATACAGTCCTAACCTGGACCCACAAGCTCTGTTGCAGGTGGGACATGTATATGTGGTAGTGGTGGCAACCATGGCTGCATTTCTCCTGGCTCTCTTCTGCTGTCTTCTGGTTGTTCTTTCCATCTCCAGAATACGAACCCCGTCCCTACACAGCCATCGCCAAGTGGTACGGTCAGCAGCAACTTCCTCCAGGTCCCCGGGTCTGATCTTGCACTTCCTTAAAGCATTCTTCATCTGATCCTTATAGCGCTTCTTCGACCCTCCAGCTTAGCGCCGACCATGATGTAGCTGGCCGTATAACACTCTGCAGGGTAGCCGACATGGGGGCATCCTTATCACGTGCCCCATCTACGACACCACCAAACTTTGTGTCATTGCAAGCATGCTAACCCACCCATCCAAGTCACAGTACTCTGGACTTTTCCTGTTCATCTACTTGCCTAAATGCATCTTAAATGTTGTAGTTGTACCTGTCCCTACAGTTCTTCTAGCAGCTCGTTCCCTACCCCCACCAGCCTCTGAGGAGTGAATAATTTGAAATGACTCATTTCACTGCTTGTTGTTAGTTGCTGTCCAGTAGAGGTGGACTGGATAGGACAGTGACCATGGTGTATCAGTAAGCACAATGTGGTAGTTATTGTGAGCAGTGTTGCTGGGTTTTAGGGAGGGGAAATTGGGTATGGTGAAACAAAGATCTGACCCCAGAACCTGCAACATCTCAGATATTCATCAGTCAGTAAGCAGTTTTGGCCAAGTGATTGAAGTGGTACAGTTCTATTCCTCATGTATTAAGTGTGATGAGGTCCTGGATGTCATCATAAATCTCTGTGTTATATTTAATCAAGTCTGATCATCTAGTTAAGTTACAAACACTGATAATTGGAGCAGCACACACAAAATGCTCTGGGAACTCAGCAGGTCAGGTAGCCTCTATGGAGGGGAATAAACAGTTGATACTTAGGGCTGAGACCCTTTACTAGGGCTGGAAAGGAAAGGAGCAGATCGCAAATCTGCATCTGTAGAACCTCTGGTTTGATAATTGGAGGTCAATAACTATTTGTTGAAATTTGTTCTTGATTTTTGCAAAACTGAAGCTAGGTAGATAGAAGCACCCCAGATGCAACCAGGGCACCACTGTTTTTAATGTTTTTTGGTGGGGCTCACGAGGAACCAGAAATACTTTTTTTTATTGTTTTAAATGGATCTCGCTAAACCATTTAACTTTGTGGGCCTTAAGTCTAATTAAGGCTCCAGGTCACATCAATCGCTGACAAACATTTTAATGACCTAAGCATCGACTTGTATGTTAACCTGACTACTAGGATTTAAAGTTACAATGGAATGGGAACAACCCTCCTGAGATGAGAATTGAACAACGTGTCTTACTCTCCTTTTATTCAATAGATTTTTGGATATTCTATTATGTTTCTTACATAGAGCATGTCAAAATCTCTTAGTATCATGTAAGAATTTTATTTTATGGCAAGCGTACAGATCATCAGAAAATTTGAGGGTGTTTACATAATTTCAAAAGTTAACTTCACATTTAACACCACAAAGTCACATCTCAAATTGCTTTAGATGAACATGATATTCTTAGGAATCCTGTTCAAGTTTTTACATGTTCAAGGTTGTATTAATGATATCTGAGTTGGAGATTCCCAGCAAAGAGTCCAGATTCCTCTTGCGACAATTAAGCTTCCCTCCCCACCACCTCCCTGGGAGGTGTTGGACTACTTTCCACGCTGCTTGTACATTCAGCTGTTAGTCCTGAGGATACCATTAGTATGTATGAACATTTAAATTGCTTTTAAAAGGATTTTGAGTCATGATGAAGATTTAGTTGCACAAGGGTCTTGTAAATTAATCATTTGCAGAGATAGAGAACCTGAGGCAGCGGCAGCGAATTGGAATAAGAACTATTGTCAACTCCCTGAGTTAAGTCTTTTTGGAGAAATCATCAGTTACATCTCAATGTGGCCATTGTGGAGCACCGCTGTACAGAAATAGGAAAACTCTTTGGCTTGGTGATCGCAAGAGGGGAAATGACAAGTCTAGATATTTTCTCCTTTGTTCCAAAAGTAGCTCTTTTAGAGACAAGTATCAATTCACAATTTTTTAAATCAATTCTCCACTGGTGATTGTTTTAAATATAATTTTCTCATCTATTTTAGACACTGCATTTTTGGGCTTGAATTTGTGATGTTTTTTGCAATTAATATTAGATTTTACAATTTAGTCTACACATTATGCAATATCATTACTGTAACTATTAACCCAGGCTTTTTTCATTTGTCACGAAACCCGTGACGGGAATAAAGAACCAGCAGAGATGGAAAACATTTTGGAGTCCAGTATTGCTATAAACCAATAACATTTATTAGTAACTACGCAATACAGTAATATAAATGTAGATTAATCAAACAAGTTAGCAATGATTATATATATAAGTAAGTATATCAGTAAGTGTGGAAATATATGTATGAAAAACCAAGCTTCTATAAGTCTAGGGGTAAAAGGATACAGTCTTATGATGATGAGTAAAGTTCAGTTCAGTTCGTGGTATTGAGTTGAGTAGTGATGGAGAGAGAGAGAGAGAGAGAGAGATTTGACTCTTCAGGTGAGCTGACGCCATTGATCTTCTCGTCGTCCTTCGAAATCCTTTCAAAATCACTGACTGTGATTTTAACAAAGGGGACCGGTTTTCTGCAGTGGAGCTATCCCCCAGGCGAGGGTGGACACATGGACAAATCTTCACCAGTCAACGCTTTTCCTCTTTCCACTGCAAGAGCGATGGATCAATCCTCCTGATCGATCCTCCAAAACCCACTTTTCCTGCGGGCACAACAATGCTTATTCAGTGTCCAAACATGTGTCTGAGGTCTGTATCATCTGACCTCCTATTTATCTCACCATACTGGGTACCACATATCATTCAAATAGCTCCTCCTTCCTCTCTCTGTGAAAGAAATGCAAGCGGGCAAAAATCCTTGAAGAAAGTATCAACAACCTGCCGAAATTCATAACATCGAGTGTCCATTTAATAACACCCTCGGTCACCATAGCAACTTACGAGCTGCTCGGTGCTATCTCCAACTCCAACTGAGTAGAAATCCAAAGTTACTTCCAGCACCCTAAAGTGACAGTCCAACAGTTAATCTTCGTCTCTTTCTCTTTTCAAAACAAGTCGATGTTAAGTAACTCTCTCTCTATCTTTTTGAAAGCACAGTTCATAGGGGTACTTCAGGATCCCATCACACATTGATAATTGTTTAATACAGAATGTGCAAACAGTAGCAGTTTCGGCCTTACCACTTACTGGTAGTTGACATAGATGAGCTGCGTAAAGATTTGAAGTAGATAGTAACGTGTTCAGTCAGTATAAACAGCAACATATCTTCTTTGTCTGAGTCAGTATTAACAGTAGGAAGTCTATACTGAGACTATATTGAATAACCAATGTTTAATGCTGCCCACAATCTACTACTGTGAACCCCAATATCAAGTTCAATAAAGGTTCATCAATGAATGGAGGGAGGATCTGGGATTCAAAAGGAATCTGTGGTCGGGTTACCTGTGAGAGAGAAAAGGGTCTGTGGTAGAGGGGTGGAAGAATGGATACTCTGTGGTTGATGAGCTAGTGAGATGGCAGAAAGACCTGTAGTATGATGAGGAACTGGAGAAGATGCCTTCCAATGGGGAGGGAGCAGTGTGGGGAGAGTAGGATGTGAGTACAGAACATTGATCAGCTCTGTAAGATTGGACATCTGTGCAAGCATTGCAAATTTGGATCCATGACAGAGGTAAAACAGAGGTTGCCTGAGATTTGGGTTCTGTGAAATAAGGTCAGAATGTGTGAAATGGGACAATCTGGGAAGACAAGTTGGTCTGCCAAAAAGGCATTAATCAAAAATTGGGAAATGGGTTGTCTTGCAAATTAAAAGCAATTTTCTAACATTTAAAATAATTAATTTGTGATTTTATGTCTACCTTATGGACATCTGCATGTACCTTTATTCCCAAAGTTCAAACTGCTGCTATCTACCTTTTCCATTACTTAAAATAGAACATTACAGCACAGTGCAGGCCCTGCAACCCACAATGCTGTATTGACCCTTTAACCTCATAATCAATCTGACTCTTCCCTCTCACATAACCCTCCACTTTTCTATCATCCATGTGCCATCTAAGAGTCCCTATATCTCCCTTTACCACTATTCCCACTGGTGCTTAACATGCACCTATCACGCTGTGTGAAAAACCTTACCACTGAGATCCCCCACAAACTTTCCTCGAACCACCTTATAATTACATGCTTTCGCATTAGCCATTTCTGCTCTGGAAAAAATTCTCTGGTGATCCACTTGATCTGTTCCTTTTATCAGCTTGTACACCTCTATCAAGTCACTTCTCATCCTCCTTCGCTCCAAAGAGAAAAAGCCCTAGCTTGCGCAACTTAATCTCATTGGACATGCACTCCAATCAAGGGAGCATTCTGGTAAATCTCCTCTGCACCTTCTTGAAAGCTTCCACATCCCTCCTGTAATGAGGTGACCAGAACTAAGTGTGGCCGAACCAGGGTTTTACAGAGCTGCTACATTACCTTGTGGTTTCTGAGCTCAATAACCCTGACTACAAAAGGCTAACACACCATTCACCTTTTAAAAACCCCATCAATTTGCATGGCGACTTTAAAGGATCTATGTGTATGACCCCATGATTCTCCTGTTCCTCTTCACTGCTCAGACTCATGCATTAAGCCTGTGTTCTACGTTCAGATTCAGCCTGCCAAATTGCATCACTTTTTTGGGTTGAACTCCATCTAGCACTTCCCAGCCCAGCTCTGCATCATATCAATGTTCCGTTGTAACCATTGAAAACCTTCCAGAGTACCCACAATACCACCAACCTTTGTGTCATCTGCAAACTAACTAACCCATCCTTCCATTTCCACCTCCAAGGCATTTATAAAAATCACAAAGAGCAGAGGTCCCGGTACAGATCCCTGAGGAACAGCATTGGTCACCAACCTCCAGGTAAAAAACATTCCATCTCTGCCTTCTACGGGCAAACCAATTCTGAACCCACATAGCCAAATGTCCCTGGATCACATGCCTTTTGACAATCTGAATGAGCTACCATGTGGATCCTTATCAAAGGCCTTACTAAAATCAGTATACACCCATCCACTGCTCTACAATGTGATTTATCACATCCTCAAAGAATTCAATCAGGTTCCTGAGACATTGCCTGTCTCTCACAAAGCTGTGCTGGCCATTCATAATCACAGTATGCTTCTCCAAATCCTCATAAATCCTGTCTTCAAGAATCATCTTCAATAATTTGCTCACCACTGAAGAAAAACTCACTGATCTTCAACTCCCTGGATTATTTCAATTCTCTTTTGAACAAAGAAATAACATTTGCCAGCCTCTAATCAGTAGGTGTTATTCCTGTGAGGGTGCACACTCATCACTAAAGGTGCAGCAGTCTTCATTGAATTTCTGTAGTAGCGTATGTAACCCTCAGGCTCTCCCACCTCATCTTTGTCTAGGGGAAACAGCCTTCGGTCCCACCAAACTGGGTAATCACATTTGTGTGGATGCTGTGTAATGTACCACCCAGTTACAAACCCACAACGCAAAATACCAGACAGTACACTATATGCAATTAAATGATTGAGCTTTATGAATCCTAATCTGAATATAGGGTTAGTAATGAAAATTAAAAAAGGGCCCAATTCAAGGAAAGTCAAAAGTTCATGTTGGAGCTCACTCAGTTGTCATTCTTCCACCATCGGTCTCCTCTGAGTGTTGCTGACCTTTGGACCCTCAGATCCCAGTCCACTCCGTCCGGTGGTCTACCAGCTCTCTCCACACGCATCTTCCCTCTTCATCTCTCCTCAACAAAAGACTGTGAAAAAACATCCTTCCAGCTACACAAGACAAAGCAACAATCTCTGATTGACTAACATGCATAACCTCAGTCCTGTTATCTCCAGCCATAACCCAAACATTGCTGCTACAGAGAAACTGTTACCTCAGCAGTGGACATTACAGAAAAGCCATTACATTAGCCATAGCAGTGAAACATTACAAAGAAGCCATTACATTAGCAGTGAATCCTTACAGCGCGTTATACGTAGGATATATCAAATCCGGCCCCAGGAGGTCATTTGTCCTCATGTTCTTCAAGAGTCCCAGCACATCTATCTTAATGTCAACATGTTCTGGCATATCAGTCTCCTTTATGCCATCTTCACAATTGTCAAGGTCCTTCTCACTGGTGAATACTGAAGCAAAGTATCCATTAAGAGTTTCCACTACCTCCTCCAACTCCTAGTACATTTCCTCTTCTATCTTTCAATGATCCTACCCTCACTCTAGTCATCCTCCTGTTCTTCACATACATGTAGGATGTCTTGGGGTATTCCTTAATCTTAATTGCCAAGCCCTTCTAGCTCTCCTAAGCGCATTCACAAGCTCCTTCCTGGCTACCTTATACTTCCTTAGAGTCCTGTCTGATCCTAGCTTCCTAACCTTAAGTAAGTTTTTTCCCACTCTTAACTGGGTATTCAACATCTCCTGTCAAACATGACTCCTTCACCCTACCATCCTTCCTGTCTCAATGGGTCAAACCTATCCATAACCCCATGCTCTGTTAAAGTTGAATCTGAATAAAACTCGGGAGACCAGCTTCTTACTATCACCACAGTTTATTGCGCATTCTCCTGTGGGAGTTTGAGACCCAGTTGTCAAAGGGAAGGCACGTAAGTACTGCCACCATCTGACAAGTGGGCTACCTCTCTCTGGCTACAGCCATATATTTGTATATAGTTAAGTCCCATACATTACTGTTGCAAGATGTCATTTGAACTGGTACGCCCACCAAGTGTTATTGGTGCAAAACTTAGTTACAGATAAGAGAGTCTACTAAAGCAAGGTTTAATTACAGATGGATGTGCTGTCCAGTCCTTAACAGATTTTCCCTTTACTAGGCCCTGACTTAATTACAGATGGAGGTTCATTCCGGTCCTTATTAGTGAGTCCTCCCCTCTCCTACTCAAACGAGGGTACAATGTACCATTTATCAAGTTCTCAATGTCTCTCTGCAAATTAAGAGAGAACTAGCGTGAGTCATTTTTTTAGCTAACTGCTGAAGACAGCGTTTACTTCAGTTCAAAATTTCCTGTTCAGTCCCAATTATTCTTTTAGCCAGAGGTTCTCTGGGTTCAAAATGACTTTTTTTTTTATCCTCAATTCCTCAGCTCTCTAAAATTCCTGTATATTTCTGTTGTGCATTTCCCTGACTGCATCCGTTCCAATTTCCTGCCTAATACCATCATAATACCTCTCTCCCACAACTAATGTAGAACTAACTTTCTCAGTAGTAATAAAAGCTCCTTGACTTGTACTTTATTTCTCCCTGCACAGAGGCCGTCCAAGCTGCTGAGTGTTTACAGCGTTTTCCGTTTCTACTTCACATCATGAAGCATCCCTGACTCACTGTGCAATGCCACAGTAGCCACACTCTTTATTGTCAGTGCATGAGTATAAGGTGCATGATGGGAGCTAGCCAATCCCTGCAATAGTTCTGTGTGAAGTATAAAATGAGAACTGGAAACAATGGAAATACTCAGCAACTCATGCAGTACCGGTGCAGGGACAGAGTTTTAACAGATCACGTCTGCATCCTTTCGGAAGGACTCAAAAGTCAAAAACTGTAACTGCTGCAAATCTGAAATAAAAACAGAAGGCCAGACCTGTTACCTATTTCAAATGTTCTGTTTTTATTTCAGATATCCTTCATCTGCACAGTTTTATGGTTTCAAAATACTTCGGAATCTATACACTACTAAAATTCTCATGCTCTGTTTGTCTGTTTGTGACCTCCAATTAGCCCAAATGGTGCATTACAGCGGGACTTTTTATGACTAAATAGACTTAAAATGCGCTAACTTACAGAATGCATGCAAAGTTCAGGGCAATATATTCGTATAAAATTGCTCACTCGCCAATCAACAGGCCCCGCTTTCTACAACCCGAGCTGATTCCACCTTCAATGGAAACCGCGGTGCGACACCACGATGCATGCACACGGCCAGCTTCAGCAGCACCTCACCATGCTCACAGTAGCAACACCAACTGCAGCAAAAGGGCAGGGCTATCACGTCCATTTAGGAGAGCACCAATCACATTATCAAGAAAAATCAGCATCCTGGAGGCTTTGGTGTTACTGCTTTGTATCTTCTATCAAGCATTAGGGTAAAAAAATATGGACGGCCTAATTATGCCACGTGGAAAGAGAAGGGGGACATTATAGAAACATAGAAACATAGAAAATAAGTGCAGGAGTAGGCTATTCGGCCCTTCGAGCCTGCACCATCATTTATTATGATCATGGCTGATCATCCAACTCAGAACCCCGCCCCAGCCTTCCCTCCATACCCCCTGATCCCCGTAGCCACAAGGGCCATATCTAACTCCCACTTAAATATAGCCAATGAACTGGCCTCAACTGTTTCCTGTGGCAGAGAATTCCACAGATTCACCACTCTCTGTGTGAAGAAGTTTTTCCTAATCTCGGTCCTAAAAGGCTTCCCCTTTATCCTCAAACTGTGACCCCTTGTTCTGGACTTCCCCAACATCGGGAACAATCTTCTTGCATCTAGCCTGTCCAATCCCTTTAGGGTTTTATACGTTTCAATCAGATCCCCCCTCAATCTTCTAAATTCCAACGAGTACAAGCTCAGTTCATCCAGTCTTTCTTCATATGAAAGTCCTGCCATCCCAGGGATCAATCTGGTGAACCTTCTTTGTACTCCCTCTATGGCAAGGATGTCTTTCCTCAGATTAGGGGACCAAAACTGCACACAATACTCCAGGTGTGGTCTCACCAAGGCCTTGTACAACTGCAGTAGTACCTCCCTGCTCCTGTACTCGAATCCTCTCGCTATAAATGCCAGCATACCATTCGCCTTTTTCACCGCCTGCTGTACCTGCATGCCCACTTTCAATGACTGGTGTATAATGACACCCAGGTCTCGTTGCACCTCCCCTTTTCCTAATCGGCCACCATTCAGATAATAATCTGTTTTCCTATTTTTGCCACCAAAGTGGATAACTTCACATTTATCCACATTAAATTGCATCTGCCATGAATTTGCCCACTCACCCAACCTATCCAAGTCACTCTGCATCCTCTTAGCATCCTCCTCACAGCTAACGCTGCCACCCAGCTTCGTGTCATCCGCAAACTTGGAGATGCTGCATTTAGTTCCCTCATCCAAGTCATTAATATATATTGTAAACAACTGGGGTCCCAGCACTGAGCCTTGCGGTACCCCACTAGTCACCGCCTGCCATATGGTCGAGAGATGACACCAAACATCGTTGGGAAGCGGCAAGGAGAGGGAGAGAACAACAATTGGATGAGGCCAGGGCCGCATGACTCCAGGATCAAAGAGTCAGGACAAAAAAGATGAGAGATGAAGAGACAAAGGATGAAAGGGCTGTGCGTCTCCAGAATGACAAACACAGGCAGAGAAGGAGGAGAGAGGAAGAGAAAGAGGAGAACAGGAAAGTACAACTCGAGAATATGCGGCAAAGAGTACCCTATTGAATAATGAGCAAAGAGAAGTACATGAATATGTGTGTGACTGCTTGGAAAGGAATCTCTCTTCAATGATTTTCATTGATGCAACAGGAGGAACGGGCAAGACATTTATCATCAACTTGATCCTCGCTAAAGGTAGGAGAGATGGAGGTGTTGCTATTGCTGTAACATCATCAGGTATTGCAGCAACATTGATGCCTGGTGGTAGGACAGCACATTCAAGATTCAAAATACGCCTCAAAGTCAACGAAGATGCCCTTTGTAACATCAATAAAAACACCAATACTGCAAATTTACTCAAAAATGCAAGGCTTATTGTCTGGGATGAGTGCCCCATGATTTGGAGGGAGAGCTTCAAAGCCGTGGACTGGACTCTTCATGATGTATGCGGCAAGAATGAGGCCTTCAAGGGTACTTTAACCATTTGCTGTGGCGATTTCCATCAGCTTCTAGCAGTTGTGAAACATGGAAATGATGCTGATGAGGAGAATTCATGCCTAAAAAATTCTTACTTATGGAGAAGCTTCATCAAGTTTCAATTGAAGAGAAACATGCAATTGAGTGTGGGAGAAGGATGATATTCTCAGTTCTTATTGGATGTTGGAGAAGACAAGATTGAGAAAAATGAAAATGATGAAATCGAATTACCTGAAGATATGATTCTGCCAGCAAAAACTATGGAAGAATGTATTGATTTCATCTACCTGACATTCGATAATCCTGCAGAACTGCACAGAACGAAAATTACCACATTAAAACATTGTGCTCAAATATGATCATTGTAATAATGGCAATGGTATGTTAGACACAAACAATAAGTTTGTCCATATTTAGTCCATTCGTGCAATGTTTCCCTTCCCCTCTCCTGTTCTCATTGACATATTTACTCCTCGTTTAGGCTCATCGGGTTTCATCATTGCTTATCATCCATCACTGTGCTTTAACCTTCTTCCATTTATGCTCTTGTGCGATGTCACCAGAGAGTGGTGACAATTTGCAGGCAGCTTTCTGGGGAACACTGAAATATTCCTATTCTTACCTTTTAAAGCTTACAATCTACAGCCACAGTGACTGGAGTCATGAATGCTGTTTTAAGCCATTTAACTACGTTAGGAATCACATGATCAATAGACAGGCCTGACAGAGTTGGTGGAGCAAACCCTGCACACAAGGGGAGTACAGTACTTGGAAACATTCAGGACAATTCCATCGTGCCAGAAAACGTGGTCACCGTATAAGTCTGAATGAAGCACTAGAACTTAAGACTACCCTCATTCAACCACTGCCACTGTCCTTCTGGTGAAAGAACGCTCATTAGAAAACAAGATAGAACTCTTCAGAGTAAGCCTGCTGTATCAGCAAGACTGGAGAGTACTGTGTACTCTGGTTCACATTAGACTTGGCTCACCCTCAGTTTTTCAGACACGGCACTCCACCATCCACTGCTGTCGGGTAAAGCATTTGATATTAATTGATTAAGTTCACTAGTGTTGGGTCTTTGACCAATGTGAGGTTGGTGTAGAATACGCTGCAGCATGTCAAGGTTAAGAAAGAAACATAGTTGGAGTTTTTAAAAAATATTAGGATAGGTAAGTCCCTGGGACAGGACTAAATAGTAAATGTGTGCCATTGTTCAAGAATGATTTACTGTAGATTGTGTAGATGATTGTTGTAGCTTACAACAGGACAATGAGAGGCTACAGAGCTCGACTGTGAAGTGGCAGAGGAAGGCAAAAAGAATTCAATTTGGAAAAGTGTGAAGAGTTCCACTTTAGAACATCCAATTTAAAGGCAAAGTACAAGGTTAATGGCAGGATTATTAGCAGTGTGATAGAACAGAGGGATCTTGTGTCCCAATCCATAGATCCTTCACTGTTGCCATGCAAGGTTATAGAGTGTTTAAGGAGGCATTTGGTGTGTTGGCCATCATGAATCGGGGGATTTGAGTGCAAGAGCTGTGAGTTAATGTTGCAGTTTAAGACAATTTAGACCAGACTTGGAGTATTCAGTTCTATTCGCATCATTACAAGAAGGGTAGTGAAGCTTCAAGATCGCCACCATCATGCCAGTGCCGAAGCATTCCACCGCCATGGGCCTGAATGACTTCAGTCCAGTTGCACTCACCCCCATCATTGCAAAGTGCTTTGAGAGACTGGTTCTATCACATCTGAAATCCTGTCTGCCCTCTACCCTGGACCCCCATCAATTTGCCTATCGCACCAACAGGTCAACAGAGGACGCCATCTCCACGGCACTTCACTCTGTCCTGACCCACCTGGACAGCCTCAACTCTTACGTCAGAATGCTGTTCATTGACTTTAGTTTGGCATTCAGTACTGTGGTCCCCTCCAAGCTGATCACCAAAGTTCACCACCTTGGTATCAGCATATTCCTCTGCAATTGGACCTTGGACCTTCTGACTAACAGACCCCAATCAGTTAAGTTAGACAACCTCTCCTCCTCCACTCTCACTCTGAACACCGGCGTGCCTTAAGGCTGTGTGCTAAGCCCTCTTCTGTACTCCCTTTTCACCTATGACTGCATTCCTGTACATGGTTCTAACTCCTTAATCAAGTTGGCAGAAAACACCATGGTGGTTGGTCTAATCAGAGGGGATGACGAGACGGCCTACAGGGATGAGGTTCAGCACCTGGCCACGTGGTGTGCCAACAACAACCTGGCCCTTAACTCCCAGAAGACCAAGGAGATCATTGTGGACTTCAGGCATGCCAGAAGTCATACTCACGTCCCCATCTATATTAATGAAACTGTAGTGGAGAGTGTATCAGGCTTCAAGTTCCTTGGTGTTCACATTTCCAAGGATCTCACCTGGTCTCTGAACTCCTCCATCCTGATCAAAAAGGCGCAACAGCGCCTTTATTTCCTGCGGAGCATGAAGAAATCTCACCTCTGTCCCAGGATAATGACGGACTTTTACCGCTGTACCATTGAGAGCATACTCACCAAATGTATTTCAGTGTGGTATGGTAATTGTCCCGTATCGGACCGCAAAGTACTCCGGCGTGTGGTGAAAACTGCCCAGCGGATTATTGGCACCCAATTGCCCACCATTGAGAACATCTACCATAAACGCTGCCTGGGCAGGGCAAAAAGCATTATCAGGGATGCATCTCACCCTAACCATGGACTTTTTACTCTCCTCCCATCCGGTAGGCACTACAGGAGCCTCCGCTCCTGCACCAGCAGGCATAGCTTCTTTCCTGAGGCTGTGACACTGCTGAACCTCTCATCACAGCACTAAGTAGTATTGCACCCATATTGTACTGTCGCAGTACTTTTATATTTGTGTGCTGTAACACTTTTTTTAAATTCACAGTTAATTTGTAAATAACACTATTCTTTTCATTTCTGGTCAGATGCTAAATGCATTTCATTGGCTTTGTATCTGTACTCGGCACAATGACAATAAAGTTGCATAAAGTTAAAGTCTAATCTAATCAAGTCTTCAGAGGCAGAGCAGAGGAGATTTAGCAGGATGTTGCCAGGATAAGAGAACATATTTTATAAAAAAAAAGATAGGGTGAGCTAGGGCTTTTTTCTTTGAAGCAAAAGAGGATGAGAGACAAATTGATAGAGTGGTATAAGATTAAGAGAGGTGCACATCTCGAGAACAACCTGAACATTTTACCCAGAGGTAATTGCTTATAAGATGAGTGGAGCAAAGTTTAGAGGAGATGTCAGGGGTAGGTTTTTTTTTTACACAAAGAGCATTCAGTGCCTTGAACACACTTCCCAGGATGTGGTTATGGGCTATGTAGGAGGAAAGAATTAGATTGATCACGTTAAAAGATTGTCACAATATTGTGGGCAGAAAGGCCCTTACTGTGCTGTACTGAGTTCAGTTTGTAACTTGTCATGGTGGTTCTGTCCCATTCTTGCTCCCCTGACCTGGGACATCTAGACGTCAAGTGTTGACCCTTCTATCTGACGTGGAAGTTCTCTGCTGTTGAACTCTTTGCAGTCTACATCCCACCCAAAGGAAACATCAAACTGACACTGGAGGAATGAGGCCTGTGATTAACAGGCATGAAATAGCGAACCTGATGCCTTCCCCATCACAGCAGGAGATTCCCCCAGACTGGATTAAAGAAGCCTCTGCTGATCAGCTACCAGTGCGTCACCTGTAACAGCAGAGGACGCAATACGTTTGACCATTGTTACACCAGCAAGTGCGTCAAATGAGCAATCACACTGGGAATTCTCAAGGGAGGTGGAGGGGTGTATACATGTGCATTTGTATATGACAATAAACTTGACGTTGACTTTGAGATTACGATTATGGGATTGAGATTTCAGGCTTTCTGAACTGGAAACTCAGATTCCTGATTTAGTATTGAGAAATACAAGAGGACGGACTTGAGAGGTAAGGGATGACCTTGTTCACCTTTCACTTAGATTTGCAAGTGTCAACTCAGAGGAGTCCACCACCATGTTATTTTGTTACTTAATATTATTTTGTCTGAGAGAGAATATCCACCTACTGTGCTTCCATTTGGGAAGAATTACAACATTCACCCCCTCCCCACCCGATACCTAATGAAGCAGGGAGTGTGTTATCTGAGCCCAATTGCCCCTTCAGGGGCCAGGTGAGTTTTGCACATCATCTGGTTGGATTACTTGTTTTGTGTCCTTTAACCAGTCTAATTTTAACCATTGCTGGGATCAAAATCCTTCCACATTAAAAATATCTTTGTTCTGTCCAGACCATGTCTGAGTAAAGTCACACAATTTGCCTGGTTCTTTTAACAGATCAGGGCTTTTAACCACTACCTGCAGGGTACAAGCACCGGGCACCATTTTTTTTTAAGAGAAATACACAGCTGCCATCAATATATTTGTTTTACTTTAATTAATCAATTTTAATTTTTACTATTTTCTCTCCAACAGAAGGCAACAGGTGTCCCCTCTTCCCAGCTGTGCTATTGACCAGGAACTTAGACATAGTCATAGTCATAGTCATACTTTATTGATCCCAAGGGAAATTGGGTTTCGTTACAGTTGCACCAACCAAGAATAGAGTATAAATATAGCAATATAAAACCATAAATAATTAAATAATAATATGTAGATTATGCCAAGAAATAAGTCCAGGACCAGCCTATTAGCTCAAGGTGTCTGACTCTCCAAGGGAGGAGTTGTAAAGTTTGATAGCTACAGGCAGGAATGACTTCCTATGACGCTCAGTGTTGCATCTCGGTGGAATGAGTCTCTGGCTGAATGTACTCCTGTGCCCAACCAATACATTATGTAGTGGATGGGAGACATCGTCCAAGATAGCATACAACTTGGACAGCATCCTCTTTTCAGACACCACCATCAGAGAGTCCAGTTCCATTCCCACAACATCACTGGCCTTACGAATGAGTTTGTTGATTCCGTTGGTGTCTGCTACCCTCAGCCTGCTTACCCAGCACATAACAGCAAGCATGATAGCACTGGCCACCACAGACTCGTAGAACATCCTCAGCATTGTCCGGCAGATGGTAAAGGACCTCAGTCTCCTCAGGAAATGGAGACTGCTCTGACCCTTCTTGTAGACAACCTCAGTGTTCTTTGACCAGTCCAGTTTATTGTCAATTCGTATCCCCAGGTATTTGTAATCCTCCACCATGTCCACACTGACACCCTGGATGGAAGCAGGGGTCACCGGTGCCTTAGCCCTCCTCAGGTCTACCACCAGCTACTTAGTGTTTTTCACATTAAGCTGCAGATAATTCTGCTCACACCATGTGACAAAGTTTCCTACCATAGCCCTGTACTCAGTCTCATCTCCCTTGCTGATGCATCCAACTATGGCAGAGTCATCAGAAAACTTCTGAAGATGACAAGACTCTGTGCAGTAGTTGAAGTCCGAGGTGTAAATGGTGAAGAGAAAGGGAGACAAGACAGTCCCCTGTGGAGCCCCAGTGCTGCTGATCACTCTGTCGGACACACAGTGTTGCAAGCACATGTACTGTGGTCTACCAGTCAGGTAATCGATAATCCATAACACCAGGAAAGCATCCACCTGCATTGCTGTCAGCTTCTCCCCCAGCAGACCAGGGCGGATGGTCCTGAACGCACTGGAGAAGTCAAAAAACATGACCCTCACAGTGCTCGCTGGCTTGTCCAGGTGGGCGTAGACACGGCTCAGCAGGTAGACGATGGCACCCTCAACTCCTAGTCGAGGCTGGTAGGTGAACTAAGTGTGGAGGGGATCTAAGTGTGGCCTGACCATAGGCCGGAGCAGCTCCAGAACAAGTCTCTCCAGGATCTTCATGATGTGGGAGGTCAATGCCACCGGTCTGTAGACATTGAGGCCGCTGGCGCACGGCATCTTCGGCACAGGGACAAGGCAGGACGTCTTCCACAGCACAGGAACCCTCCGGAGCCTCAGGCTCAGGTTGAAGACATGGTGAAGTACTCCACGTAGCTGAGGGGCACAGGCTTTGAGCACCCTGGTGCTGACACCATCCGGGCCCGCAGCCTTGCTTGGGTTGAGACGTTTCAACTGTCTTCTCACCTGTTCGGCTGTGAAGCCCACTGTGGTGGTTTCGTGTGGGGAAGGGGTATAGTCATGACAGCAGGGTGGGGGACTGTGAGGAGGGGTAAGAGGGGAGAGTGGAATATGTGTAGGTTGGGGGCCAACAACAGATGAATCATGTGGGGGATGGACAGGGGCCACAATGTCAAATCTGTTAAAGAACAGGTTAAGTTCGTTGGCCCTGTCCACACTGCCTTCAGCTCCTCTGTTGTTAGTTTGCCGGAACCCAGTGATGGTCCTCATCCCACTCCAGACCTCTCTCATGTTGTTCTGCTGGAGTTTCCACTCAAGCTTCCTCCTATACCCATCTTTAGCCTCCCTGATCCTGGCTTTCAGGTCCCTCTGTATTGCCCTCAGCTCCCCCTATTTCCATCTCTAAACGCCCTCTTTTTAGCATTCAGGATGTCCTTAATGTCCTTTGTTACCCATGGCTTGTTATTCGAATAACAAAGGACAGTTCTTGTCGGAACATTGCAGTCCACACAGAAGTTGATGTAATCAGTGATGCACTCTGTGAGCCCATCAATATCCTCCCCATGTGGCTCACAGAGTGCCTGCCAGTCTGTCACCTCAAAACAACCCTGGAGCGCCTCATAAACCTCCTCCAACCATTTCCTCACTGTCCTCAAGGTTGCAGGTTTACTTTTCACCAGAGGCACGTTGCAGGGTTTAAGATGCACCAGGTTGTGATCTGACCTTCCCAGTGGGGGGAGGGGAGAGGAGCTGTATGCATCCTTAACATTAGCGTACATCAAATCCAGAGTCCTCTCCCCTCTGGTTGTACAGCTCACATACTGCGTGATGTTGGGCAGTGTTCTAGCCATGGTTGAAGTCAACTGAGATGGTAATGAGGGCACTCGGGTGCTGGGTGTGTAATCTGCCTATGACGGTGTAAATGATGTTACACGCCAGCGTCGGGTTGGCAGAGGGAGGGATGTACACAACAACCACAATTGCATGTGAGATTTCCCTTGGCAAATAATATGGCCGGAGTCCAACAGCAAAAAGTTCAACATCCGGGCTACAGACCCGTTCCTTGATCGTAATATGACCAGGGTTGCACCATCTGTTGTTTACCAGCACAGCAAGCCCCCCCCCTCCTTTACGCTTATTGCTCTCAGTGCAATTCCGGTCAGCCCGAACGGTCTGGAAGCCCTCTATGGAAATGTTCTGGTCGGGTATGTCCTCATGCAGCCACGTTTCAGTAAAACACATAGCACTGCTCTCCTGAAATGTTCTCTGACTCCTGGCTAGCACCGTCAACTCGTCCATTTTATTACCCAGCGATCTCACATTGCCCATAATGAGAGAGGGGAGACACGGCTTATAACTCCTCTTCTCCATAAGACTCTGTTGTCTCGACCCAGTCCTCTTCCCTCGCCTTTGTGATCCCCCTCTGCATCCTCTGTGTCTTTTCTTCCAGATTTCAGCAGGGATGTCCGCTGCTCTGTTCGCTAAACCGGCCAGCATGAGTGCAATCAGCTGGTCCCTGGAATAAACAATGCGACCATACTGCTGCCACGCTAATGAGACGTGTCCGAATGTAATTACTTCCAGCGCTAAAAACCCAAATAAAATTCTCTCCACCAGCATGTTAGAGAGGGTGCAGCTTCTAACTGTTGAGGTCTTCCGGTGCTCTTGTTGGTTGGTTCTCTTGTGATCCATCACAGGCAGAGTCAGGTTATTGTCACTGACATATGCCATGAAATTTGCTGGCTTGTGGCAGCAGTATAGCGCAGGTATAAGAAATTACTTTAAGTTACACTAAAAACAAATAAGTATTGCACAAGAAATGCTACAATGTAGTGTTCATGAGTTTGTAGACCATTCAGAAATCCGATGGCAGAGGGGAAGAAACTGTCCTTATAAAACACTGAATGCGCGTCTTCAGGCTTCTGTACCTCCTCCCTGACAGTAGTCACGAGAAGAGGGCATGTCCGGGTGGTGATTGTCCTACATGCTGGATATCACGTCCTTGAGGCATTGGCTTTTGAATATGCCCTCCAAGGTGGGGAGGCTTGTGCCTATGATGGGGCTGTGTAAGTTAGTTTTTGTTTTATTATGGTTACAAATGACTAGGTAGAAAAAGTTACAATTAATGATTTAAACTGTTATATAAACATGTAACACAGATGTATATATCATTAGGATTGTAATATAAGATGGACTGAGATGGAAAGCAGCGACGAAATGGGAGATGTCTTCTGGCCAAGGAGCATAATCTGATGTAACAGAATATTGGTTTCATAACCAAGAGTATAGTAACATATAATAATTTTACAGATTAAATATTAAATCATCATCCTGTCTGCACTCTGAACAGATTTGCCAACACTGCTTTAAAAAGTAGAGGAGCTATTCTCAGTATCCTGACCAATATTTATCCTTCAGTGAACATCAATAAAACCGTTAGCTGATCCTTATTACTGGATACAAAATCTGACTGCTGTCTTTACAACATTACAGCACACTGCATTGCAAACATTTGAGATCTTCAGAAGCTATGATGGGTACTTTATCCAAGTATTTTCCAATAGATTCTTTGTTTCACATACAACCATGGTTACTTCATTTCTTTTTATCAACAAACCTTGTGATTTTTCTTGAAATTAGCAGAAAACTTCAATCATATGGAGTCCCCAAAGAAGTCTGAGAAACCACTGGGTAACACAAGACTAAATACTCACTGGATTTGGACAGGATTGTAAGATCATATATTCATCACAGGATCATACATTTAACTGGCTTTAACTCCAAAGGTATTAGTTGACCATTGTAGGAATATCTTCATGGGCAGATGACGCATTAAGTTACTTGGTGTAACGATTGTCAATATGTACAGTGTAGCCCTCCTGACCAGCCTCAGTAGAAACCCCTTTCAACAGTATTCACACCGATCAAAAGAGGAGTGACATCCTTGATCAAAAATTAGGATTTAGCATCAAAATTGGCTTGCCTGGGTTCCGGTGATGTCGCCGTTCAGAATGGCAGCTTCAATCAACAGCTCCTCCGGAAAAACATATATTTTGCCCCGTTAATCCGTCAAGTATAAGATCTTTTGAAAATATCTGAATCAATAAGGGGGGCAAGAATGGGGAGAAAGAATGGTGATAAAAAAGCACCACTGCGGAGCCTATGGAAGAGAGAGGTACAGTGCGAGATTCTCCTACACGTGCGCGTTGTGGTGGGGCTGACGCGGGGCCTCGTTCAGGTGAAGTGGCAAATATGATAAAGATTCTGGAAGAGATAAGGGAAATCCAAAAAGATATAAAGTGGCAACTCAACGATATCAAGTCAGAGCTCGCCAACGTCAATCAGAAAACAGCAGTGGCAGAGACTCGAATTGAGAAGGTGGAAGATCGCGTGCAAAATGTGGAAAAGATACTAAGTAAGACGCTAAAAATATTAAATCAACAGGAAAGTAAATTGCTTGACCAGGAGGGAAGATCACGACGGAAAAATATCAGGATTTATAATGTTCCTGAAGAAGCGGAGAGATTGTCGATGATGGACTTTGTAGACAAGCTACTACAGGAAGCGTTGGAGATTCCGCAGACTATGGAGATTGAAATTGAGAGGGCACATCGTTCTCTTGTCCCACGGCCCTCTGGAGACAGACAAAGTAAACTGTGCTCAATAGTACTTAAATTCCTTCGATTCAAGAGCAAGGCGGAGATTCTCCGAAGGGCCTGGGGTAGGAAGAGGGTGTTTTGGAACGGGAAGTTAATATACTTCGATCATGATTACCCCCCGGCGGTCCTACAGAAACGGAAGGAATATTCCGAAGCGAAATGAATATTAAAGCAAGAAAAGATTAAATTCCAAACCCTGTGCCCTGCTAAACTGAGGGTATTTTACCAAGAAGGGATGCGACTGGATACGACTGATGGTGGAGGAGGCGACTATTGACATGAACAACAGAGGACTGTCCATTAGCGTGGTTAAACCAAGGGAAAGTCTGGCTGAGCAGTTGTCCTGAGCTGCTTGGGAAATAGTAAGAGAACCTAGAAAGCAGGGGACGGGAGCAGGACAAGAGAAACATATTAGGAAGAGACTGTCAGTTCTCTGAGGGCAGCCTTCACCTCCTCCAGAAGAGCCATAAGGTTTGGCTTACTTTAAAAGTGCTGATAAACTAAACTGAAGCAAAAACAGATGGTGATATACCTATCTTGAGAAATACGTGTTATACTGTGGTTTTTATATTACTCAATTCTAAAAAATTCATTTATTCATTCCTTTTTGCCCACCTAAATGAGAATATATACATTGGAGGAATACACAGGGAAATCATTTCTGTGTAATGGACATAGTTTTTCTTACTTACTTTTATAGGTACTGCAGCGGGGGCCCTCAACTCACAGGTAGGAGGGGCTAAAGCCCAACCCAGGGTCATCTAGAGACCCCAGACTTGGAATCACACCTTCGTTACCTTTTTTTTATTATTCACATTTCTTGGCTCTTATTTCTTCAGGGAGTAGATCGATTAAGTTATTTTCATTTTCATTTTTAAATCTTTTTATGAATTATTATTGAAAATCGACAACAAAAAATACATTAAAATAATCAAGTCAATATATCAATATGTACAATAAGAGTCAAACTATTAACCAAGCTAAACAGTATATCAATAATAATAAAAAAAACAAAATGTTAAAGCTTTTTTTTGGAAAAAAGAAAGAAGGAAAAAAGAACCCATGCTAACTAAAACAAAAAAAAACCCTGCTAACAAAAAACATGAGAAAAAAAAACCCATTTGGAGCACAAACCCAGAGCTATACGCCATACAGGCTTCCATAAAAAAAGACATCAATCCGCCAACCAAATCCATATACCCAAGAATCAGAAGGGGACCATCTTAATTAACTCAAATCAAATGATAGTAGTGGGCAAAAGAGCCCCACCTTTTCTCAAAGTCAAATCGAGGATCAAATGTTCGACTTCTGATTTTTTCCAAACTAAGACATAACATCACCTGAGAGAACCATTGTATCAAAATGGGAGCAGAAGCTTCTTTCCATTTTAATAAAATAGCCCTTCTGGACAATAATGTAACAAATGCAATTACATGTTGGTCTGACATAGAAGTACCATGAATATATTGAATTATACGAAACAAAATTGTCAATTTATTAGGTTGTAAGTTAATTTTTAAAGCTTTAGAAATAGTAGAAAAAATATATTTCCAAAACTGTTTCAATACAGAACACGACCAAAACATATGTGCCGATGTAGCCTTCTCAGTTTTACATCTATCACACTGACTATTAACATTAGGAAATATTTTAGACAGTCTCTCCTTTGTCAAATAAAAACTATCTACAATTTTAAATTGAACTAGAGAATGACTGGTGCAAATCAAAGGAGAGTTAACCAACTTCAAAATTTGCAATCAATCCTGTTATCAAGGTCATGTTAAGCTCTCTTTCCCAATCTTGCTTAATCTTAAATAGAGGATAATTATCCTGTTGTAATAGTAAATTATAAATTTTCCCAATAAAACCTTTCATTAAAGGGTTCATTTTTAAAATAATGACTAACAGGTCAGAATCTTGTATATATGGAAAATTACTTAAATATTCTTGTAAAAAATGTCTGACCTGAAGATATTGCAAAAAGTGTGAGTGTGAAAGTGAGTATTTCTCAAAGGACATCAATCGGCCTTCTTGAAACAGATCCATGAAGGAATAAATTCCTTTATTCCTCCAAACAGAAAAGGTAGGATCACTAAGTGAAGGTTTAAATAAATAGTTTCGATAAATTAAACTAAGAAGGTTAAATTTTTTAAGATTAAAAATCTTACAAAACTGGTACCAAATTTGTAATGACTGCTTAATCATAGGATTTACTTTTAAAATAGAAATCTTGGCTAGTTGTACAGGTAAAGAAGCTCCTAATAATGAACTTAAGTAAAAGTATTTCACAGCTTTCAATTCCAGATCAACCCATGGTGGTCGTTCATTTTTATCGGCGTAATATAACCAAGAACACGCATAACGTATATTAACCGCCCAATAATACATTCTTAAATTAGGCAAAGAAAGACCTCCACCCGTTTTTAATTTTTGTAAATGACATTTTCCAATTCTTGGTCTTTTATTATTCCAAACAAAAGATGAAATAATAGAGTCAACCTGATCAAAAAACTTCTTAGTTAAAAACAGGAATATTTTGAAATACATATAAAAATTTTGGTAAGATCATCATTTTAACTGCATGAATTTGACCAACTAATGAAAGTGTAAGAGGATTCCACCTAGAAAATAATTGCTTCATAAAATCCACTAAGAGAACTAAATTAGCTCTATAAATGTCTCCATAATTATTAGTGATGATAATATCTAAATATTTAAAAGAATCTGTAACTTTAAAAGGAATATCATCATATATAAAAGCAGAATCATTTGAAGGAAATAATTCACTTTTATGCAGGTTTAATTTATATCCTGACAACTTCCCAAATTTATATAATTGATTTAATTTCAATAAACTAGGAATAGATTCTTCAGGATTCGAAACATAAACTAAGAGATCATCAGCAGAAAGGGAAATCTTATGAATAGTCCCATTTATGGAAATTCCTTGAATATCCTTAGCTTCACAAAGTGCAACAGTCAAAGGTTCTAGCACCAAATTAAATAACAAAGGACTTAACGGATCTCCTTGTCTCGTACCCTGCGAAAGTCGAAAAAAGTGGGATCTCCAGTATTAGCAATCACAATGGCAATAGGGCTTTTATATATCATTCTAATCCACTTATTAAAATTAGTACCAAAGCTAAATTTCTCTAAAATGTTAAATAAATATTTCCATTCAACTCTATCAAATACCTTTTCAGCATCAAGAGAAACAACACACAGGAGAGTTTTCAAGAGGGATGAGCATATAACATTTAACAGTCTCCGAGTGTTAGAAAAAGAATAACGGCCTTTTATAAAACCTGTTTGGTCCTGAGAAATAATTTTAGCTAGTATATTCTCCAACTGATTAGCCATTATTTTTGAAAGATTTTTGCATCTACATTTAATAATGAGATAGGTCTATATGAAGCACAATCCGTCGGGTCTTTATCTTTTTTAAGAATTAAAGAAATAGAAGCTTCATAAAATATAGAAGGTAACTCTCCTAACAAAAAAGAATCTTTAAGCATTTCCAACATATAACGAGTAAGGAAGTCTTCAAATTTTTAATAAAATCCTACAGAAAAACCATCCAGTCCAGGGCTTTACCAAATTGCATTGAAAAAATAGTTTTCTGAATTTCTATTTCAGTAAAAGGAGCTTCAAGAATTTGTTGATCTTCAACAGATATTCAATATGCAGGTAGACTGGAGGAATTAGGTTGGTACTGGACCCCAAGAAAGGGAGTTTGTGGAATCCCTCCGAGATGGATTCTTAGAACAGCTTGTACTGGAGCCTACCAGAGAGAACGCAATTCTAGATTTAGTGTTGTGCAATGAACTGGATTTGATCAGGGACCTCGAGGTAAAGGAGCCATTAGGAGGTAGTGACCATAATATGATAAGTTTTAGTCTACAATTTGAGAGGGAGAAGGGAAACTCGGAAGTGTCAGTATTACAGTTGAACAAAGGGAACTATGGTGCTATGAAGGAGGAGCTGGCCAAAATTCAATGGAACAATACCCTAGCAGGGATGACAGTGAAACAGCAATGGCAAGTGTTTCTGGGAATAATGCGGAAGGTGCAGGATCAGTTCATTCCAAAGAGGAAGAAAGATCCTAAGGGAAGTAAGGGGAGGCTGTGGCTGACAAGGGAAGTAATGGACAGTATAAAAATAAAAGAGAAGAAGTATAACATAGCAAAGACGAGTGGCAAGCAGGAGGATTAGGAAACTTTTAAGGAGCAACAGAAGGTAACTAAAAAGGCAATACATGGAGAAAAAATGAGGTACAAAGGTAAACTAGCCAAGAATATAAAGGAGGATAGTAAAAGCTTCTTTAGGTATGTGAAAGGGAAAACAAATAGTTAAGACCAAAATTGGGTCCTTGAAGACAGAAACGGGTGAATTTATTATGGAGAACAAGGAAGTGGCAGATGAATTGAAGAGGTACTTTGGATCTGACTTCACTGGGGAAGATGCAAACTATCTCCCAGATATAATAGTGGCCAAAGGACCTAGGGTAATGGATGAACTGAAGGAAATTTATATTAGGCAGGAAATGGTGCTGGATAGACTGTTGGGTTTGAAGGCTGATAAGTCCCCAGGACCTGATGATGTGCATCTTAGGGTACTTAAGGAGGTGGCTTTAGAAATCGTGGACGCATTGGTAATCATTTTCCAATGGTCTATAGATTCAGGATCAGTTCCTGTGGATTGGAGGGTGGCTAATGTTGTCCCTCTCCTCAAGAAAGGAGGAAGAGAGAAAACAGGGAATTATAGACCAGTTAGCCTGATGTCGGTGGTGGGAAAGATGCTGGAGTCAACTATAAAAGATGAAATTACGACAGATCTGGATAACAATAACAGTATCTTTCCTAGTCAGCATGGAGTTACGAAGGGAAAATTGTGCTTGACTAATCTTCTGGAATTTTTTGAGGATGTAACTATGAAAATGGACAAGGGAGAGCCAGTGGATGTAGTGTACCTGGACTTTCAGAAAGCCTTTGATAAAGTCCCACATAGGAGATTATGGGCAAAATTAGGGCACATGGCATTGGGGGCAGAGTACTGACATGGATTGAAAATTGGCTAGCTGACAGAAAACAAAGAGTAGTGATTAATAGGTCCTTCTCAGAATGGCAGGCGGTGACCAGTGGGGTACCGCAGGGTTCAGTGCTGGGACCACAGATGTTTACAATATATATTAATGACTTAGATGAGGGAATTAAAAGTAACATTAGCAAATTTGCCGATGACACAAAGCTGGGTGGCAATGTGAAATGTGAGGAGGATGTTATGAGAATGCAGGGTGACTTGGACAGGCTGGGTGAGTGGGCAGATGCATGGCAGATGCAGTTTAATGTGGATAAATGTGAGGTTATCCACTTTGGTGGTAAGAACAGGAAGGCAGATTATTATCTAAATGGAGTCAAGTTAGGAAAAGGGGAAGTACAACGAGATCTAGGTGTTCTTGTACATCAGTCACTGAAAGCAAGCATGCAAGTACAGCAGGCAGTGAAGAAAGCTAATGGCATGCTGGCCTTCATAACAAGGGGAATTGAATATAAGAGCAAAGAGGTCCTTCTGCAACTGTACAGGGCCCTGGTGAGACCACACCTGGAGTACTGTGTGCAGTTTTGGTCTCCAAATTTGAGGAAGGACATTCTTGCTATTGAGGGAGTGAAGCATAGGTTCACAAGGTTAATTCCCAGGATGGCGGGACTGTCATATGTCGAAAGCTTGGAGCAACTGGGCTTGTATACTCTGGAATTTAGAAGGCTGAGAGGGGATCTTATTGAAACATATAAGATCATTAAGGGATTGGACATGCTGGAGGCAGGAAGCATGTTCCCGCTGATGGGTGAGTCCAGAACCAGAGGCTACAGTTTAAGAATAAGGAGCAGGCCATTTAGAATGGAGTTGAGGAAAAACTTTTTCACCCAGAGAGTGGTGGATATATGGAATGCTCTGCCCCAGAAGGCTGTGGAGGCCAAGTCTCTGGATGCTTTCAAGAAAGAGATTGATAGAGCTCTTAAAGATAGCAG
Source organism: Mobula birostris (assembly GCF_030028105.1). NCBI lineage: Eukaryota > Metazoa > Chordata > Chondrichthyes > Myliobatiformes > Myliobatidae > Mobula > Mobula birostris. Next base: position 130,387,647 of record NC_092372.1, read on the forward strand.
AATCAAAAGTTATGGGGATAAGGCAGGAACTGGATACTGATTGTGGATGATCAGCCATGATCACAGTGAATGGCGGTGCTGGCTCGAAGGGCCAAATGGCCTACTCCTGCACCTATTGTCTATTGTCTATTCTAGGAAAATCAATGTTTTGTGAAAAGGCATTCATTTCAGAAGGATCAGCTGGAAACAGATTTATAGAGTTCACTGTAATAGTCTTGAAAATTTTATTAATATCTTCATAATTACAAGCTAAACAACCATCTCCCTTACGAATTTTTAAAATTTGTCTTTTAGCTCTAAATGCTTTTAGTTGGAATGCTAATAGCTTATTACTTTTATCTCCAAACACATAAAATTGACTTTTTAATTTAAGCAGGTTTCTTTCAATAGGATAAGTTAATAATAAATTATGTTGTGGTTGAAGTTCAACCCCTTGTTTAAATGAATCAATATTAGGAGAAACTGCAAAAGTGTTATCCAAGTCTTTAATTTTATTTGAAATCCTATCTAACTCTATTTTTGTCTGTTTCTTAAGCTTAGCCAGATAGGAGATTGTCTGACCTCGCAAATACGCTTTAAATATATCCCATATAATCAAATTCGACACATCTCCCGTATTATTAAAAAGAAAAAAAATCTTTTATTTGAATCTCTATAAATTTGACAAAGTCCAAACTTTGTAATAAGTTTGCTGGAAAACGCCAAGGCACGTTTACATTACTAACATCATTCAATTCAAAAGTTAAGCTTAAAGGTGCATGATCCGAGACAGCAATAGCATCATATTCACACTTCTGGACTTTGGACAAAAATCAGAAATCAGCTATAAAATAATCAATTCTTGAATAATTTTTATGAACATGTGACTAAAAAGAATAATCTCTATCATTAGGATGTAGATTTCTTCAAATTTCGATCAAACCATAATCAATTAAAAAGGAATTAATAAGTGATTCTGAACAACTCGGAAGCTGCTGATCAGTTGAATTCTTGTCAATCAAAGGGTTTAAACGACAGTTGAAGTCACCTCCCATCAGCAGCATATGATCATTTAAGTTTGGTAATGAACCAAATACATTTTAAAAAAAAGGACCATCTACATTAGGTCCATACAGATTAACTAGGACAATTTTCCTATTACAAATTGTTCCTTTAATAATTAAAAATCTACCATTGATATCTGAGACGATGTCTTCTTGGATAAATAAAATATTAGATTTAATAAAAATAGATACTCCCTTTGTTTTATTTTGACAAGTAGCATGGTATTGAAGGCCCTTCCATATTTTAAAAAATCTATTTTCATCGCCCGTTCTGATATGCGTTTCTTGAACAAAAATTATGTCGGGCTAGAATCAATTAATAATTTTAAAAGTCTTCTTTTGCTTAATAGGGTGATTCCAGCCATATACGTTCCAACTAATGATGTTTATCTGTTTAATTATCATGGAATATTGTTTTAAGCATGAAAATACATGCATACCATCACGGGCTAATCAAAGATGGCGGTGATGTGTATAACCATATAGAAAACACGCATGCTCCGGAACTCCAAAATGGGAAAAAAACTGGAAAAAAGATCTTGTGATAAACCCCAAAATGCAAAAATACCCCGAATCCTCCCACCATCCCAAAAGGTGGAAATCCGACAAAAGGAAGGAAAGAGCCGGAATGCCTCCCCAAAGAGAAAAAAAAGCAGAACTCCGCGTGCAGCTCAATATAATTAGTGATTTAAAAGCTTTTCTCCCAATTCCCCCCCACTCCCCTTTACAAAGAAAACACATAACCCTAAGATAAGAAAGCCCAGCAGAGAAGACGAAAAGAAGATGTTTATAGTTAATCATTGAAAATAAACTAGGGAATGCGAAAACAGTCTCTAGAAGCGTCAAAACAATACTATTAAACCTAAACAACACAATCTCTAACAAGAGAAAGGCACCATTATTCCTTTAGCTTACTACCCAACTTTAACAAAAGAAACTAAAGCTAATTATCTATTCTAAACACTCCTCACTGTATAAGAAAGAGCCTATATAAACTATAAAAACTATCACTTAATTAATAAAAGAAAAGGAAGAAAGAAGCAGATAATCAAACTAGTTAATAATCTGTCCACTGTGTTAGTTCACTCCATATACCAATCAGATTTCAAAAAAGTCATTCATTAGTCAAACCAAGAAGTTCACCTCTTCTTTAAATAGTTCATCGATCAAAGGAAATCTTCAGCATATCAAAAATCTTCAAAGCCTGTTTTCTTTCAGAAAATTATTCAGCAACCCAAATATCCTTCATGCATCAGCTGACTCCACGATAGAGTTAACAAAGTCCAATGTCGCTTGGGGATCCGGAAAAACATGAGGTGTAGAATCTTTAGGAAATAATTTTAATCTAGTGGGGTAACGAAGCAATGGAAAAAGTCCCTATGCAGGAGCTATTTTCATAGCTGGAACAAATTTGATACGCTGTTCCATAACTTCCCATGGATAGTCTTCGTAAAGACGGATCTCAGAACAGTTAAATTTAAAAACTCTGTTTCCTTTCACATTTTTTGATTTGGTCTTTAACTTTAAAGTGAAGAAAATTGACCAAAATTGGCTGAGCTTTACCTGAAATCTGAGAATTGGAAAGGGAAATTCTATGATCTCTTTCAATATCGGGAGGCTGAGGTAGAATATCCAGAAACAAAGACTGAAACAAATTGGCAAAATAGTCCAATAAATTCCCACTCTCAGAACCTTCCTTCAGTCCGATAATTTGAATGTTATTTCTGATGAGACTCCGCCTGTAAATCGACAATTTTACGTTGAGCCTGTTCCAAGCGGGTTGAAATATCCACAATCTGACGTTTCGATTCTTCAAACTCAGTATTCAAGGAAATAATATTTTCCTCAATAGTCTGAAAACTCAGTCGGAACGACTTCAATTCAGAAGTGTTATTGTCTATTTTGTTGTTGAGAGCCATCAACGCACGTTCCAAACGCTCAGCCCAGACAGGCACATCTTCTGATTTTTCTTTCAAAGTTTTTCCCTTTCCATTGCTGGATTCAAAAGGCTGCTTTCCACTTCTTAAAGGATATGACATAATGACAACTATTTGCTTCTAAGATCCGAGAAATAAAAGTTAAAAATTCAAGGTTTAAACTGGGGAAAAGGAAGAATTAAAGGCAGCTGCAAAATTTATGTATTACTCCATCGAGCCGCAGGCGGAAGTCCCGATTAAGTTATATTCTGCAAATTTCAATGATATACTAACAGATAAATACACATAGCTAAGGACAAAGTAAAATTTATTTCTCTTAATGTCAATGGGCTGTTGAATCCAGTCAAGTGCAGTAAAATTCTATCAAAAATGAAAAAAGAACAAGCCCATGTAGTATATTTACAGCAAACTCACTTAAGTGATAATGAGCATGGAAAATTAAAGAGAATGGGCTTCACTAATTTGTTTTTCTCCTCATATAAGTCAGGAAATAGACGAGGAGTTACTATTCTTATCTCAAGTAAGCTACATTTTGGAAAAGTATTCGAAGTGGGAACTAAGGAGGGCAGATATATTCTGGTAAGGGGTAATATAGATGGAAATCCAGTTACGTTATTGAATATATACACACCCCAGGAAGAGATATTAGTTTCTTCCAGAAAATTACTAATATTATGGTAATGGAAACAGAAGGTCTCTTGATATGTGGGGGAGACTTAAATTTACAATAACAACCAAAGTTAGACTATTCCAATAGAAAAACTTATGAAACAAAGTCCTTACATGAGAAAGTTAACACTCTTTTTGAGGATGTTAGTCTAATTGAAATTATGGAGAGACCTTTTCCCCGACAGAAGGGATTACACTCATTATTCTGCCCGCCATTCCGTATATACAAGAATAGACTATTTCATATGTTATGTAACCGGCAACAATGAATATCAATCAGGACAGGTTATATAAAAACAACCAAACATTTATTAAACGTGGATAAACAATAAAAGAACAAATGAAAACCTTAGCCGGAAGTTAACTGCTATGCAGCCGTTCAACAAATCGCCACTCGCTACTGGTTCTTAAAGCATTAAATGCGAAAACAGTTCTTAAAGCGGTAAAGTCAGATACAGTTCTTAAAATGGCAAATTTGAAAATCCAACAGATTTATACGTTCAATTGGGAGAGACTTCTCTGGAGAAGGATTTCTTCATAGACGCAACTTTCCTGTTGGTTCTGTCCAAAGGATTCACGATGCAGGAAATAAACAGTTTATAACAACTGACCTTAATTTCTTTTAGACAGAGCAAACCTTTGCATGAACTTCCATGCTCTTTTGGCAAGAGTTAGCTTTAATGCAGGTCGCTACTTCTTCAACGAAGACTCAATAAGGTCGATCCTTTGTTAAACTGCCGAACGATACTAACTTCTCTTAATCTTTCAGGTCCTGTACTTCAATAAAGTTTTCACTCTCCCATACTACTGGAAAAAGGTACATCAACACATCTAGCAAAAATTGCCAGTCCAGCACTATTGTACCTTGCAACAGAACGGAACACTCCATTTTAAAAATAAAACTGCGTCATAAAAACAAATACGCAACAGAAACGGAGACACATTAACGTTCTAGCTGGAAAACTAAAAACTAAAAACTAACTGCGTCATCTGTGGTCTTCCCTTATATACCCGTGGTGCACATGTCATCACGTGACCTGACATCGGCGGGAAACTTACATCAGGTGACCCCCAAAAGACCATTACATCATTCTCACAAAAAAAAAATCGCAGATCTCCTTGAGGTATGTAACACATAACATTTGGAAAAGATAGAGACAAAATAATCACCTGAGGAATTGGGACAATAGATGTAAGTGACCATGCACCTATATATTTATGTGCTGATTTTGACCTCCAACCAAAGAATACCATTTGGAAACTAAATTCAAGTCTACTCAATGATCCCTATTTTAAGGAACAAATTAAAAAAGAAATTGGTCTTTACTTAGAATTCAATAATAATGGAGGGGTTTCACCTTCCATTCTATGGAAGCTCTGAAGGCTGTCTTAAGAGGGAAAATTATAGCGATATCTTCATATAAGAAAAAAATAAGGAATAGAACATCAGAGGAATTACAAAATAAGCTGAAGGAACTAGAGAAAAAACACAAATTGAGTTTGGCACAGGATACACTAGAGGAAATTTAAAAAATTAGGAATTAAATTAATAGTTTGGCTACACAAGAAATTAGAAAAAAAATTAATGTTTCTGAAACAGAGACACTATGAAAATGGATCTAAATCTATGAAAATACTGGCGTGGATACTGAAAAAAAGGATAGCAGAAAATACAATTCATAGAATAAGGGATCCAAGAACAAAAGTGATAAAAAAATAAGCTAAGTGAAATTCAAGAAGCTTTTGAAATGTTTCACAAAACTCTATATTCCAAAGTTCCAGGGGGAAGCATAACCCAAATTAACACCTTCCTGAATTCTTTAGCGTTACCCACTTTAAGCAAAGAACAAAACAGAACGATGACTGCTGACATAACTGAAGCTGAACTAAAAACTGCAATTAGTAATGTTACATACCCCGTAACTGGGTTGTCAAACCAGCAGAAATGGAACACTTGTTGGAGTCTGTGATTACTAGAAACTAATAAAGTTTTATTAAAAAAAAGTAATACAGTACACTAACTGCAAGGATATCAATGCAACAGGTTAGCAATGATAGTATACTATACACATATACACAGAAATAGGGTAATAGGAATCAAGCAAGCTCTATCGCAGTCTAGAGGTAAAATGATCGGTCTTAAGGTGAAGTAGAGTTCAGTTCAGTCTAGTGTAGTTTGAAGTAATCGCTGTTGTTGTACCATTGGAGAGAGAGAGGGAGAGTGAGAGATACAGTTGAGGTTTCAGGCAAACCTTTTGAGGCCGTCTGATCCCGTTGTGGTCACCGACTGTGACCCCTCTGTTCTGGATGCGATCGTTCTTCCATGGTGAACCTAGCACCCAGGAAAGGGTGGACACACAACAGGTTCCCACCGGTCGTACCTTTACACCCTCTGAGCCTCTGACCGATTTCTGCGAATCGGTCCTCCAAACTCCCACCAATCTGTGGGGCACAATACTCTTTCCAGGGTCTCGTGGCATGTGTCCTGTGCCTTAGCAAACCCGGTATTTTATCTCCCTCCAGACGGGGTATCACCTGTCCATCAAGCTTCACACTTCCTATTGTCTCAGCAGGATTGTTAATGAACAGTTCAGGTTCAAAGCAAACTGTCTGTGGCAGACGCCAACATACTGAATTATATGTCTGTCTCTCGTTATCTCTCTCTCATTAACAGCATCCGTTCTGCAGCCCTGCTTGGCTTCACACATGACGCCCCCACCCTTAAAAGAATTTTTACTGGGGGTAAAAATTACGGGCATGAATGCACATTACAAAATACACACTAATATAAAGATAGTCATCAGCTATTCGGCTAATACAAAGAACTTTAAATTTTAACACCAGGACAGACAATCGGCAATCACATTGTCGGTTCCTTTTACATGTTTTACCTTTATATCGAATTCCTGTAATATCAGACTCCAACTTAACAAGCGTTTGTTTTTATCCTTCATTGTGGTCAAAAACACTAATGGATTGTGATCAGTGTAAACTATCAGTGGTTTCCGTGCCGGACAAATATAAAACCCAAAATGTTGTAATGCCAGAATGATTGCCAGTAATTCCTTTTCCACAGTGGAATAATTTCTCTGATGAACATTAAACTTCTCAGAAAAATAAGCCACTGAGTGTTCAATTTCCTCTTTGTCTGTCTGCAACAGCACCGCCCCGGCCGCTTCGTCGCTAGCATCTGTTGCTAGGGAGAAGGGTTTTGAAAAGTCAGGCGCACTCAATACAGGGTGGTGACACAGTATCGCCTTCAGGCTTGTTGACAAAAATCGTTCCACACAAACTTCTCATTCTTCGGCAAGAGCTTAGTAACAGGGAGGGTAATATCCGCAAAGTTTTTACAGAACTTCCGATAGTACCCCACCATCCCCAAAAACCATCTCAGGGCCCTCTTGTCCGTCGGGATGGGAACTTCATTGATAGCCTGCATCGGTGCCAGCTGCCCCTGTCCTACCACATACCCCAGATATGTGACCTTAACGTGGCCGAACTCACTTTGCACGAAGTTCACTGTCAGGTTGGCTTCAGACAGCCGTTTAAACAGTTCCTCTACTGCCGCAATGTGCTCATCCCACGTGTCACTGCAGACCACCAAATTGTCAATATACGCTTCTGCATTCTTTAACCCTTTCATCACTGAATTAATCATCCTTTGGAAGGTTCCTGGGGCGTTCTTCATGCCAAAAAGTAAGACATTGTACTCGTATAACCCGGATGGAGTGACAAGTGCTGAGATTTCTCTATCCTGGTCGGTTAAAGGAACACACTAGTACCCTTTCCGCAAATCGATCTTTGTGATGTACTTCCCACTTTATTGATGCAATCGTCTACCCTTGGGATGGGGTAAGCATCAGTTTTTGTGATGGCGTTCATCTTTCTGTAATCTGTACAGAATTGTATGCTCCCATTGGGTTTCAGGACAACCACACAGGGAGAGAGGCCCATTTCGATTTGGATGGCCTAATAATACCTGTGGCTAGCATGTGTTCAATTTCTTTCTCCACTAGCTTGCCCTTCTCCAAGTTCATCCTATAGGGATGTTGCTTAATAGGCTGATCTGACGTAACGACAACATCATGTACCGTCCCCTTGCATCGCCTCGGGACATCCGGACATACATCTGCATGCCAGTTAATTAGCTTTATCAGTGGCTCACTCTGTTCAGGGGTTAAGTGAGAGACCTTATCAGCAAAGTTGGCCAAAACAATAGAGTCCTCCAATCTGGTCGGCACCATATTTATCTTTTCAAGATGGGTTTTCCCCTTATCATTTGGCACCCCAGCCTCATTAATTTTCGTGATAACACCAACTAGACCTGCTTTCTGATCGTGGTAAGCTTTTAGCATATTGATATGCACTAATTGTGTCGGCTTAACGTCTGTCCGGCATTTCAATAACATAATTCAAAGAGTCTATCTTTTTCATCACTTTGTACAGACCGTGGAATCTCACCTGGAAGGGGTTGGTTACCACTGGAAACGGAACTAAGACCCTATTGCCCACTTGCAACACTTGCTTTCGGGCTCGTCTATCATACCACTGTTTCATTTTTGTTTGGGAGTCTCGTAGATTTTCTTTGGCAAGGCCATAGATCCTTTTAAGCCTCTCACGAAATTTTAAAACATAATAGATCACATTGACTTGTACTGTCGGGCTGGACCATTGCTCTTTCAGTAAGGTCAGAGGTCCTCTGGGCCTATGACCGAAGACGAGCTCGAATGGGCTGAACACCAATGACTCCTGAACTGTGTCCCTGACGGCAAATAACAAGAGAGGCAAGGCATCATCCCAGTCTCTAGCGTTCTCTTGACAATAAGTTTTAATCATGGTCTTTAACGTTGCATAGGATCTTTCCAACGTCCCTTGAGACTCCGGGTAGTACACGGAGGCCAAAATCTGCTTCGCTCCCATCTCATCCAATGTTGGTTGGAATGTGTGAGATGTGAAGACACTCCCCTGATCTGACTGGATTTCCCTGGGCAACCCCACCGTAGTGAAAAATTTCACAAGCGCCTTTACCACTGCGGGAGCCTTGGCGCTTGCCAGGGGCACAGCCTCCGGAAACCTGGTGGCGGCGCACATCATAGTCACCACATACTCCCGCCCACTCGCAGCTCTGGGCAGGGGACCGACAAAATCCACAATTATTCGGGAAAAAGGTTCCTCGAAAGCGGATATCGGTCGAAGGGGCGCCTTAGGCAGGACCTGGTTCAGCTTTCCTACCACCTGACAGGTGTGACACCATCTACAATACTCAATAATATCCTTCCTCATGTTTGGCCAGTAAAACTCTTTCATAATTCTATGCAACACGCATCAAAGTTGCTGGTGAACGCAGCAGGCCAGGCAGCATCTCTAGGAAGAGGTACAGTCGACGTTTTAGGCCAAGACCCTTCGTCAGGACTGTTGTTTGCGTTCATAATTCTATCAACTGTTTTCCTCACCCCAAGATGTCCACCGAGGGGTATCTTGTGGGCCAGGTTAAAAATCTCGACCTTATAAATTTTCGGCACTGCCACCGGGTGTACCATCCCCCACTCCTCATCTGCGGGCACGGTACTTGGTCTCCACTTCTTCATCAGTACTCCCTCCTTCACATAATAGCCCACTGGTTCCCTTTTTATTTCTGCTTCAGAGAGAGCTGTCTCCGTCAAAACCATCAGCTTCTCGTCTCGTTCCTGTGCCTGTATAAATTCCTTCCTCGCTAATGATAAATCTACCTCAACTCCCTCACTTCCTTCAACTCCACTATGTTCCTTCTTCTCACTTTCTAACCCCTCCTGGTACAAGGCTGGTTAAAAATGTTTCAGCTAAATCCACATTCGCTTCGGCAGCCTTTCTGGACATGCGTCGAGTTACTGTGCAAGCGGGATAAACCTGTGAATCCATGGGCAGGTCCTCAGTCCTGGCAGGCTTGCTTGTCAGCTTTACTCCTGGGTACACACCTCTGCCTGCAAGGTCATTACTGAGTAAGACCTTCATGTTTTTCATCGGTAATTCGGATCTCACCCCTATTGTGACCGGTCTGGAAACCAAGTCACTTTTCAGGTATATCCATTGCAAAGGTACTGCTTCAGTCCCCTTTCCAACGCCTTTTATCACACTGATCTCCCCAGTCTCGGTCTCTGCACTAAGTTCTAACACCCTCCTTAAGATCAATGATTGACAAGCCCCAGTGTCTCTCCAGACCTATACTGGAACTGGGGTTGACCCCTCCTTCACCGACACCAATGCAGCTGAAGTAAACTTCTCGCACCCTTCCTGAACTCTATCAGACCTCTTCTACCCTAACAGTTTGATGGCCAGCTCAATACAGCCAGTCGGAGTGGTCGTTTTTCCTTTCCGCGTCTCCTTCTTTCAGGCAAAACACCTGGACGCAATGTGACCAGCTTTCCCACAATTATAGCATACGAAACCAGGAGACTTCCTACCAAACTGCTTCCTGTCTTCCTTATCCTTCTTACTAGTCCCTGGCTTACTTTCTGACTGTTCCGGTGGACTTTCTCCGCCCTTTCGACTACTCTTCTGGTAGCTTTTACTCAGGGTAAACTTTGCTTTGTGTGTTAACGCGTACTCATCTGCTAACTTAGCAGTCGCGGCTAAGGTTTCTGCCTCTTTCTCATCTAGATAGGGCCTCATACCTTGAGGGACACAACCTTTAAATTGCTCAATCAGTATTAGCTTCAGCAGTTTGTCATAATCCCCAGTGTCCCCTTTCGAGGTGCACCAACGCTCACAATATATTTGCATCTCACAGGCAAACTCTAAATATGTGTGGCCCCACTGCTTCCTCACATTCCGGAACCCTTGCCGGTATGCCTTCGGGACCAACTCATAAATCCTGAGTATAGCCTCTTTTACCACATCATACTTCTGTGAATCTTCTGTTGACAATGCTGAGTAAGCTTGCTGAGCCTTCCCCTTAAGCACGCTCTGGAGTAAAACAGCCCACTTAGCCCTCGGCCAGTCCTGACTTGCAGCGACTTTTTTGAAATGTAGAATGTACCGATCAACCTCAGCCTCCTCAAATGGGGGAGCCAACCTAACCTCCTGGGTTGCCTTGAACCCTCCACCTTGGTCAGGCATTTGGCCCCCCTCTAGTGTTATCTTTAACTTCTCCAGCTCAAACTCCCTTTCCTTCTCTCTTTCCTCCCTTTCTAGCTGCTTTACTGGGAACTCGTGCTCGAGCCTTAATCTTTCCATCTGCAGCTGCACCGCCTCCCCACCAAGTTTACTCATAGACACCACCTCCAGCTCCCCATGGGGAAACACATCTTTAGATACATAATACTCAACGATGGCTCTATGCATCTCTGCCCTCCTCATCGTCTGCTTCCCCTTCAAAACGCTCAACCATTTTGCAACAGTCGCCGATTCTGATTTCTTGGCATCATCTAATGCCTCCAAGGTTGGCACCTTTAGAAATTCCTCAATCTCCATTCCTGCTGTTTGCCCTTTTTTTCAGGAATTTAACCCAATCAATTTAACCAGTCCCAATTTTGGTGTTCAAAATCCCGGACGAGCCCCCACTTATGTTACGTACCCAGTAACTGGGTTGTCAAACCAGCAGAAATGGAACACTCCTTGGAGTCTGTGATTACTAGAAATTAATAAAGTTTTATTAAAAAAATAAGTAATACAGTACACTAACTGCAAGGATATAAATATAACAGGCTAGCAAGGAGAATATACGCATATACACAGAAATAGGGTAATAGGAATCAACCAAGCTCTATCGCAGTGTAGGGGTAAAATGATCGGTCTTAAGGTGAAGCAGAGTTCAGTTCAGTCTAGTGTAATTCGAAGTAATCGCTGTTGTTGTACCATTGGGGAGAGAGAGGGGGAGAGAGAGAGAGAGAGAGAGAGAGAGAGAGAGAGAGAGAGAGAGAGAGATTGCAGTTGGTTTCAGGCAAACCTTTCGAGGCCTTCTGATCCCATTGTGGTCACCGACTGTGACCCCTCCATTCCGGATGCGATCATTCTTCTGCGGTGAACCCGGCACCCAGGCAAGGGCGGACACACAACAGGTTCCCACCGGTCGTACCTTTACACCCTTTGAGCCTCTGACCGATTTCCACGATCGGTCCTCCAAACTCCCACCAACCTGTGGGGCACAATGCTCTTTCCAGGGTCTCGTGGCATGTGTCCTGTGCTTTAGCAAACCTGCTATTTTATTCCCCCCCCCCCCCGATAGGGTATGACCTGTCCATCAAACTTCACACTTCCTATTGTCTCAGCAGGATTGTTAATGAACAGTTCAGGTTCAGAGCAAACTGTCTGTGGCAGACGCCAACATACTGAATTATGTGTCTCTCGCTCTCGTTATCTCTCTCTTTTCTCTTATTAGCATTTTGAATGGCTCTCCTTTGTCTCTCATTATCTCTCTCTCATTAACAGCATCTGTTCTGCAGCTCTGCTTGGCTTCACACATGACAATAGGCTTAAATTTAACAAGTCACTAGGATCAGATGGATACATGGCAGAGTGGTATAAAGAGTTTAGAAGTGAGTTAATTCCTATTTTATTCCCCACACTGAACTGGACCCTAAGAAAGGTGCAAATGCCACTCAGCTGGAAGGAGGCGATAATCTCAGCTATACCAAAAGAAGGCAAGGATAAAATGGAATGTGGGTCATTTAGACCAATATCTGTTCTTAATGTGGATTATAGAATATTTACCTCCATCATGGCCAAATGATTAGAAGAGTTTCTACCCACACTGATACATAATGATCAGACAAGTTTTATACAACAATGCCAAACACAAGACAATATACGAAGGACACTTCATATTATGGATGATATTAAAAGAAATGAAACTGAAGCAATAGTGATAAGCGTGGATGCTGAAATGGCATTTGATTCGGTTAATTGGAATTTTCTTTACAGAGTTTTACATAGATTTGGTCTACATGACACAATTATTAAAACTATACAGGCACTATACGACAATCCTACTGCCAGGATTAAAATCAATGGAAATTTATCTAATAGGTTTACCCTAGAAAGGGGCACGAGACAGGGTTGTGCATGGTCACCGCTACTCTTCACATTATATCTGGAACCATTAGCTCATTACATCAGACAAAATGAAGATATCAGGGGAATTACTGTTAAAGGGACAGAGCATAAATTGGCCTGTTACGCGGATGACATTTTGAACTATCTAGGGCAATCAATTTACTCTTTACCTAATAAATAACACATCTTATTTGTCTGAGTGAGTATGAAAAGTACAGAGCCTGTACTCCATATCGAGTAACTGAATATCTGGTTGTTAAATGCTGTCCACAATCTACTACTGTCCACCCCAATGTCAGGTTATGTCAGGTTTCATCAATGAATGGAGAGAGGGTCTGGGATTTTAGGGGAATCTGTGGTCATGTCACATTTGAGAGAAAAGGGTCTGTGGTAGAGGGGTGAGAGAATAGATATTCTATGGATGATAAGCTGGTGAAATAGAATAAGGACCTGTAGTATGACGAAAAACTAGAGGAGATGCCTTCCAGTGGGGAGGGAAGGGTATGGGGAGAGTGGGATGTGAATACAAAATATTGAACAGCTTTGTAAGACCGGATGACTGGGAAAGCAGTGAGTTCTGGAAATGGGGCTTTGGTTTTGTATGTGTCCCTGAGATTTATGCTCCGTGAAATGGGCAATCTAGGAAGAGTAAAACAGACATTAATCACAACTTGAGAAATCGGTTGTTTAGCAAATTACAGATGATTTTCTAAAATTTTCTATAATCTAGCCCTGATTTTATGTATATTTTAAGGACAGGTCTGTGTGTATAGTTTACAGATGACCTACATTCAGTGACCACTGTATTAGGTACACCTACTCATTAATGCAAATCTTTGATCGGCCAATCATATGCAGCAACTTGATGCAAAAAAGCATGCAGACGTGGTCAAGAGATTCAGTTGTTCAGACCAAACATCAGAATGAGGAAGAAATATGATCTAAGTGATCTTGAACGTAGAATGATTGTTGGCACTAGATGGGGTGGACTGAGTATCTCAGAAACTGCTGATCTAATGTGATTTTCATACACAGCAGTCTCTAGAGTATACAGAGAGAAAAAAAAATCCAGTGAATGGCAGTTTTATGGATAAAAAAGCCTTGTTAATGAAAAAGGTCAGGGAAGAATGGCTAGACTGTCTCAAGCTGCCAGAAAGGTGACAGTATCTCAAATCAGCATGTATTGCAACAGTGGTGTGCAAAAGGGAATCTGAAAATGCACAACACTGCAAACCTTGAAGTGGATGGACTACAACAGCAGAAGACCATGAATATTCAGTAAGTCAGTGATCATTTTATTTGATACAGAAGGAAGGTAATGAAATGGCCACTGAGTGTAAATAAATTTAGCCGTGATTCGGTTGAAGTGGCTGGAATTATTTGTTGGTAACAGGCTTTTCAAGTACTAGTGTATTGTCATCTAACTGTACACATATACAACAAAATGAAACAATATTCTTCCGGACCATGATACTCCCACAAAACATATATCACACATCGCACATACAACTAAATATTACCAGAAAGTGAAGTGGGAGGAACTGAAGATGGCCCCAGTGGTTTTTGCAGACCTGGGTGACTTCTTCCAGTTTGTACGTGAAACAGTTTAATTTCTTCTCTTTTACTGTCTCTTTTACCCTTTTCAAGGTGGCTGGGGTCCTGTCAGGAATCCATGATCTACAGCTGCATGCAAACTGCAGTTCTTCACGGTGGTGGGTTCCTACTCTTGGAACTTGCTGAACAGCCTCTGTGTTTCAATATCTCCAGCAGCTGCCAGGAAGATGTGCATATCCGAGGCGTGTCCCTGTGGACAACCCGATTCCTTGCTGGCATCGCTGACTGAAGTGTTGCGAGAGATTGTAATGTTGAGACAGCAGTGTACGCTGTTGTCAAAAGAAGTCCTCGAGTTGGGGGAACTCACTAAGTGATGTTGCAGATTGTAACATCGAGACAACAAGTTGTTGGTCTCCCTCTTGTCTGTAGCAGGAGTGATACATTTCTCTCCCTCATTATTGAGAGAGATGGAGCCTGTCTGAGATGTCACAGTTTTGGGACGGACTCCGGATCATGCTTTCAGGGGGCGTTGCTTTGCTTGAGTGGTGGGGGGGTTTGACCCCTTTGTTGCAGTGAGGGGAGGGGGGGATGGTTGCTGCTGCTTGTGCGTGTGAGATGGGGCTTTGAGGTTCTACATTTCCTGTCATTCATTCTTTGGGGTCTTCTTTTGTTTCGTGGATGTCTGTGAAGAGTAAGGATCTCAAGTTGTATACTGTATACATTCGCTGATATTAAACTGAAGCATTGAACCACTAAGTGAATAAAATATCATTCAAGATGCATGCAGTATACAACACAGGTAAAAACTAAACCGTACGGTAAATGGTAATCAGCTCACTGTCCTAGTGACGAGACCATGGTGGTGGCAGGGTATACATTAGTCTCACACCCTGAGTGAAGAAGCTGTTATCCAATCAGGCAATCCTAGTCCTGATGCTCCTTTACCTCATTCCTGATGGTAGTTGGTCAGAGATATTGTGGGATGCATGGTAGGGATCCTACCATTTAACTAGACCATGATCTAATACATGTAGCCCCCCCTGGCCACCCTCAGGGTCGCTCGGCTCGCTGTTGTCTAGGGAAACAGCCTCGGCCCCGCCAAACTGGATAATTCGTTTGTGTGGATGCTGTGTGAGGTACCCCACCCCGCCCAAATAACAGACAATACACCAGATGCAATTAAATGATTTACAGTTTATAGATATTACTGGAACTATATAATTAAAAGAGGATAAAATATAAAAGGAAAATAAAAGGCGCCACACTTATCAAAGTTCAATCTCTTCGTGCACAAAACCGTTGGAGCTCAAGGACCTTCTTCTTCACCCTGTGACCCCTCGGACCACCTCGACCGGCCGCCTGGGACCAACAACGGTGGTCGACCAGACGCTCCACACGAGTCCGTCTCTGTCTCCTCGCCAGACGTCCCGCTCGGGGTCCGACCCCGTTAGCGGACTCACAGCACCTCGTCCATCCTCTGTCTCGCTGTCCCGCCTTCTGCCCCCAAACCCCGCGCATACAGTATCTTCAAATACACCAAAACCATAACAACTATCCCAATTGGTTAATAGCACCCTCTTATCAGACTCTAAAGCAAAAACAAACTGTTAGCGCAAACTTTCTCAGTGTTTAACACAACAAAGCTGCATTCCCCAGATTAACATAACAAAGACGCCATTTTAATTAGCCTCCGCAGTAACATAAAAATCAAAACCCCCTTACACTCTCCCCCCACCAAATAAAGTCATGTCCTCATGACTTATAAATAACGCCACCCAGTCCTACAGACACACAACACACACATACACAGATACACACAGTGACAGTGCTCCCCAAACAGTGGACCTTACTCCTGTCCCACAGGCGCTATATAGGCCAACCTACCTGGGAGCTTCTTAACCCTCTGAGACCTCCGTACCCCCTCACCTAAACCCAAAAGGCTCAGACACTACTAGGGATACCTCGGGCCTGCTTGCCAACTCCTCTTCCACTCAGGCCACCACTACAGCTCGGAGCCCCCTGTCCAGTGTCCGGGGCCCCGCCTCTCCTCCTTCCTGATCCTGCTGTAACTCAGACTGCCCACAGCTAGCTCTCCCCACTACACCTGACTCAGTGGGAGAAGGGCCAAAAGTCTCTTCCTCAATCACGGGGAAGTTAGCGAAAGTTAGCATGTACCACATGTGCAGCACATCATCCTTCGAACCCGTATCCTTCCTCATTCCCTCGATCGGTAGCTGCTGTTTGAGTTTCTCCAAACTGAAACACTTAGCCGGGCCTACCCCTTCAGCTTTCTGCAGTCGAGATGTCAGCTTCTTCGGGGACTCCTTCAACTCTCGCCACAGCCTCCGCAGTTCTGACTCAGGGCTCCTGGCCATCTCAATCTGGGACACAGTTACCCCACCAGCTTCTTCCACCCTGACCTGAAAAGCAGCAGTTAAAGAATGTTCAGCCTCCGGTTGTTTCTTCCTGAGGGCGTCTTCCAGGTCAACTTTCAGTTTTTCCACTTCATTTAAACTCGCGATAGTCACCTTCAGGTTCCTTTCAAGCGTCCGCCTCCCTTTTCCAAGATCTGTCCTCCATTTCTTCACCTCCTCGGGAGTGTAGTCAAATTCCCCTCCCTGGGCTCTCGGTTTTCTGTTGACCTTAGTCAGAACACTTCCTTGATCTTCCCCAACTTGTAAATCTTCCAATCTGTTCTGAATGGACGTCTTGAGTTTCTGCTGATCCCTTCCAAGGTGGGTCATTGTTTCTTCTCGCTAGATTAATTCATCAGTACATGACCGCAGTGCGGTGCAAATCCCCTCTCTTCCCTGTGTCTCATTCAGATTGACGACCTGGGTTTCCATCCCCCGGTCCACCACCATCTGTCCCAACACCAGGAAGTTCAACTGGTATGTCGGGTCATTTTCCTCACATTGCACCAAACTCCTCCGGCCAAAAACTCCTCCACATTTGACACTTCGCTTCGGTCGCCTGGGCTCAGCCACTCGCCTCGCCTCATAGTCCCCCCAGGCGAATCCAAGCTCTAGGCGGTCATCCACATACGCCAAAACTCCACACACCTTCACTTCCCCCATGGTCTTCCTCATGCCCCGCGGGAAGGATGCAGGGGCTCCGGATATGCCCTTGGGCATCTTTTCGGATCGGAAGAATCCTAGGGAACTAGTAAAGGCCATCTTCAGCTCAACAGCCGCACTCCTCAGGATCTGGCAACATCCACCCCTCAGATGCAGCACATTAAACCACATCGCATAATCCACACACTTGCTGCCTTCATCTTCCACGCCGCCAGGGTCCAGTTGCCATGACCTCTCTCTCACTGAGGTGTCTTCAGCGGTCAACTCCCCTCCCTCGTGGTAGTTCGGAGCATCTACTAAGAGGGTCTCACCTTCAGCTACTTTCCCCAGGCCGTACCACCGCTGGGTCTCGCTTAAATTTGGTACCGGCTCAAGGCTGCTACACATGTCCTCAGAAGCAACTCGACATGCTGGGTGCCCAGACAATGCCTCCATGACCTCCAGGGTCATTAACCAATCATCGTCTTCTGGATAACTATTGGCACTGGTACCCAAAATCTCCGGTGCCCTTGCGGTTGTCAAGGATAAATGCTTCAGACACCGGTTGTAAAACGAACTGTCCAACAACTTGATCTGTGCCCCCGGGTTAAGGATAGCTTTAGCATCGCTTCCCTCTATCCATAGCGACACCCTGGGGTGTAGCCCCTCTAAGCCTTCAGGAATAGGGTCTTTTCCTTGCGGAAGTTCATTGGTACATTGCTGGGAACGTGCTTCCCCAGAGACCCCAAGCCGTTCCCCCACTGGCCCTCCACTAAGTTTCCCGACACCTCTCTGATCAGCTGAACAACTGATCCCCTGAAATGATCCCCCTGGCACTGCAAGCAATTTAGCCGCCCTCCTCGCCAGAGAAGACACACTGAAAACTTTCCCCCCCTCTTTCAAATAACTGACAGCTGTCACTACGGTGTAAGTGAACCTGACAGCTCTAACACCGTCACCAGCCCGCCTACTCAAACTTTCAACCCATCCCTGTCGCTCTCCCTCAACCGAGCACTGCCACTCATCTAACAACTAAGAGATCCGCTCTGCCCACGTCTCGCACGCCTCCGCCCCTCCTGGGGTGGACACTATCCCAAGTACCAGGCGGAGCCTGCCAGAGCTAGAACATTTATTCGCAGACCCTACCTACAAATCAGACCACTCTTCCCTCTCTCTCCCAACCGCTTGGGCAGCTCCGAGTGCCACCTCCAACTCATCAATGCCAGCCCGAACTCGAACAAAGACATCACCCACCACGCATACAGCAATCACCAGCAAATAACCCACAGAGACACACATTACAGATTTAAACAGAGTACCCACACAGCATACCAGCAGACTCAATCCCGGACAAAGCCCACACAATGTAGCCCCCCCGGCCACCCTCAGGGTCGCTCGGCTCGCTGTCGTCTAGGGAAACAGCCTCGGCCCCGCCAAACTGGATAATTCGTTTGTGTGGATGCTGTGTGAGGTACCCCACCCCGCCCAAATAACAGACAATACACCAGATGCAATTAAATGATTTACAGTTTATAGATATTACTGGAACTATATAATTAAAAGAGAATAAAATATAAAAGGAAAATAAAAGGCGCCACACTTATCAAAGTTCAATCTCTTCGTGCACAAAACTGTTGGAGCTCAAGGACCTTCTTCTTCACCCTGCGACCCCTCGGACCACCTCGACCAGCCGCCTGGGACTAACAACGGTGGTCGACCAGACGCTCCACACGAGTCCGTCTCCGTCTCCTCGCCAGATATCCCGCTCGTGGTCCGACCCCGTTAGCGGACTCACAGCACCTCGTCCATCCTCTGTCTCGCTCTCCCACCTTCTGCCCCAAAACCCCGCGCATACAGTATCTTCAAATACACCAAAACCATAACAACTATCCCAATTGGTTAATAGCACCCTCTTATCAGACTCTAAAGCAAAAACAAACTGTTAGCGCAAACTTTCTCAGTGTTTAACACAACAAAGCCGCATTCTCCAGATTAACCTAACAAAGACGCCATTTTAATTAGCCTCCGCAGTAACATAAAAATCGAAACCCCCTTACATACAGCAATGTACTAAAATGATCAACGGTAAGTTATGTCCTGAGACTATGAAATATTGACTCAGTATTACAGACATGGGATCACTGGGTCACTCCACCAGAGACAATCTAACGCGATTATATCAAATGGAATTCTATACACTATCAATGTTAGATTTAATATCTATTGTTCCTCCTCCTTAATGGCACAGGGATGATATATTAATCACTCTCGGATCCAGTGGCTTAAAGTTACTCCTCAAAATGTTAAAGGTATTAATTCTTCAAATTTAAAACACATTTCAAATAGACTTACATTCCAGAGAATTCTGTTCCCGATAATTCTCTTGTTGCAGACTTGGCCTGGTGTGTTGTCTACTTTTCACATCCCATTTGATGAACTGTCACCTCTTGTGTGTTAGTCTGTGACACAGAATCTGTTGTCCCATAAAACAAGAAAAACTCAATTCTTGTCCTTTTACCTCTTCCCTTCCCACCATGCCTGGGCTTCAGTATTTTTTCCAATTGAAGCTATTCTGCTGTACTTTCTCCAATTTACATTGCATCCAGCAGTCACAATAAGTTCCAAAACACAGATAAAGTGACCACATTGCAGGAGACTTGGTCTGCAGGATGACCATGAGATTGAATTGCCCAGCAATGCAATTCTCCATCCCTCTCTGGTCTGCAATATTAATTCTTACAAAACTCAAGTACAGCATCCCAATTTTGATATGGTGTATTACAGCTCGAGCAACGACTTTATGTTGATATTTAGGAATATCCCACAGTGATATTCATCCCACCAATAGATTATTCTACATAATCCTCACAGTGTTATGGGGTCATAGAGAGATTCTGGATGGAAACAGGCTGTTCGGCCCATTGTGCTCATGCTGGCTGTCAAGCATCCACTTTTTTTTACACAAATCCTACTTTTAGCCCATATTAATCACCCCACATTCCTATCATTTTCCAGAACCACCGAATTCCTTCATACTAGGGACAAAATTTTCAGTGGCCAATAAATTAATCCGACAGTGAGAGCCCAGGAGAGGACCTATTGATGACCGATAAATCAATCAACATGATAGTGAGGGCCCAAGAGAAAACCTCCTGACGATCGATAAATCAATCAATCTGACAGTGATGGGCCAGAAGAAAACCTATGGGCGAAAGCACCGCCTGATCCCGAATTCCCGGTCAAAAGCACAACCAGACGGAGAGGTGTTGTATCGATTTGCCAAGTGATTGATTGGGATGCGCCCGCATGTGCATTCGCCATACCATCGATCTGTACGTGATCAATTGACAGACGTGGGACTTGCGCAAGCGTAGTTGCCGCAATCTGGATCCGCTTCAATGATTACACCTTTTGATAAGCAGAAAATATTAAAAATGAAATTTATTAAGAAAATTGAGCTAACATGATATAAAAGCAAGAAACACAACAATAAAATGCAAACAGCTGCCAAAAGTTAATACATTAAAATTCTTCCAAACACGTTATAAACTGCATAATTCAAACAAAGCAGCCCCAGAGAGATGTGAGGCAAAATCTTTAAACTTAGGGATCTCCAGTCAGCTCCTTGCAGAGGTATTGTCTAAGGCCCACTTCCCACATGCACAGAAGAAAGATCAAAGTAATTTACAGTCCTGGATCACTCTCTTACCACTGATAGCTCCAATCTCAGCAGGAATCTCAGAGACCTTGTTCAGCACCCCGCCTTGTGCAGCAGGATCCTGGACTTCCTGTGGGATCACCAGCAGGTGGTAGGAATGGGCTTCCTCACCTCTGCCCCTCTGCCCCTCAACACGGGAGCCCCTCAGGGTTGTGTTTGAGCACCCTCTTCTATTCCCTATACACCCACGACTGTGTTGCCACACACAGCTCCAATCTGCTGATCAAATTTGCAGGTGACATGACGTTGATAGGCCTTCTTTTCAATAATAATGAGACAGCCCACAGAGGAGAAGTCAATGCGGTGGTGCCAAGAAAACAACCTCTCCCTCAATGTCGAAAAAACAAAGGAGTGGATTACAGAAGGAACGGAGACAGCTGCCCCATTGACATCAATGGGACTGTAGTTGAGAGGGGGAGTAGTTTCAAGTTCCTCGGCAGACACTTCACAAGGATCTCACCTGGACTGTGCATACTGGCTGTGTGGTGAAAAAAGCACAACACCGCCTCTTTCACCTCAGACAGCTGAAGAAGTTCGGCATGAATCCCCAGGTCTCCAGGACTTTCTATAGGGACACAATCAAGAGCATCCTGACTGGCTGTGTCACTGCCTGGCATGGGAACTGTACTATCCTAAACTACAGGGCACAGCAGAGAGTGGTGTGGGCAGCCCAGTGCATCTGTCGATGTGAACTTTCCTCTATTCAGGACATTTACAGCAGCAGGTGTGTAAAAAGGGCCCAGAGGATCATCAGGGTCTCCAGCCACCCCAACCACAAACTGTTTCGGCTGCTTCCATCTGGCAAATGGTACCGCAGCATTAAGGCTAGGACCAACAGGCTCCAGGACAGCTTCTTTCACCAGGCCATCAGAATTATCAACACACATTAATCTGATTGCATATATGACTGCACATTGTGCCTGACTGTACACACGTATACAAAACAGTTATGTATACACTCTTAGTGTTTGGGCAATATCCTCCCAGATTTCTCTTCCTTACTGCTTGTACATTGCTATGGAGATGCAGCATAAATATTTTCACTCTCTTGGAGGTAAGATATAAAATATATATAAAAACAATACAAGTACAAATATTCTTCGCTGATTTCTCAGTAAAAGTCTTTCCAAAAGATGCAGACTTGTCCTCACATCTGTCACATATATTGACGACAGCAGTGGATTTCACAAAAAAATGGTACCAGGTTCTGTACCCTGTTGTTAAAGGAAGCAGACAAACTTGGGTAGCCTTATCAGGCCTCTAGGCCCTGGTGTTGCTGCTGATGAAGTAACACCAGGAAACATTCCCCAAAGTTTCAATGGCTGATCAACATCATCTAGAGTCTGCTCAGACAAGGTCTCGTCAAAACTAAGTTACTTTTAATGCAATAGGATTCTGATCTCAGCAATGGTTAAAATTGGACTGCTTAAAGGACACAAAACCATTAATCTAACTAGATGATATGCAAAACTCACCTACTACTTGAAGGGGCAGCTGGGCTCAAGTGTAACCGTCCCTGATTCACTAGGTCTGGGAAGAGGTTTAAAAGTTGTGACTCATCCTCACAGTAGATGGATCTTCTCTGTCAGACAAAATAACATCAACAAGACAAGGTTCATATGCTTGGTAATAGACTCCTCTGAATTGACACTTCATATGGTACTTCAGTTGAAAACTTCCATATCTGAATCTCAAAGTCAATGTCTGGAATTGCCACATGCTCCAGGGCGAACTTCAGGAGGCTTGCCAACCTCTTTCTGTTGGGTCATTGGGGTTCCTTCTCAGCTGAAACTCAGACCAAGTTCTTCTGTGTATCATCAGTGATTTCTGTCCATCAAGCTTCTGTTTGTCTGAGCACCTGTTAGCTTTCCTGGTTAATTTCTGTAATGGACCTTTAGTTTTGTTTGAATTGCCGAGGTCTCTGTGATTCCTACACTTGAGTTTGCTAGGAAAGCCCTGAGTTGTAATGCCATCATGTTAACTGCTTTGCTACCATGGTGTACTTCTTTGCACACATATCGGATGCCTTGGTATATTCCTTAATTCGACTCGTGAAACCTTTCTCGTGCACCCTTCTAGCGCTCCTAACTCCATTTCTAAGGTCCTTCCTGACTACCTGGTATCTCTCCAGAGAATGGTTGCATGCATTTCATGCATGATGTCATGAGCCATGAGATCCATGGAAACTTGGCTGTGTTGATTCAGAATCAACTCGCTCACGGAGGGCAGAGGGTGATAGTAGGCAGCGTTATTCTGTCTTGTGGTTGGGCCCTCTTCTGGAAGACCTTTTCTTTGTTGTTTTTTTTAATGATTTGGATGAGTAAGTGGAGTGGTCACTTTGTTTTTGGAATTCCTTAACTGGAAGCCCAGATTACATTTTAGTTATTAAGAAATATGATGGGATTTTTGTTATTAAGAGATATGAGGGCACCATTGTTATGAGAGAACCCCACAGTCACCATCAAAATATTTGGCAGATTTGAGAACAAGTCTGTGTTTCTCGGAAAGTTTTTTTCCCGCGAGAAATCAGTGAAGCATATGCAGTACGTCCCAATGGTGTTGCAAATAGGAAAAGTGGTCTAAGGCTACACATTACTTTGATATTTCATTGGCGTATGTTCTGGCCATTGTCTCAGTTATGAGATTTCTGGAGAGCACTAAATCTAAATGACTTGCCTCACATATCTCTGGCACTGCCTTGCTTGGTACGATGCAGATTATAAACTTTATTTTGTGTGGAATCTTAATGTATTAATTGTGGCAGCTGCTTTAAGTTTTGTTGGTGTGTTTCTTGCTTTTATATCGTGTTGGTTCACTTTTGTTAATAAATATTAGTTTTTTCATATTTTCGCTTCAACCCATTAAAGTGGGCAATTATAGAAGCAGATCGAGAATGTGACAGGTAGCCATGCTCGGGAACTGCATGTCTGTTAATCGATCGCATATAGGTCGATGACGCGGGAAGTATGCTTGCGTGTGGCCTTCTGCGCAACGCAACCATAGAGATTGAAATCACTTCATGGATTGTTCCGAAATCTGATAGCAGAGGAGAAGAAATTCCTCTTAACATGTCTTCGTGTTCCTGAGCCTCCTCCCTGATGGTAGTATTGAGAAGAGGACATGTCTGGGATGGTTAGGGTCTTTCATGGTGAATGCTCCCTTCCTGAGGTATTGCCTTTTGAAGATGTCCTCAATGTTGGGAGGTTTGTGCCCATGATGGAGATCTGTAAGTTACTTGTTATTTTATTGTCGTCAAAAATGACTCAGTAATACTTTGTTCTACTGTACCTTTGTCGTTCTTGCCCTGTGGATATGCAGCAATTATCATTATAACCAGGGCCGGATTAAGCTAGTGCGGGGCCCATAGCATATGTCATAAAGGGGCCCTAAATTTAAAAAAATGCACAGAAGTATTAAAACATAAATTATTTACTTGCATAGTAAAGTAATTTAATCTTTTTCATTTGCTTTTCAGCTAGATAATACGACAAATATCTGACACTTCAGTAATAGTATTATTTACATGTAGGTATCAATTTCAAATGTCAAAAGTAACAAAACTACAATTTAAGAGTTAGATTTTCTAGATTTATCATGAGCAAATTAGTTGATGATACTGGAAATGTCTATTTCACACAGAAATTCATGTTCAATGCTCATTAGAGTGAGACAGTTCAACCTGTTTTGACCCATGGAGCTCTTCAGTTCATTTTTAATCCTTTTCAGTTTTGAAAATGAGCGTTCTCAACTGCAGTTGGTAACCATGAGTGACAAATAGATGTGCAAGGCATTTTCTACATTTGGAAAACCTGACTCCAAAGAATTGTCAGTTATCAAATGGTACAACTGTAACTCTACGAGGTCTTGATGGCGCCAATATGAGAAGCAAGATTAGTTTTCAACAGTTCAGTAAACTGCACAAATTCTTCATTAAGATTTTCTTCCAGATCATCCGGATATGATTTAATAAGATTTGAAGACCTCTTTACGATCTCTTCAGGTGTAAATGACTGTAACTGATGAATGAATCCAAAAACACCATTCACCTTTAGATAAGCTTGCTGCCTTTTTGACAGGGCAGAAAGCAAGCTGTCAATAATGGCAAGAAATGTTTGGCTTTTAAATTTCTGAGAAGGCGTTTGAGATTCAGCAAGTGGATCAAGAGTGCTGGAACCACTGAAATCATCATACGTGCGATTTTGCTTGTGTCTTCTTCGAGTTTGCTGTTGATAATCTTCACACTTAGTCAGATCCTTGGCTTTTTGCTCAATGTCTGAAAAAGTAGATCACATAGCTTGAATATATCCATGCACGGATTTATAGTGTTCACAAGCTGTGTTCAAGTCTTGGCCAGAAGATTGCAAAGAAGCACTGGTCATTTGAAAACACTGTAATACTTGATCCCATAATATGACCATTATTCCTGTTTCCAACTTCATAATAGTTGAAAGTAGACTACAAGCCTGTTATTGACACTCTGCCTTCTGATCATTGTTATTTAAAATGTCATCCAAGACTTGTTTTATTGCAGAAAAGCTGTGTAAAAGTGCTTTTGTTGCATCTACACGAGCTGACCACCTGGTATCTGACATTCCTTTCGCAAAGGACAAATGAGCACCACCATCAGATAATGCAGCAGAAAGGAGATCCCACCAATAAGTAGAAGCAGAAAAAATGTGTACAGGCTTTCTACAAATTGAAAGAAAATTGTTGCTTCTTGACAACATTCAGCAGCACATTTTCCAACCAAATTTAGTGAATGTGCAAAACATGGAATGTAATCCGCAAACTCATTTGGCTCTTTAATTTGTGCTTATAAGCCACTATTCTTGCCACTCATGTTGCCGGCATTGCTATAACTTTGACCACGGCAGTCTTTTATATCAATGCCATTTTCCTTTAAAAAGTCAAGTAAACTTTGAGCGAGCTGTTCAGCACTAGGACCTTCCATATCCAAAAGCCTCACAGATCTTTCAACTGGTCCAGACGCCAAAACATAGCACACAGTCAAAGTTAGCTGGTCCACATTAGATATATCTGGAATAGAATCCAATGAAACAAAGTAATACTTGTATTTCTTCACTTCACTGGTAACGTGATCCAATATGCTTGATCCAATCAGATCGATGAATTCCTCACATGTTGTTTTAGATAGGTATGACTTATATCCCCTTCCTTGGTTTGCATGAGCATTTATACCACGACACAGCAAGGAGCTAACACACGCCTGCACACACATACTGTGCCATGCATCATGCAGCTCCCCCAACATGCAAAGAACAGCATTGCCAGTTCGTTGTCATTGTGGTGTGGATGAAATCACAGAGCATTGCGTTACCGGTGGGAACAAGGCAGTTTCTTTATTCGACAGAACAAGGTTACAGCAGGCAGAGACCCCTGGCAGAACAGGTCTAACCGCCTTGTGATTGAGGCTCGATATTTATTTGCTAAACACAAAGGACAGTTCATAGTTACAAGTATAGACAATTCTTTGAAGTTTTCACATCTTTTGATCAAATTCATTCTACCGGTGCCAATATGCCTAAGCTGGCATTCATAGCCTTTAGGAATGCAAGTTAAAATCCAGAATACATTATTTGGTATGTTATGTGCTAACATAGAGGACAATTCATATTCAAAAAGCATAGTTATGGTGTCTTCGCAACTACCTGTAAACTTAGCATTCTTGTCTCAGAGGCGCCAGAGGTGCATTGTTACAAATGAAACTGGGTTCACAGCTTTCAGGAAATGCATTGTTATGAACTCAATCCACAGCACTTTGTCAAAGAGCAGAAGACTGATGGCTGAAGTCATTTATTATTTAAGTGTAAGTGAATCGTCTACCCAAAACTCACTCTAACAGTCATGAGAATGTGATTTCACCAGATTGCAGCTTGCAAGCATTTAATGTGGGTGGGGCCCTCAAAAATGCGGGCCCCGCAGCATGTGCTACTTTTGCTATGAGGTCAATCCAGCCTGATTATAACCATCGAACGTACGTAACCGTTCTTTGGACTAACGGGACAAGAGTTTTTTGTCCCCTTTCAGTTCTTATGCTTTTAATTTGCTATTAATTTGTCGAGTGGTTGTGTATTACTGGTAATTTATAGTACAAAATAATGATGTAAATTATGCCACATAAGTAAATGAGCTCGTATTATTACTGTAGATTTTCCTGGTGACCACATGCGTTTCCTTCTAAATCCAAAAAATGTGTGGTTTGAATGAATTATTAACCAATGTAAATTGTCCCTAGTGTGAGGATGTGTGTTAGGGTGGAGAGCAATGGAAATGTGGGGGGAATAATATGGGTAAGGTAGGATTTGTGGAAAATTGTGGGTGATTATTGTTTAGTATGAACTTGGTGGACCGAACAGCCTGTTTCCATTTACTACCTCTCTGCAGTCAGTTTGAACTCAGGCTACGTCCACACTAGACCAGATGATTTTGAAAACACCGGTTTTGTGTAAAAACGACAGGCGTCCACACTAGGTGTTTTTGAAAATACCTCTGTCCATATTAAAACGGATATTTGGGCGAATCTCCTCCTACTGAACATGCACAGGACACACAGAAAACAAGCGAAGAGGAAACAGTATACTTGGTGCGCGTTTGTCCAGTTACAGACTAGAAAAACTTAAAAGGAAATTGCCAAACAAAAGACTTGGTGCGCGTTTTTCCGGAAACACTTCCACAGTCATAGTCTCTTCACCGATGAAAGGGACGACAGCTACAACTAAGTGCAATAAGGCTTGTTACTAGGCAAAAGTGAAATTTGCTGTTACCTTGTATTTGGCTTTACTTTTGCCATGTCTTTGTGTATTATTTTGCTGTATTTAACATGTGCAATAAAAATGAGTTACTGGGCAAAAGTGACAATTGCATCTATTGAATGTTTGCACAAGCAATACATTAATAAAGCACCTTGTTAAATGTATAAAACACGTCTGCATCAGTGTTATCTTGTATTTCCATACAATGTTACATTAGGCTGTTGCACATCTATTGTCAGATATTGTTGTGGTGTTGGAGGTTGTGTTCAAGAAAACAATGAAATGTCGCTCTGCCGCCACCATTTGTTCCGGCTCGTCATGACAACGTTTTTAAAAATAGCCGGTTACCCCATACACACTATGCTGGATGTTAGGTGTTTTCAGATTTATTCACTCTGGAGAGCGTTTTTGAAAAGCTCTGTTTTTGGTGGAGGAAAACACTGTTTCAATGTGGATGGAGTGTCAAAATGAAGAGAAAAAGCTTGGTTATGGATTTATCCGGTCTAGTGTGGACGTAGTTTCAGTGAGGTGAAAAGCCTGTCTCTATTCAGTATCTCTCTGTAGTCAGTATGAACTCAGTGAGGTGAACAGCCTGTCTCCATTCAGTATCTCTATGACCCTACACCACTGTGAGCTTTATTGAGCATACAGTACTATGAATATGATTGTGGGAAATTCCTAACCTTTAATACAAATTCAATGTTAAACCCGTGGATTTTAAGTTGTCTAAATGAGAAATACAGATACATATAACATTGGGAATGTCATGTGATACGGACTGGGGTGGCAAAAACTATCAATTGAGACATGTCTTCTGCCCCAGAGCATTGCTTTTATTGGCAAATGTACAGAAATACAGATTACAGTTTTACAGATTCAATATTAATCCATCACTCTCCCTGCACTCCAACAAATTTGTCAACACAATTTTAAAGAGTAGAGGAGTTACTCTCAGTGTCCTGGCCAGCATTTATCCCTCAAAGAACATCAGAAAAGCTGTTAGCTGAATATTATTGATGGATGTACGAGATTCCTGTCAGAATCTGCCTGCTGTCTTTCCAGCATTACAACATACTGCACTGAAAATGTTTAGGATCTTCATAGGCTGTGACAGGTTCTCTATGTAAGCATTTTTAAATACTTTTTTTCCACATCTGGTATGTTTTCCTTTATAGCCAGATGCCGTGACTTTTCTTAGTAATTAGCAGAAAACAGCAATTAATATTGATCACTTGAAGAAAAGCCTGAAAACCCTAGGGTAACACGTCTAAATACTCACTGGATTGCATATTTCACTGGCTTTTAAATCCAAAGATTTTAGTTGACCATTGCAGAAATACCTTCATGTTTGGTTGACACGTTAAATCCTCTAGTTCGTGTGATGATTGCCAATAAGAATTCACAGAACTCAACAGAGGAGTGACAGCCTTGTTCAAGAATTAGGATTTGGTGATAAAGTGAATGCAAACAAACTATTTGAATTCTTGGGGGATGAATAAACTTACAATCATAATGATAAATGTTTCAGTATTACACTTTTTACATTTGTGGGCATCATTTGCTGACCCTTATAGGACAAGATGAGGGATCATTTGTGAAGTGCAGCGTGATTAAATAAGATGCCAAAATCCAAATTCTGCAGGGATGAGTCTGAGACTGAGATACCAGATACTAGGCTACAAATGATCTGACACATAATGGCAGAAGATAAATTTATAAATGTCTGTGCAGCCGTTGTTACATAGACAGATAACAGAATCAATAGCACATGGACACCATAGAATCCAGAGAGTCATAGACTTATACCACAGGGAATCAAGCCCATTCTCCAACTCGTCCATTCCAACCATGTCATCTGTCTGAGTTAGTGCCATTTTCCTGCATTTGCTCATTTCATAGATTACAGAACATGGAACAGTAGAGAGTAGGAGCAGGTCCTTTGGCCATGATGTGTCAAAATAATGATGCTAATGACACTCAATCTTTTGTATCTGTTCATGGTTCATATCCCATCATTCTCTGCTGATTCGTGTGCCTCAGAGTGTCTTAAACTCCCATATCGTATCAGCCTCCACTACCACCACTGGCTGTACATTTCCGGCACCCACCAATCTCTGTGTTAGAAACTTGCTTGGTACATTTCTTTTGAACTTTAGTTGTTAAGTTTAATTGTCATTAGGCCATGCAAGTAAACACAACAGTGTTCCTCAGGACCAAGGTGCAAGATGCAGTGCATAAAGTGATACAAAGCAGACAGCACATCCAGTTACGACAGCACATACAGTCACAAAATAACATTGGTACAAGTCCCTGAGTGAAACAGTATGAAGGTTGATGGTGCATAGGATATTGTCCTGGGGCCACATTTCTGCAAACACCTCATTTCAGTCCTGGGAAAGAGATTCCAGCTGTCTATTCTATCAATGTCTATCATAACTTTATAAGCTTTTATCATGTCTCCTGTCAGTCTTCACTGCTCTGGAGAAAACAACCCCAGTTTGACCAGCATCTCCTTGCAGTCCATGACCTCAAACTGGGCAGCATTCTGATAATCAGTCTCTGCATCCTCTCCAAAACTTTCACATCCTTCCTATATTAGGGTGAGCGGAAATGAATTTAATCCTCCAAATGTGGTCTATTCAGAATTTTATAAAACTGCAACATAACTTTCCCATGAATTCGATGACTTGTAAAGGAAATCATTCCATAAACCTTCTTTCCCAGCCTGTGGATTTGTGCTGCTGCTTTTAGAGAATTATGTATTGGTAAAGTGGCTCATTGGCCTGGAAGGGCCTGTTCCCCACTGTATCTCTAAATAAATAAATAATGCTGAGCCAACTCTGCAGGCCAGGCAGTATCTGTGGAGGGGAAGAAACAGTTAACATTTTGGGATGAGACCTTTCACCAGGACAGCAACGGCAGAGCAGAACCTGAATTTTCATTTACAGAAACTCTTGTGTTTCCATTGATAATTGGAGGCCAATAACTGTTCAACAAACTTCAACAAATTAATCTAGGTTGGCAAAAACACCCCTGATGCAACTGCCTGGAACATGTTGTTTGTTGACCAGCATTTTAATGAGTGACGTCCAACTTGTATTTTAAACTGAACATTGGGACTGAAATTGACAGCAGAATGGTGACATCACTCCTGAACTGAGCATTAAGTAGTGTGACTTACTTTTAATTGAGTAGGTTAATGGACTTTTTATTATGTTTCTTACATAGGTCACATCCACAGATCTTGATATCATGGAAAAATGTTATTATTTATTTTATGCAGCTGCATGTCAGAAAATTACAGAAGTGTTTACTTAATTTCAAGGTATAATTTTAAATTTCACACCACAAGGTAGCATTGCAAATTGCATTAGCTACACTTGATCTGATTATTCTGCTTATATTTATTCTATTTGGTCAATGCCACCCAGTTGTTGTGTTGCTTTAGTTTTACAGGTTTCACCGTGGTAACCATTGTTGATGTGGAACTTCACAGGATGAATTTGATGCTGACCCAATAAACAACAGTAACATCTCTGGTTTCTGCACTCAGATACAGCAAAATCACTTCTCAGTATTGGAAACCAAACATTAATGATGTTCATTATTTGAGTTGCAGGCGTGATGACTTTGAGGGGGATTGTGGCATCTTGTAGATCTGCCTTGAGCTGCTGAAAAGGGCAATGCCGCTGGTGACCAGGTGAGGCAGTATTGAGCTCTCTGAATGAAGATAGGACAGAACAATTTGGTCCAAGTTTTGCATGACCACCAGCAACTCATCGAATGGTGTAAATGCGGGAGGAGAAGATGGCAGCGCACCGCGCGTGCGCAGCTCTCCGGTGAAAAATGGTGTCATATCTGTTAAATAGGGGCCGTGGACAATTTCTGATTTGATGGAGATAGACGTGAAAGCACAGAGGAACATCCGGAGAAATTTCTGAAACGCCCGTTGGCTGCTGTCGTTACTGTGTGGTCGGGAATCTTTTGGAGGGTAGGCTTCAAAATCCCCGGCCTTGCCTGCTTTTGGCGACCGAGAAAGAGGTCAAATCGCTCGGACAGAGATGGCGCTCAGTACTCAGTGTTGGACAGCTGATCAGAGCTCAAAGTTTTCGGATGACTCAGAGTTGGATTGTGGTCGGCATGGCAGGGAGAGTTTTTCTTCCCTCTCCCGTCTGTGTGAGATGTGGAACATTTGAGAAACTTTGAACTTTACTGTGCTCACGGACTTCTTCATCAAGTTATGGCATTGTGCACTGTTGTAACTATATGTATAATTATGTGGTTTTGTCAGTTTTTTCAGTCTTGGTTTGTCCTGTGTTTTGTGATATCAAACCGGAGGAAATAATGTATCATTTCTTAATGCATGCATTACTAAATGACAATAAAAGGGGACTTCGTGTCTTCATAATCTAAAAAAAAATGAACATGGAGGCAAGGCAGAACTACCTTCAGAGGTGGCAATATCATTGAAGGAAGTCATCACCCTGAGAAAGGTGCTGTGGGGGTCACCTTGAGAAGGACACAGTGATATTTACCATATATTACTCCAATTGGCCATGCACTTTGAAGTTTTCTGTATAACATTTCCAGCAGATTACACAGGATAAAAACTATCCGACAAATGGAGGAACTGACGGTGAATGGTCTGTTTAATTTATGAGCAACTATTCAGTAAAACATTTTTGTGAATAAAATGAAATTGTGTTATTTAATCAGAAAAACATTTAACAGTGTTTTCAGTTGTAACCTCCTTCCTTACACTGCTTTAAACCAATGAACCGAGTGTTTGAGGCAGCCTCACTGTGTATGGAGATGGAGTTTCAGTCAATATTGCAGAGAGCTAGGACCAGCATCCTGACAGACCGCATATGAACACAAAATAATCTGCAGATGCTGGGGTCAAAGCAACACTCACAACACGCTGGAGGAACTCAGCAGGTCGGGCAGCATCCGTCATATGACATGCACCGATGCCAAATATAACATGCTGTCTGTGTCCAAGCGTACTAGCTTGTTACAAATGTTTATTGTATTATTCACTGACCAGTCCAATGGGCCATGCACTTTGAGGTTTTCTGTATTACTTTGAAATGATCAGCAATTACTGTTTGCATCAACTGCACGTGATCGAATATTAACTATAGGATAAGGAATACTTTCACCCAAAATTACTATATCAGGCATTGTGGTCAAATAGAGCTATTGTAACAATGGCAACACCATGTTTAGACATGGACAATACGTCTGCCCAAACAATCTATCGGTGGAATGTCCAGTTGTTGTTTTGCAGGTTACGTGATGACATTGACACCCACCCAATAAATAGCAACGACCACTCCTGTTTCTGCACTCAGACACATTGTTATCTCTCCGGAGCACTGTGAGCTGAGAAAAGGTTTTATCCTGGTTGGGATGGCTAATAGTGCAGAGTGCAATTAGTGGCACCCAGAACCTCTCTCGAGTAATCAGCAAGAAGACTAGCACAGCAGATGGCCGTTGTGAGGGAGAGTCAAGCACTATGAATGAAAGTAGCATGGAACAAGCTGGTCCGAGTTCAGAACAGGGCCATGTGATGATAGAAAGAGAAATCAAAACATTGGACACTGGGGGAAATCCAAAGCAGAAATCAGAAATATTTGATGATCCAAAAGAGGAAAATAGCCGAAAACTAAGGAAATCTCACAAGACTGAGATTGTGAGCAATGAAAGGACACTACGAGGGATAGACTTGCAAAAATGGACTCTGTAAAAGATGTCTTATTAAAGAGCATGCGTATTTGTACCATAGCAATAACACCATAAAACAACGAATCTGTATGAAAACCTACACCAGTGGTTTCAGCATCCTGTGTCCTGGCTTCACTGTCAGCTCAGAATTTCACCAGAACATCAACTGCCATTCCCAGCCAGGAAACATTCTTGAGCAGGAATGATTTAAAAATACACTAAATCAGAGCATCTGAATGAAAACCTACACAAATGGTTTCACCAGCCAGCATCCTGTCATGGTCCGGTCCGTGAAGTCCGCATTCCGGTTCACGGTCCGGTCCATCGACCTTTGCTCCAGGTTTTCCTGTCTACCCTGTTTCTGTTCCTGTTGAGCACTAATTGAGGCAGCTGATTCTCATTGGGGCTGGCTGCATAAATACCTCCAGAGACCAGGGTGTGGCTGCTGGATTGTTGTCCTTACCCCGAAGCCCTGCCTTGTCTTGCCGGTAACTCTCGCCTCACCTTGAAGTTCTTGCCTCGCCTTGCATTACCTGGAGCCTTGCCTTGTCTTGCCAGTAACTCCTGTATCACCTTGAAGTTCTTGCCTCGCCTTGCATTGCCTGAAGCCTTGCCTTGTCTTGCCAGTAACTCTTTCCTCGTCTCACCTCAGGTCTTGTCTTGGAGCCACCCTGTACCTAGTTCCATTCCTGTCCCTTGCCTCCGTCGGGTAAGTCAGGCCAGATTGTGTTACCCTGCGGTGGGTTCTGTCCCTTCCTGTTCCTTGCCTCCGTAGGGTGGAGTACCGCACCCTGCCCAGGAGTACCATGCCCTGCACAGGAGTAGCTTCAAGCCCCCAAGCCTCTAGCCAAGCCTCGCCTCAAGTCTCTAGCCTCGCCTTGACCCAAGCCAAGCTTCAAGACCCCAAGCCTCAAGACTCTGGACTCCAGCCTCGGTTCAAGTTCCTGGTCTCCAGCCTCGCCTCCAGTCCCTGGTCTCCAGCCTCGCCTCCAGTCCCTGGTCTCCAACCTCGTCCTGCCTGCCGGCCAAGTCACATCCTTGCCTAGTTCTGGGGGTCTGAGCCAGAGGCAAGACTCAGGTTCTGGGTCCTTGTCCAGTCTCTGGCTCGGAGTCCAAGCCCGGGCTCCTAGCTCTCTTTTCCAGTCTTGTTCCGGGTTCCTGGTTTTCATGTCCTTGTCCTTGCCCTCACCCTTTTTCCTAGTCCTGTCCCTAGTACTTCAGTGTCTGTGTCTTGCATATGGGTCCATTCCCAGCCACCCCCTAATGACATGTCCTGTCTTCATGTCCAGCCCAGCACATCAAAGGGACAAAAGCTGGCATTTCCAGCCTCTTTTATAAATATTTTGTAAACAAAAACCTCTTTCTGAATAGAAGTAAACTGGTCTGTTTAATAATGTTTGGCCATGATTCAGTTGAAGTGGGTGGAATTATTTCTGGACATCATAGAACATAGAACATAGAATAGTACAGCACAGTACAGACCCTTCGGCCCACAATGTTGTGCCGACTCTCAAACCCTGCCTCCCATATAACCCCCTACCTTAAATTCCTCCATATACCTGTCTAGTAGTCTCTTAAATTTCTCTAGTGTATCTGCCTCCACCACTGACTCAGGCAGTGCATTCCACACACCAACCACTCTCTGAGTAAAAAACCTTCCTCTAATATCCCCCTTGAACTTCCCACCCCTTACCTTAAAGCCATGTCCTCTTGTATTGAGCAGTGGTACCCTGGGGAAGAGGCACTGGCTATCCACTCTATCTATTCCTCTTATTATCTTGTACACCTCTATCATGTCACCTCTCATCCTCCTTCTCTCCAAAGAGTAAAGCCCTAGCTCCCTTAATCTCTGATCATAATGCATACTCTCTAAACCAGGCAGCATCCTGGTAAATCTCCTCCGTACCCTTTCCAATGTTTCCACATCCTTCCTATAGTGCGGTGACCAGAACTGGACACAGTACTCCAAGTGTGGCCTAACCAGAGTTCTATAAAGCTGCATCATTACATCGCGACTCTTAAACTCTATCCCTCGACTTATGAAAGCTGACACCCCATAAACCTTCTTAACTACCCTATCTACCTGTGAGACAACTTTCAGGGATCTGTGGACATGTACCCCCAGATCCCTCTGCTCCTCCACACTACCCAGTATCCTGCCATTTACTTTGTACTCTGCCTTAGAGTTTGTCCTTCCAAAGTGTACCACCTCACGCCTCCCCAGGTCGTGGAGCAGCCTGGGGAATATTCCATCACTCCCTGGGGACTTATTCGTCCTAATGTATTTTAACAACTCCAACACCTCCTCTCCCTTAATATCAACATGCTCCAGAACATCAACCTCACTCATATTGTCCTAACCATCATCAAGTGGAGTGACTCCGGGCCTGGCCCCTCCTTCGTCTCACCAGGTTGGACACCTGCGCATTGTGCTGCTCCTGCTCCCACTAAACACTTCATCCTCGCTTCGTGGATCTTCAAGCTGTGATCGTTCTTGCAGATTTTGCCACATGCACACTGCTTCCTCATCATCGTTTGTTCGTTGCCTGGGTCTGATACCATTATGTCCGTCTGACTGGGGTGCTCTTCCTCCCCCCTTCCTGGGCACCCCTGGGGTACCTTAGATTCATTGTAGCTTTTGTGGGGGTCCTCCTTTCAGAGGATGCAGATTGGGTTGCCAACCCGTTCTGCCCCAGTTGCCGTCTCTCCGGGCTGTCACTGACTCTCCAGTCGTCACCACTCTTTTCGCGGTTGTCACCCAGTCTGACATAATGCATCAAATAAAAATGCCCAAATTAAATAAGATCTCCACCTTCAGTCTCACCAGCCATAAGTAGAATCAAAATATTGAGTGATCTGTGCTGAAACCTGCCAGGTGAATTTTAACCATTTGGGTTCGCAGGTATTTATGCCTCCTAACATCAGGATGGGATAAGATGAGGGATCATTTGTGAAGAGCAGAATGATTAAATCAGCTGTCAAAATCCAAAAAAACCATGAAGAAAATGTAGGTGGATGCTTTAGTAAGTCTTTGGATGAGACCAAGATTGTTGGAGTTGTGGATGGTGTAGAAGACTGGCAAAGAATAGATTAGTGGCAGATATGGGCAGAGAAATGGCAGATGGAGTTTAACCCAATTTAATGTGAGGTGTTGCACCTTCATCAGACAAGTGCAAGGAGACGGTACATGGTTAAGGGCAAGATGCTTAACAGTGTTACTGAGGAGAGATCTTGCGATCCAACTTCAAAGCTTCTTGAAAATGGCTACACAGGTCATAAAGTGGTTAAGATGGCTTGTAGAATGCTTTTATTATTCAATGAATTGAGTTCAAAAGTCAAGAGGTTTTGTTGCAACTTTTTAAAACTCATTAGGCGACATTCGGAGGTTCAAGGGGTATGTGAGGGGTAAGCTTTTTACTCAGAGAATCGTGGATACCTGGAATGTTGGTAGAGACAAATATATTGGAGGCTTTCAAGAGGCATTAGATAGGCACATGGATGTAAGGAAGATGGAGGCATATGGTTATGGTACAGGTAAGAGGGGTTTGTGCTTGGGTGTTTATGATTTGTTTTTTTAGCTGGTTTAGCACGACATTGTGGGCCTAATGGTAAACAATACCACTAAGGATTGTGCTGCTATTGTTATATAGAGATAACATTCCTACTGTAATTATAGAGGCGGTAGCATGTGGACATAACATAAACAAAGTGTCATAGACTTGTACAACAGGGAAACAAGCCCAAGCCCAACTCGTGCATGCTAACCAAGTCAACAGTCTGAGTTGGTCCAATTTTCGTGAATTTGTCTCACATCGTTGATCACAGAGCATGGAACAGTAGAGAGCAGGAATGGGTCCTTTAGCCCCTGATGTTGTGCCAAACTAATTAAGCTAATAATCCCAATCATTTGCATATGCACACAGTCCATATCCCATCATCTTCTGCATATTAGTGTGCCTGTCTCAGGGTATCTTAAGCTCTATTGTATCAGCCTCCACTACCACCCCTGGCAACACCAATCTCTGTATGAAAGATGCCTCTCACGTCTCTTTTGAACTTTCTCCCTCAAACCTTGAATGCCTGCCATCTAGTTTTTGACACTTCCGTACTGGGAAAAAGATACCAACTGTCAGTGCTATCTATGCCTCTCGCAATTGTAGAACATAGAAAACCTACAGCACATTCAGGGCCTTTGGCCCACAATGCTATACTGACTTTCGTCAAGTCTCCTGTCAGCCTCCACCGCTCTAGAGAAAACAACCCTAGTTTATCCAACCTCTTCCTCTAACCCATGACCAGACAACATCCTGATAAACTGCCGCAGATTTCCTATATTAGGATGAGCAGAATTGAATGCAATATTCCAACTCCGCAGACTAAGCAGAGGTTTATAACACTGCAACATGATGTCCTGTCTCCTGCATAATATAGGAAATCATGCCTTAGACTGACTTTATCTCCATATTTGTGCTGCTACTTTCAGGGAACTATAGACTGAGCTCCTAGATTACTTGGTACGTCAATACAGGTTTCCTCCGTCATCCGAAGGTAGAGTGTTCCTATGAAATGGTTCGTAAGCCAGGATGTTGTAAAGCGAAGAAACAATTACCATTTATTTATATGGGAAAATTTTGTGAGCGTTCACAGACCCAAAAATAACCTACCAAATCATGCCAAATAACACATAA
Organism: Mobula birostris; assembly: GCF_030028105.1. Classification (NCBI taxonomy): domain Eukaryota; kingdom Metazoa; phylum Chordata; class Chondrichthyes; order Myliobatiformes; family Myliobatidae; genus Mobula; species Mobula birostris. Next base: position 130,425,842 of record NC_092372.1, read on the forward strand.
AACCTAAAATAACAGTAACATATAGTAAAAGCAGGAATGATATGATAAATACACAGCCTATACAAAGTAGAAATACTTTTCCACAATCATTGCCTGCACTGTTGTCCGTAGCGAAAATCTCGCGCAAGCGCCGTCGGCAGAAACACGGCGCAAGTGCTCTCGGCAGAAAATCTCACGCAAGCGCTGTTGGCAAAAACACTCTGTCTAGTAACCTTTAAACCATGAAGCTGCCAAATCGTACCAAACAACACATAAAAATACACAACCTATATAAAGTAGAAATAATGTATGTACAGTGTAGTATCACTTACAGGAATCGGGAAGACAGCTTGCCGTGCACACTGACGATGGTGTGTTAGACTGAGTTGTCGGAGTTTGGGTGGTGCAGTGGCTCCCACCCTCCGGGCAGCGACCCAATACCGATCCACGAAGTACGCAGGTGTACAGCGGTAGCCGGGAGGCACACAGCACATCTTTAAGAAAGAAGCTGAAATAAACAAGCTAATTAATTACGTGTTGGGCGGCACCTAATTAATTAGCATGTTTATTTCGGCTTTTTTCTTAAAGATGTGCTGTGTGCCTCTCAGCTACCGCTGCATTCTCCGCGAATCGGTATCTCTCTGCGGCCTGGGGGGTGGAGTGGCGGAACACTAGGGTGTCATCTCATTGTCGTCTGTTTCCTTTAGGGCAGGCAGATCATCTTCTCCTATGACTGCCCACCTCGATGTCGAAGGTTGAGGTTCGTCGTCTGCTGTAGCTGATGTGGAAGGCTTGCTTGACTGCTGAGCCTCGCGCATTTTTCCATCATCCAGTTCTTTGTCAGCACTCAAACCATCCTGCAAATGTCCCCTAAACCTACGTACCCTTTCAAAATTAAAGTCGTACTTTATCATTGCAGCGAAAATCTCACGCAGTTGCTTCATGTTCAATTATGTTGCACAAATAGATATGCTGTTGCTGTAGATATTGTACGCTATTCTTGTGACCATATGCGCCACTTCCTACATTCAAAAATGTGCAGGTTGATTGAATAATTAACCACTTGTAAATTGTCTCTCTTGTGAGAGTGAGTTTGTAGAATTTGGTGTTGGTGGAGAGCGATGGAAATGTGGGTGGGGGGGGTAAAATAATATGGGCTTTATGTAAAATAGGATTTGAGTAAGATAATGGGTCAGTATGAACTCAGTGGGTCAAATAGCCAGTTTCCATTCAATATCTCTATGATCCTATAAATCTTTGAGGACTATGCAGCATATGGTACTAGTGAGGTAAATATGATTGTGGGAATTTCCTAAATATTAATACAAATTCAATGTTACAACTGTGGATTTAAAGTTTTATATAAATGAGGAATACAGATGTACAGCATAAAACATTGGGAATCTCATGTCATATTGATGAGATGGCAAACAGCAGTCAAATATGAAACGTCTTCTGCCCCAGGAGTTATAATTTGACCTAACAGAGTATTGGATTAATTGTCAAGTGTACAGCAAAACAGATTACAGTCTTAGAGATGAAATATTGAACCATCAACCTGCTGACTCTAAATTGATTTGCCAACATTATTTTAATGAGTAGAGGAATTATTCTCAGTGAATTGTCCGGTATTTATCCCTGAATGAACACCAGAAAAGCCGTTAGCTGATCATTATTACTGGATGTACAGGTTTGCTGTACAAAATCTTTGAGGATGTAACAAAACACATTGATGATGGTAGAGCAGTGGATGTAGTGTATATGGATTTCATAAGGCGTTTGATAAGGTTCCCCATGCAAGTTTCCTTCAGAAAGTAAGGAGGCATGGGATCCAAGGAGACCTTGCTTTGTGGATCCAGAATTGGCTTGCCCACAGGAGGCAAAGTGTGGTTGTAGATGGTTCGTATTCTGCATGGAGGTGAGTGACCAGTGGTGTGCCTCAGGGATCTGTTCTGGGGTCCCTCCCCTTTGTGATTTTTATAAATAACCTGGATGAAGAAGTAGAAAAGTGGGTTAGTAAGTTTGCTGATGACACAAAATCTGGCGGGTTTTCAAAGGTTACAGTGGGATATCGATAGGATGCAGAACTGAGTTGAGAAGTGGCAGATTGACTTCAACCCTGTGATAATTGTGACGTGGTTCATTTTGGTAGGTCAAATTTGAAGACAGAATATAATCCTAATGGTAAGACTCTTGGCGGTGTAGAGAATCTGAAAGATCTTGGGGTCCGTGTCCAGAGGACTCTCAAAGCTCCTGCACAGGTTGACAGTGTTGTTAAGAAGGTGTATGGTGTGTTGGCATTCATCATCTGTGGGATTGAGTTCAAGAGCGGAGAGGTAATGTTACAGCTATATCAGATCTTGGTCAGACCCCACTTGGAGTACTGTGTTCAGTTCTGGTCACCTCACTACAGGAAGGATGTGGCTACTATAGAGAGAGTGCAGAGGAGATTTACAAGGATTTTGCCTGGATTGGAGGGCATACCTTATGAGAATAGATTCAGTAAACTTGGCCTTTTCTCCTCGGAGTGACGGCAGATAAGAGGTGACCTGATAGAGATGTATAAGATGATGAGGGGCATTGATTGAGTGGATAGTGAGAGGCTTTTTCCCAGGGCTGAAATGGCTAACATGAGGGACATAGTTTTAAGGTGCTCAGAAATAAGTACTGAAGGGATGTCAGGGATAAGTTTTTCAGAGAGAGTGGTGGGTGCATGTGATGCACTGCAGGCAGCAGTGGTAGAGGCGGATACAGTAGGGTTATTTAAGAGCCTCTTAGATAGGTACATGGAGCTTAGAGAAATAGAGGGCTATGCGCTAGGGAAATTCTAGACAGCTTCTAGAGTAGGTTACATGGTTGGCACAACATTGTGGGCCAAAGGGCCTGTAATGTGCTGCAGATTTCTATGTTCTATGTTCTAAAATTGGACTGCCGCCTTTCCAACGTTACAGCATACTGCATTGGAAACACTTGGGTTCACCTGAGTCGATGAAAGTCACTCTATGCAATCACTTTAAAATCCTTTTTTTCACATGTGGTATTTTTTTAAATTGCCAGATCCGATGACTTTTCTTGGAAATGAGCAGAAAGCAGCAATCAATATGGATCCCCCAAAGAAATGTCTGAAAACAACTGGGTAATGGGGTCTAAGGCCTCACGGGATTTGGGCATGTACTCTACATCACGGGATTGTACATTAAACTGGCTTTTAAATCCAAAGACGCCAGTTGTCCATTGAGGGAATACTTTTGTGTTTGGGTGACACGTTAAGTCCTCTATTTTGGTGGGATAGTTGCTGGTTAGTGATTCAGCAGCAGCTGCGGGCCGCGAGTCCTGTGCTCCCCCGAGTCCTAAAGTCCACCCGCACTGAGACAGGTTAAATGGGACAAGTGGGGGCGGTGCTGACTGGAAAAGTTTGGCAGGGGATGGGGTCATGGTGAATCTTGCTAAGAAATATTTAAGCCAAATACAAAGTTACACACTCAACACAGTGTTAACGGCAATGACTTAAAATGGCAGATGGCGTCGTGATCCGACTTAAAATGGCGGACGGCGTTCTCCTTTCTCCGTTCGTAAGTATGAGTTGTTCATAAGTCAGATGTTTGTAACTCGGAGACTGCCTGTACAGGCAATCGCAAGGGTGTTCCTCAGGACCAAGGTGCAAGAGGCAGTGTATAAAGTGATACAAAGCACACAGCACATCTAGTTATGATATTCACACTCGATCGTCTATCGTTGACGTCGATGAGGACCTAGACACCATTATGATGGTGTCGAGACTAGCCCGTGATCTGAGAGTTGCGCAGCGTCAGCCTCACTCTCTCTTCCGAATTCTCATCTGGATCCAGTGGCAAGACAGAGTCGAAACGGCTGGAGATGGGACTAGGCGCAGTGGATGACCTGGACGTCTTCTATATCTTGTCCTGCTCTACACGTTCCACGACGCTTGCAGAGACCGCCTTCTTGACCGTTGGACCTTCCATTGGTCTCGTTTGCTCAATCCGCCGGAGTCTGCCTTCACATGCTGGGATAGACAACTCCCTATCTCACCGAGGGTTTGAGACCCGTCGGCTACCCTCACCTGGTTTAGCCGGCTTGTCGAAGCCGTTGCCTGGGGTGTGGCCGCTGTCACATGCAAACAGCTATGGGGAGCCACAGGTGAGAGCTGAGTGCCAGGTGGGGACCAAAGGTGGACTAACCGTCTTGAAAAGGACACGTCATGTTCCCCCACCAGAGGTGCTACCCCTCCCTGGCACCCCATACACCCCTACGGTAGCACATACAGTCACACAGAGTACACAGTGCATCTAGTTACGACAGCACATGCAGTCACAAAATAACTTTGGCACAAGTCCCTGAGTGGAATGGCATAAGATTGACGATGCATAGGATGTTGTCCTGGAGCCACGTTTCTGCAAACACCTCATTTCAGTCCTGGGAAAGAGATCTCAGCTGCCTACCTATGCCTATCATAATTTTACAAATTTCTATCAGGCCTCCTGTCAGTCTTTGGTGCTCTAGAGAAAACAATCCTGTTTTGTCCAGCCTCTCCTTGCAGTCTATTACCTCAGACTGAGCTGATAAACAACCTCTGCATCCTCTCCAAAACCTCCACATCCTTCCTATATTTCTGGTGACCGGAAATGAATTCAGTCCTCCAAATGTGGCCTATTCAGAGTTTCATAAAACTGCAACATAACTTTCTTTCCCATGAATTCAATGACCTGTAAAGGAAGTTATGCCATCGACCTTCTTTCCCACCCTGTGGATTTGTGCTGCCACTTTCGGAGAACTGTACATTGGTTGATTGCTGGGTGAGGTGGCTCATTGGGCCAGAAGGGTCTGTTCCCCACTGTATCTCTAAAAAAATAATACTGGAGGAATTCAGCAGGCCAGGCAGAGTCTGGAGGGAAATAACTATTTGCCAGTTTTGGATAAGACCCTTCACTCGGACTGCAATCGAATGGAACAGATCCACAATCTTCAATTGCAGAATTGTGTTTCCATTGATAATTGGAGGCCAGTAACAGTTCATTGCAAAAAATCAAGAACAAATTTCAACAAATTAATCTAGGTTGACAAAAGCATGCCAGATGCACCTCCCTGGGTCACGTTGTTTGCTGACTAACATTTTAATGAGTGACGTCCAACTTGTATTTTAAACTGAACGTTGGACTGAAATTGACTGCAGAATGGTGACATCACTCCTGAACTGAGCATTAAGTAGTGTGACTTACTTTTAATTGAGTAGGGTTATGGGCATTTTATTATGTTCCTTACATTTGCCATGTCCAAAGATCTTGATATCATGGAAGAATGTTACTTTATTTATTCTGTGCAGTTGCATGTCAGAAAATTATAGTGTTTCCTTTATTTCAAAGGATAGCTTTAAATTTCACACCACAAAGTAGCATTGCAAATTGCCTTAGCTACACTTGATATGATTATTCTGCCAGTATTTATTTTATTGGTGCAATGTCCACCCAGTTGTGGTGCTACTTTAGCTTTGCAGGTTTCACCATGGTAACCATTGTTGATGTGGAACTTCACAGGATGAATTTGATGCTGACCCAATAAACAGCAGTAACAGCTCTGGTTTCTGCACTCAGATACAGCAAGATCACTTCTGAGTATTGGGGACCAAACATTAATGATGTTCATTAGTTGAGTTGCAGGCATGATGATTTTGGGGGGAACCTGGCATCTTGTAAATCTGTCTCCTGCTGCTGAAAAGATGAATGCCGCTGGTGACCAGTGTGAGGCAGTATCAAGCTTAGAATGAAAATAGGACAGAACAGCCTGGTTCAAGTTTTGCACGACCAAAGCAATTAATCTCTTATTGACCGGTGTAAATCAACATGGATACGCGGCAAAAATACCTTCAGACACGGTAATACCATCAAAGGAATTGGTAGAGGGCCACCTGAGTAACCGCCAGGGTGTCACCGTAAGAAAAGTACGAAGAATCACCCTGAGAAAGACTGAGTGATACTGAGCATACATTGGTCCAGAACAAATTATGAGAAATGGGAAAACGCAGGGAACACTGTGTGACCGGGAGCAAAGCGTCATCTGGGAGAAACTGGAAGCAACAGTACAGATGTGCTAACAGTGAGAATAGTAGCACTGAGGACAGTTCTTCATTTTCTTTGTCTTCAATCAGTGACAGGACTGGCTCATTATAATATCCTGTAAGGAAGACTGCAGTTTTTCACCATCACAGATCAATGTCAAAAGGAATGGTGAATAAAGGTCTCCAGTCTGTATGTGGACCATATAGAAGAGAAAAGCAACAGAAGATTGGAAGAAATCTCACAGCACAGTGAGAAAGATTTATCATTACAACTGAAAGGACGCACTGTGAGAGAGAAATGAAGTCAGCATCAGATGTCTCGTTAAAGAGTCTGTGCAGTTGCGCCATAGCCAACACTCTGGAGCAGGAAAGAAATCAATAAGACTGTAAAACCAAAAAAAAAACCTATGAAAACCTGATATTCCCCCTTCGCCAGCCTTGTATCCCTTTTGCCAATCAACTTCCCAGCTCTTGGCTTCATCCCTTCCCCTCCTGTCTCTCCTATCATTTCAGATCTCCCCCTCCCCCTCCCTCTTTCAAATCTCTTACTATCTCTTCTTTCCGTTAGTCCTGACAAAGGGTCTCGACCCGAAACATCGACTGTACTTCTTCCTAGGGATGCTGCCTGGCCTGCTGCGTTCCACCAGCATTTTGTGTGTGTTGCTTGAAAACCTGCACCACTGGTTTCAGCATCCTGTGCCCCAGATTCACTGTCGCGTCACAATTCCACCAGAACATCAACTGGCATTTCCAGCCAGGAAACGTTCTTGAGCAGGAACAATTCAAAAATACAGTGAATCAGAGCTTCTGAGTGAAAACAGTAAAGTTAATAGTTTTGCCTCACATCTGCCTGGGACTGCCATGTTTGCACTATGCAGATTTAATGTTTTTTGTGAAATATTCATTTATTAACTTTGCATCAGCCTTTTAAAATTATTGACTTTCTTGCATGTTGTCTCACTTTTCTGAATAAGTGATATTTTCTTTTGAAGACATTAAATGCTGTAATTATTGAAGCAGATCAAGAATGTGACTGTTAAACCTATGCATGAACCCCACAACTGTCAAGCGATCCCTCACAGATTGATGGCACAGTAAATCGACGCAGTGAAGTTTGTTGTGTTGCGGCAGCAAGCATGACAAATTACTGTAAATCAATAAAATAACAGACATAAGTAATGCAAAACAAATATAGTAACGCAATGGTCATGGACCGTTTAAAAATCTGATGGCAGAGGAGAACAAGTTGTTAAACTGTTGAGTGTGTTTTTGGCTCCTTTACCTCCTCCCTGGTGGTAGTGATGAGAAGAAAACACATCCTGAGAGTTAGTATTACATATAATAAGTACTTTAAGGATCCCGAGTGGAAATTATTTGATTAGAGCAGCAACATTTAAAAATATACTTAGCAATAATAATAAATATAACAATAACTAGTAATAAAATGCAGATTAATATACATAATAATTCACCAATGTGCAATGATAAAGTACAAAATAATAATTGTACTATTGCCCTATGACTTGGGTTCTGTTGCACAGAGATGAACTGTTGTATATGCTTATTGGGTTTGGTTGGAAAGATTTTCTGTAATGATCCTTGTGACCGTAGAGCTGAATGAGTCTGTTCAAAAGGTGCTCCACTGTTTATTCAGTAGGTCATGGAGAGGATGTGCCTGATTGTCCATAATGGATAACAGTTTGTTTAGTGACCTCCTCTCCACCACTAACTCAAAAGAGTCTGGGTTGTGATGGGGGTTCTTCATGCCACCTTATTGATCCACTGTCTTCGAGCAACGTCCTTGATGGTGGGGAGGCTTGATTAATTTATATTTGAAAATACATTATGGTGATTTTGTAGTATCTTCACATATTGCACGGTGCAGCTACCACAAAACAACAAATTTCATGAGATATGTTAGTCTTCCCCTTATGATTCTGTAGATCAATTATAATTATGACTTTCAAATTATATAATTTAAGTAGTGGGATGCTTGTCATGCTATACAAAGTAATTCTATGAGCAAAATAATCACCTAAAATGATGCTACAGAAGTAAATGAGCTCAGATGCTGTTGCTGCAGATATTGTAGATTCTCCCCGTGATCATGGGAGCTTCCTCCCACAGGTACAGGTTGATTGATTTATTGATAAATTGTACCTAGTGTGAGGGTGAGTAGCAGAATTCAGTGTTTGCAGTGAGCGATGAGCATGTGGGGAGAATAACAGGTCATATTGGTTGTAGACAGGTCATATTCTGCATGGAGGTCGGTCACCAGTGCTGTGCCTCAGCGATCTGTTCTGGGATCCTTACTCTTCATGCTTTTTATAAATGACCTGGATGAGGAAGTGGAGGGATGGATTAGTAAATTTGCTGATGACACAAAGGTTGGAGGTGCTGTGGATAGTGTGGAGGGCTGTCAGAGGTTACAGCGGGACCTTGATAGGATGCAAAACTGCACTGAGAAGTGCCAGATGGAGTTCAACCCAGATAAGTGTGAGGTGGTTCATTTTGGTAGGTCAAATATGATGACAGAATACAGTATTAATGGTAAGACTCCTGGCAGTGTGGAGGGTCAGAGGGATCTTGTGGTCCGAGTCCATAGGACACTCAAAGCTGCTGCGTAAGTTGACTCTGTGGTTAAGAAAGCATACGGTGTATTGACCTTCATCAATCGTGGGATTGAGTTCAGGAACCAAGAGGAAATGTTGCAGCTACATGGGACCCTGGTCAGACCCCACTTCGAGTACTGTGCTCAGTTCTGGTTGACTCACTACAAGAAGGATGTGGGAACCATAGAAAGGGAGCAGAGGAGATTTACAAGAACGTTGCCTGGATTGGGGAGCATGTGAGAATAAGTTGAGTGAACTCAGTCTTTTTTCCTTGGAGCGACGGAGGATGAGAGGCGACCTGATAGGGGTGTATAAGACGATGAGAGGCATTGATTGTGTGGATAGTCAGAGGCTTTTTCCCAGGGCTGAAATGGCTAGCACAAGAGGGCACAGTTTTAAGGTGCTTGGAAGTAGCTACAGAGGAAATGTCAGGGGTAGGTTTTTTATGCAGAGAGTGGTGAGTGCGTGGAATGGGCTGCCGGCGATGGTGGTGGAGACGGATATGATAGGGTCTTTTAAGAGACTCCTGGACAGGTACATGGAGCTCAGAAAAATAGAGGTAACTCTATAGGTAACCTCTATAGGTAACTATAGGTAACTCTAGGTAACTCTAGGTAATTTCTAAGGTAAAGACATGTTCGGCACAGCTTTGTGGGCTGAAGGGCCGGTATTGTGTTGTAGATTTTCTATGATTATAATATTAGATTATGAAGACACGTAGTCCTCTTTTATTGTCATTTAGTAATGCATGCATTAAGAAATGATACAATATTTCCTCCGGTGTGATATCTCAAAACACAGGACAGACCAAAACTGAAAAAACTGACAAAACCACATAATTACAACATATAGTTACAACAGTGCAACAATACCATAACTTGATGAAGAAGTCCATGAGCACAGTAAAAGCTCAAGGTCTCTCAAATGTCCCACATCTCACACAGACGGGAGAAGGAAGAACTCTCCCTGCCATGCCAACCACACTCCGACTCTGAGTCATCCGAAAACTTCGAGCTCTGATCAGCTGTCCGACACCGAGTACTGTTCTCTGCCATCTCTGTCCAAACGATTCGACCTCAACCTCAGTTGCCAACAGCAGGCAAAGCTGGGGATTTTGAGACCTACCCTCTGAAAGATTCCCGACCACGCAGTAACGACAGCAGCGAACGAGCTTTTCAGAAATAATATGGGTAAGATGGGATTTGTGTATAATAATGGGTAATTGATGACCAGTATGAACTCAGTGGGCCAAACAGTCTATTTCCATTCATCTTCTCTCTATGATCAGTATGAACTCAATGGACCAAACAACCTGTCTCTATTCAGTATCCCTCTATAGTCAGTATAAACTCAATGAGGTGAACAGTCTGTATCTCTTTGTCCCTACACCACTGTGAGGGTTATGAAGCATATGGTACTGGCGGAATGAGTATGATTGTGAAATGTTCCTAAATATTAATATCAGGTCAATGTTAGACCTGTGGATTTAAAGTGTTATATAAACATGGAACACAACATTGGGGATCTGATGTAATTATGGACTGAGGTGACAAGCAGCAATCAAATGGCATCTTGTCTTCTGTGCCAGAAAGTATATTTTGACCTGACAGAGCATTGGTTTTACTGCCAAGCATCATCACCATCCTGACAAAGGGTCTCGGCCTGAAACGTCGACTGTACCTCTTCCTAGAGATGCTGCCTGGCCTGCTGCGTTCACCAGCAACTTTTATGTATCTTGCTCACCACACATATTGCAGTCTTAGAGATTAAATATTAAGTCATCACCCTCCCTGCACTTTAAAAGATTGAATCTATTTTAAAGAACAGAGGAGTTATTTTCAGTGTCCTGGCCAATATTTATCCCTGAATGAACATCAGGAATAGAGATAGCTGATCATTGTTACTAGATGTGTATGTTTCCTTTAGAAAAACTGATTTCTTTCAGAAAAACCTTTGGGACCTTCAGAGTCTGCGAAAGGTACTCTTACGTATGCATTTATTAAATATTTATTCCCATGTGGTACATTTTGTGTCATCAGATCCCAAGATTTTTCTTAGAAATTAACAAAAAGAAACAATTAAAAGCACTATTGATCCCTTGAAGAAAATCTAAAGACCACTGGGTAACAGAAGTCTAAATACTCACTTGATTGGGACATGTATACTGCATCAGAGGATCGTATTTTTAACTGGCTTTCAAATCCAAAGATATTTGTTGATCAATCAAGGAATAATTTCATGGTTCGGTGGAATGATAAGTCCACTAGTTTGTGTGATAATTGCCGATAAGCATTCCCACCATTCAACAGAGGAGTGACATCCTTGCTCAAGAATTAGGACTTAATGATAACGGTAGTGTGAACAAACTATGTGAATTCTGTTTTAGATGAACTTGCAGTCATAATCGTAAACCCTTCAATGTGATGTCTTTAACCAACTGTGGGCATCAGTTGCTGACCCTGTCATATCTCATCCAAACAAAATGCTGAAATGACATAGATGTCCAACCTTGGCCTCACCATCCATAAGTAGAATCAAGATATTGAGTGATCTGTGCTGAAGTCAGTTAAGTGAACATCAACCATCTGGGGTCCTAAGTACTTATGCCTATTACGAGGTGGTGTTGGGTGCGGACCCAAGTGCAGGACACAGACACCGAAGTAGTATAAACAGAACAATGTTTATTGGTAGTTACTAGGAAGGCCAGGGAGCGAGGACAAAATGTCAACATGGACTTTATCGTTGGATAACCAAATGGTAAAACCCGGATTTGACCTGGACTCGGACTTGATCTCAACTCAGAACTTGAATTTTGACTCGGAACTTGACTCAGAGCCTGGAACTGGTACACGGACCACGGGCCTGGACTTGAAGGTCTTGGACAACGAGGAGACAGACTACCCAACTCGGAGTAGTGACTAACGGCCGGGCCTACTCAGCTGGAAGGACTTGGACAGCAGTCTCTCAACTTGACCCAGGAACAGCGGACGACAGGCTCTCGACTCGACCCAGGAACAGTGGCCGTGAAAACGACAGAATTCACTGAGCAGCCACAGGCACCGAAACAACTTAGAGTCCATGATTCTGGGCGGCTCTGGTATGAGCATAGCCGTATAGGCTACGGTAACTGGTTACCGGTGATGAACTCCTGATGACAGTCCAGCCCTGAGTGGAAGTAACCCAGAGCCTTTTATGCTGCCGGTTCGAAATGAAGACCAGGTGCCTTAATCAAGGTGCCCAGTGGAAGACGGGGAAAAGGAAATAACTGGAATGAGGAGTCCACAGACCGGACCGTGACAGTGCCAAGTATTTGGGACAAGATGAGGGATCATTCGTTAACAGCAGCATGATTAAATAAGCTGCCAAAATCCAGAAGAACCATGATGATTAGACTCCAAGTGAGATGTGAGACAGTAGTATTACCAAACATTGGTAATATTATCTTTCAATTCAATGTGTTAAATCATCAGATGATTGAACATGTGGTGGTGTAGATATTACCACCAAGGTATGTGCTACCATCTGATGATTTAACACATTGAATTGAAAGATAATATTACCAATGTTTGGTAATACTACTGTCTCACATCTCACTTGGAGTCTAATCATCATTCCCACTGAAATTAGAGTCAATAGCACATGGACAACATAGAAACAGAGAGTCATAGACTTATAGAACATGGAAGCAAGCCCATTCCCCAACTCATCCATTCCAACCATGTCATCTATTTGAGTTAGTCCCATTTTCCTGCATTTGGCCCATATCATAGATAATAGAACATGGAACAGTAGAGAGTGGGGACAGGTCCTTTGGCCTATGATCTTGTTCCAATCGAATTATATTAATGATACCCAATCCCTTCTACCTGAACGTGGTCCATATCCCATTATTCTCTGCATATTCATGTACTTATCTAGCAGCACCTTAAATGCCTCTGACATATTGAGGAATTATATGCAGAATTAAAAAGGCTAGAACCTAACTGACTTACTGACAGCTTGAAAAGTTGTTCCGTGAGAATAATGTGTGAACAAAGAAGTCTTTTTGCATGGGAAAGCTTATCAGTCTACCCTTATCTGTGTGTGATAACAATGTATAACAGTGGCTTCACGCAGTATTCTGGACTACTTGGCTGCAGGTTTTCTCAAGCTCGGTGAGCAAAGACTTTGTGTTGCCAACTGAGCTCGCAAGCTTGCTAATAACAGTATGTACTTTTAAATAAACTGTGTTTGACAGTTATTCCCTGGGTCTGAACCTGAAGGCCTCTGGTAGAGAGGCAGATCGACATCTTGAATCCTCGCCAAAATTGAGTAAGTGGGGTGAGTCAGAGATGAATGGTCCCACAAGGTAAGCTTTAACCTTGGTTCCTCTCTGCTTTCTGATGACTCTGTTTGTTCCCTCATTTTGGCAGGGAAAATCCACTGACAGGACCCAAAGGGAATAGTAACGACGGGCAGTTCAAGTCCCCCAGTATACGATGGGTGCGCACTTAGACAGAGGTGGGGGGAATAGTCTGTTACAGAAAGTAATAGAAAAATATCCAGACAAAGAAAAAAAACTGAGACAAATGTCGTTCCAATTGTCCGAACATATGGGAAAAGACAATTGGCCTGCAGGAGGTATATTTGATTTAAATTTAATATGGAAAGGGAAGGCAGGGAATGAGTATGGTCGCCTGATTGGCTTATGGCAACAAGAGGCAGAAATAAAAGAAGAAAGACATAAATTGTTGGACCGATAACGCTGAGCAAAGAGGGATAGACGCATTGTATGTGATAACAGAGGCAATCCTAGGAGTTGGCAAGAGTTGAGAGCGATTTGTGAAGAATGGGATAAGGGACCAAAACACAGGAGATGGGGAAAGAAATTGTGTTAGAGACAAAACATACTGGCCATGGAAGAACGAATAAAGGGAAAGGGGAAATAAAAACAATTCTGGGGTACCCCGCCTTTATCCAAACATACCGACTGATTCCCCAGCCGATACTGATGATGATTAGGAATGGGTAAGGTGACCTAATAATCCCGTACTATACACAGCTGCCTTGGCTCCTGTTTTACCATGGTCAGGTTCCCCACCCCGTATGATTCTTGCCCTGGTACCCCAGTGGCCAAATCAACAGTCATTGTATTGCCAGACCAATGTAGTTCCTCCAGAACGGTTGGGAAGCCCGATACCCGTTTCTGCCCGCACGTGCAGTCAGACTAGACCCCTCCCGGACTGGACCCCTGAACAAGGCCCATTGGTTTTACCAGGATCGATACGGACTCATTATCAATTGCCTGTGAGGACTGTTCCTAACCCACAAGCCGGAGTGGCAGGACTATGCAAATCCATAAGCCCTGGGCCCCTTCCGAACTCTGTGGTATACTGAATGCTGCCCCTGACTAAAAGGTCGACTCGCAAGGGTTCTTTAATTAATTAAGAACTGTCCCGACTATTTATTCCACTAACTCCTGAGATTTGTTCCCTCAGGCTATGGCCGCCCTACTTCGACTGATCAGACATGATTCACCACTCGGTTCGGACGTGGCAACTATGACCAGTTAATCGAGACTGGGCAAACCAAACCGCGGATGATTTAAAATATATTGGACACCTTGTTCCACATTCTGGCCCCCTCCATAGATGTAACTAAGGTCTAAGAGTGTAAACTCAGGAAAAGTGAGACTCCTAATGCTTTTCTAGAACGCTTTAATGCCATTTATTCTGCACAATCGGGCGATCCGCTGTACACAGCAGGGAAACGGTCCCCATAGTACTGTGTTCTCCTCCTCCAAGCCCCGCCCAGCAGGGTGGCCAACAATATGAACTGGTCCCAGTCCACTCAAGCTTCAGAAAGCCATTATAAATTAGTTAGTAGTTCACAAAGACAAAGTACTTCTAGGAAAGCTGTAAATCAGATAAAGACGTACGTTGTTCATCATTGTAGCTGTATTAACAGTCTGTGGCCTCGTCAGAAAGTAGTGTCTATCTAGTTCAGTCTTTCAAAACAAACCACAGAGGGAAAAACGTTCATTTAAATTTTCATGAGTGGCTAGAGCAATCTTCTATATTTTAATATTTGTTTTCTTTCCTTGTGAGGAAAGGTTGATTTTTGATTTATCCAAGGCTGTACAAATATAAGGATACCACATTATACTTTTTAAAAAATCTATTATGTTAGTTTGTCAGAAAAAAAAACAAGATTTATTTGTTTTAAAAGGTTTTGCTATCAAGTATGGCACCAATGTGGTACAGATCTTAATAGACCAGAAGGTACCAGATTCAGCCCTTGACCTGTGCCAATTAACCCCATTGTTAATACACTACGCCGATTCCCGGGACTTGTCAACTTCCGCCGCACTAGATATATGGCCCTTCTCCTACAGAACCCACTTCTCCATATTTTCCCCTGTTCTTCTGTGAACCCAGCCACCTTTTCAGGATGCCCACCTGACCGTCTAGATTCACCGCCCCATGACTGTGCAACAATAGATCACCAATCGACAGAAGTCTGAACAGACATGACCAACGTCCCCCTCGCTAACCCGAACATAGTCTTCTATGTAGATGGGAGCTCTTTTATTGACAACCAAGGCCAGCGCCGTGCAGGCCATGCGGTTGTTTCTGACATAGAAATTGTGGAGTCCACTTCCATTCTTTCTCCTCACTTGACACAA
This sequence comes from Mobula birostris, assembly GCF_030028105.1. Taxonomy (NCBI): domain Eukaryota; kingdom Metazoa; phylum Chordata; class Chondrichthyes; order Myliobatiformes; family Myliobatidae; genus Mobula; species Mobula birostris. The sequence goes on from NC_092372.1 coordinate 130,441,170, forward strand.
CAAGCTGAACTCTTTGCACTCACTAGAGCATGCATCCTAGCCACTGGGGAATCGGCCAATATTTTTACAGTCTCTAGATATGCCTTTGGAGTTGCTCATGACTTCAGGAACTTTGGAAAGCTAGGGGCTGTATCACCTCCTCTGGTACACCCATTGACAACCTTTTGTCCGCCACCTGTCTTCCTTCACAATTGGCCGTTATTAAACGCTCTGCACACACTACAGGTACCACTGAGACTGACCATGGAAACAACAGAGCTAACTCAGCTGTGAAACAAGCTGCCCTTACCAGAGCACTGATTGTTCCCCAAATGACGGATCGCTGAGGAAAAACTGAATCCCCCGCTTCTGAATCAAAGGGTATGCCTGGAATTGAGGATGTGCGTGTTTTACAGAGGGAAAAAGAGAACGCCACCTGGGAATCGGCTGGATGTTTTTACTCACTGACCAAGGACCTCTGGCTTCCTCCTGCCCATCAGGTCTGCGTACCTGAACCTATACTGGGCTATATTGTAGATTTTGTGCATAGCAGTACTCACCTTGGCAAGGAGGGAACGGTAAGGCAACGTTTGGAATCGTGGTGGAACCCGGACCTGGAGAAGGTAGCAGAGAATGTTGCTAGACGATGTCTGATATGCCAAGAACATAATCCAGGAAAAGGCACCCCATGTCCAAAGGGATATACCCCATTGCCAAGATACCCTTTCTGCCAACTACAACTCAATTTTATCCAATTACCACACATGCACTGTTATAAGTATTGTCTTGTAATTCTTGATGTTTTTACTAGATGGATTGAAGCATATCCCACCACAGATAACAAAGCCGATACTGTGGTGTGTATTTTGTTGAAAGAAATCATCCCCAGCTTCGGGGTACCGGAGCAAGTTGTATATGACAACGACGCTCATTTTGTGGGTGAGATTAATACCCAACTATGCCAGTCTCCGTGTATTAAACAGACATTCCATTGCCCCCACAGACCGCAGGCCGCCAGCCTGATTGAAAGGGCTAATGGGACACTGAAAAACAAATTGGCTAAATTAGTACAAGAAACTGGTCAAAATTGGCTCAAAGTGCTGCCAATAGACTTGTTACAGATGAGAACTCATTACCAGACCCAAACATGGTCCGTCAGCTGCCGAAATAGTATATGGCAGACCATTAAGAGCCCCCTGGAAGGTTGCCTTGCTGACCCCAAAATGATCTGAGATGGACCTGAAAAAAATGTCAAATGAAATTATAGGGTGCATCCTGGCACTAACCAAATCTCTCCAGATGTCGCAGTCACAGGTGAAGGAGGCCCACTGAGAAGGAGAGGAACTGGAAAGTGAATATCGAGTTTGCCCAGGGGGCTTTGTTCTCCTAAAGAACTATCTTAGAAAGAAGCTTAAGCCTCACTGGAAAGGACCCCAACAAGTGTTACTGACCATTCAGACGGCGGTCAAATGACAAGGACTTCGGAAATGGACACATCAAATGTGTGTTTTCATGACTAAGCTATTACTGTCTATACTTGTAATCTTAAGCACTTGTGTTGTAGTAACCAAGCCAAACACCTTCCTGTTGCTTTGCTCTAGTTATGCTGGGAAAACTAACTCATCTGCCTGCTGAGTGTGTGCAGCGATTCCTCCCCGTGGGGAGATAGAGATTCCCCTAATAGCCATTTCGCTGACCAGCAGTGAACAAGGGCCAGTCTGTGCCCTTTCTCACTTCACTCAGACTAGTGAGGTACAAATGCCCCGACATTGATAACCCTAGTTGTCATGGAATGATAAAAGGAGGGAATGAGGAATTATATGCAGAATTTAAAAAGTTAGAACCTAACTGACTTATTGGCAGCTTGACAAGTCGTTCTGTGAGAATAATATGTGAACAAAGAAGTCTTTTTGCATGGGAAGGCTTATCGGTCTACCCTTATCTGTGTGGGATAACAATGTATAACAGCAGCTTCACGCAGTATTCTGGGCTCACTTGGCTGCAGATTTTCTCAAGCTCGGTGAGCAGAGACTCTGTGTTGTTAACTGAGTATGCAAGCTTGCTAATAAACAGTATGTACTTTTAAGTAAACTGTGTTTGACAGTTATTCCCTGGGTCTAATCTAAAGGCCTCTGGTAGAGAGGCAGATCAACATTACCACCCCTGGCAGTGCATTCGAGTCATCCACCAATCTTGTTCTATGGAACTTGCCCCCTCTCACCTTGAATGCATGCAATCTAGTATTAGACATTCCAGTCCTGGGGAAAAGATACCAACTTTCTATTCTAACTAAGCCTCTCATAATTGTGTTGACATCCATTGTCTCATGTCAGCCTCCGCTGCTCTAGAAAAAACAACCCTAGTTTATCCAACCTCTCCCTATAACCCAGACAACATCCTGATAAACCTCCACAAACTTCCTTTATTAGGGTGAGCAGAAATGAGTGCAATACTCCAACTCTGCAGCCTAACCAGAGTTTTATAAAACTGCAACATGATGTCCTGACCCCTGACTAATAAAGCAAATCATGCCATAGACCTTTTCCTCCTTATTGATTTGTGCTGCCACTTTCAGGGAACTATGCATCTGGACCCCTAGATCACTTGGTATGTCAATGCTGTTAAGCATCCTGCACTTTCCCTTTATATCTGATCTCCCAAACTGCAACACCTCACACTTGCCTGGATTAAACTGCAAATTCCCTATCAATATTTGCATTGTATCTATATCCTGCCGTATCCTTTAGATACCTTCTACACCATCCACGACACCACCAATCTTTGTGTCATTGCAAGCATGCTAACCCACCCATCTAAGTCACAGTACTCTGAACTTTTCCTGTTCATCTACTTGTCTTAATGCATTTTAAATGTTGTGATTGTATCTGTCCCTAAAGTTCTTCTGGCAGCTCATTTCCTATCCCCACCAGCTTCTGAGGTGTGACTAATTTGCAATGACTCATTTCACTGCTTGTTGTTAGTTGTTCTCCAGCAGAGGTGGACTGGATAGGACAGTGACCATGGTGTATCAGTAAGCATGATGTGATAGTTATTGTGAGCAGTGTTGCTGGGTTTTCGGGAGGGGAAATTGGTGAAACAAAGATCTGACCCCAGAACCTGCAACAGCTCAATATTCATCAGTCAGTAAGCAGTGTTGACCAAGTGATTGAAGTGGTATAAATAAAGAAAATGGTGAAATAAAGATCTGACCTAAGAAAACAATGGAGCATAGTTGTGGACTACAGGAGCAATGGAGACAGGCTAACTCCTATTGACGCAATGGATCTTGGGCTGAGAGGGTGGACGGCTTTAAGTTCTTGGGCATACACATCACCGAGGATCTCATGTGGTCTGTACTTACCGGCTGTGTAGTGAATAAAACACAACAGCGCCTCTTTCACCTCAGATGGTTGAAGAAGTTTGGCATGAGTCTCCAAATCCTAAGAACTTTCTACAGGGGCACAACTGAGAGCATCCTGACTGGCTGCATCACTGCCTGGTATGGGAACTGTACCTCCCTAAATCGCAGGTCTCTGCAGAGAGTGGTGCAGACAGCCCACCCACATCTGTAGATGTGAACTTCCCACTATTCAGGACATTTACAGAGACAGGTGCATAAAAAAGGGCCCGAAGGATCATTGGGGACCGGAGTCATCCCAACCACAAACTGTTCCGGCTACTATCATCCGGGAAGCGGTACCGAGCATAAAAGCTCCGGGACAGCTTCTTCCACCAGGCCAAAAGACTGATTAATTCACGATAAATACAATTGCATTCTGTGCTATATTGACTGTCCTGTTGTACATACTATTTATTATAAATTACTATAAATTGCACATTGCACATTTAGATGGAGAAGTAACATAAAGGTTTGTACTCCTCATGTCTGTGAAGGATGTAAGAAATAAAGTCAATTCAATTCAAGAACCTGCACCAGTTCAGATATTTTTCAGTCAGTAAGCAGTGTTGACCAAGTGTTTGAAGTGGTACAGTTCTATTCCTCCTGGATTAAGTGTGACAAAGTCCTGGATATCATCATAAATCACTGCATAATATTTAATCGAGTTTGATCATCCAATTAAGTTACAAAACATTGATAACTGGAGCAACAACACAAAATGCTGTGGGAACTCAGCAGACCAGGTAGCAGCTTTGAAGGGAAAAAAAGCAGATGATGTTTAGGGCTGAGGTACTTCACTAGGACTGGAATTGAAAGGGACAGTTCAAGAGAACCTGCATCTGTAGAGTCTCTACTGTCTCCATTGATAATTGAAGGTTAATAACCATTATTTGAAATTTGTTCTTGATTTTCACAAAACTTAAGCTTGGTTGATAGAAGCACCCCAGATGCAACCAGAGCACCAATATTTTACATGTTTTCTTGGTGGGGGTCAAGAGGAACCAGAAAGATTTGTTATTGTTTTAAATCAATCTCGCTAAACCATTTAACTTTGTGGGTCTTGAGTCTGGTTAGGGCCATGGATCACTTTGGTTGCCGACAAACATTTTAGCACTGACTTGTATTTTAACCTGAAAATTAGGATTGAAAATGACAGTATAATTTGAATATCCTTCTGAATTTGACAATTAAGCAGTGTGACTTATTTTAATTCAATACATTTCTGGATATTATATTATGTTCCTTACATAGGGCATGTCCATACTTCTTAATATCATGTAAGAATTTTAGGCAAGTGTCAGAAAATTAGATGGTGCTTACTTAATTTGAAAGGATAGCTCTGAATTTAACACCACAAAGTAGCAGCTCAAATTGCTTTAGCTGGACTTGATACTCTTTGGAATTCTGTTGAAGTGTTCACATGCTCAAGTTAGAATTATCAATAATGTTTGAGTTGGGAATTCCCAAGCAGAGTCCACAGTCCCCTTGTGAAAATTAAGCTGTAAAGTTCCACTGCCTCCAAAATCCAGGGGTGTAGTAAGCTGCTCAAGCTGCTTTGTCCTGCAGCTTCCCAGTAGGGATGTGCAGATTTTAAGGAGCCCAATAATAAGGATGCTTCTCACAAGATTCAAATCCCCAATGTCGTCTTTGTCAAAGGAAGATTAACATCGCTGTGCTGGTGATTGGAATAGCTGGATTTGAAGCCCATGCCAACTTCCTAGACAAGGCCTTTTCAAGTTCAGGTTTAATTGGCATTCAAACATATACGAATACTTATGAATACAGCCAAACAGAACAGCATTGCTTGGGGGCCAAGGTGCATAAGTGCAAGGAAAAAGTTAAATGTCATTCCTCCTTGATAGCAACAACAGTCATAAGCAGCACAAGGCACATATAAGATAGCAGTAAAACACAGTCACACCAGAAGTCTCTGAATCCATGAAAGTAACAGCAGTCTGCAGTTAAACACAATACAGCTTGTCGTCCACCAAACAAACACTGGAGGGCAGCACCAACACCTCCAGCATGGTCGCCACAACACTCTGCCTCCAGCACCAACTCCGAAACCTCTTTCCTGGATGGCTGCAAACAGGCGACACTGAAGCTTGAGGCTTTGTCCTTGCTATAACCGAGGCCGTCATATCTGACCTACCAAAATGAACCACCTCACACTTATCTGGGTTGAACTCCATCTGCCACTTCTCAGCCCAGTTTTGCAACCTATCAATGTTCCGCTGTAACCTCTGACAGCCCTCCACACTATCCACAACACCCCCACCCTTTGTGTCATCAGCAAATTTACTAACCCATCCCTCCACTTCCTCATCCAGGTCATTTATAAAAATCACGAAGAGTAGGGGTCACAGAACAGATCCCTGAGGCACACCACTGGTCACTGATCTCCATGCAGGATATGACCCATCTACAACTGCTCTTTGCCTTCTGTGGGCAAGCCAGTTCTGGATCCACAAAACAATGTCCACTTGGATCCCATACCTTCTTACTTTCTCAATAAGCCTTGCATGGGTACCTTATCAAATGCCTTGCTAAAATCCACATACACTACATCTATGGCTCTACCTTCATCAATGTGTTTAGTCACATCTTCAAAAAATTCAATCAGGGTTGTAAGGCACAAACTGCCTTTGACAAAGCTATGATGACTATTCCTAATCATATTATGCCTCCCCAAATGTTCCTAAATCCTGCCTCTCAGGATCTTCTCCATCAACTTACCAACCACTGAAGTATGAATAAGGGAACAACATCTGCAACCCTCCAACCCTTCGGAACCTCTCCCATCCTCATTGATGATACAAAGATCATCACTAGAGGCTCAGTAATCTCCTCCCTCGCCTCCCACAGTAGCCTGGGGTACGTCCCATCCAGTCCCGGTGACTTATCCAACTTGATGCTTTTCAAAAGCTCCAGCACATCCTCTTCCTTAATAACCACATGCTCAAGCTTTTCAGTCCCTGTAAGTCATCCCTACAATCGCCAAGATCCTTTTCCATTGTGAATACTGAAGCAAAGTATTCATCAATACCTCTGCTATATCCTACGGTTCCATACACACTTTTTCACTGTCACACTTGATTCGTCCTATTCTCTCACGTCTTATCTTCTTGCTCTTCACATACTTGTAGAATGCCTTGGGACTTTTCTTAATCCTGTCCGCCAAGACCTTCTCATAGTCCCTTCTGGCTCTCCTAATTTCATTCTTAAGCTCCGTCCTGCTAGCCTTATTACCTTCTAGATCCCTATCATTACCTAGTTTTTGAACCTTTTGTAAGCTCTTCTTTTTTTCTTGACTACATTTACAACAGCCTTTGTACACCACGGTTCCTGTACCCTACTATCCTTTCCCTGTCTTATTGGAACATACCTATGCAGAACGCCATGTAAATATCCCCTGAACATTTGCCACATTTCTTCCATATGCTTCTCTGAGAACATCAGTTTCCAACTTATGCTTGTAAGTTCCTGCCTGATAGCCTCATATTTCTCCTTACTCCAGTTAAACATTTCCCTAACTTGTCTGTTCCTATCCCTGTCCAATGCCATGGTAAAGGAGATAGAATTGTGATCACTATCTCCAAAATGCTCTCCCATTGAGAGACCTGACACCTGATCAGGTCCATTTCCCAATACCAGATCAAGTACAGCCTTTCCTCTTGTAGACTCATTTACATATTGTGTCAAGAAACCTTCTTGAACACATCTAACAAACTCCACCCCATCTAAACCCCTCATTCTAGAGAGATGCCAATCAATATCTGGGAAATTAAAATCTTCCACCACAACAACCCTGCTATTATTACACCTTTGCAGAATCTGTCTCCCTATCTGCTCCTCGATGTCCCTGTTACTATTGGGTGGTCTATAAAAAAACTCTCAGTAGAGTTATTGACCTCTTCCTATTCCTAACTTACACCTACAGAGACTCTGTAGACAATCCCTCCATGACTTCCTCCTTTTCTGCAGCCGTGACACTATCTCTGATCAATAGTGCCACGTCCCCACCGCTTTTGCCTCCCTCCCTGTCCTTTCTGAAACATTTAAAGCCTGACACTTGAAGTAGCCATTCCTGCCCCTGTACCATCCAAGTCTCTGTAATGGCTACAACATCATAACTCCAAGTGCTGATCCACGCTGTAAGTTCATCTGCTTTGTTCATAATACGCCTTGCATTAAAATGGACACATCTTAAACCATCCGTCTGAGTGCGTCCCTTTCCCTATCACCTGCCTATCCTCCTTTTCGCACTCTCTCCAAGCTTTCTCTATTTGTGAGCTAACCTCCCTTTCCTCCGTCACTTCAGGTCGGTTCCCACCCCCTCCTTGCCCCCAGCAATTCTAGTTTAAACTCTCCACAATAGCCTTAGCAAACCTCCCTGCGAGGATATTGATCCCCTCAGATTCAAGTGTCACCGTCCTTTTTGTACAGGTCACACCTGCCCCAAAAGAGGTCCCAATGATCCAGAAATCTGAATCCCTGCCCCCTGCCCCAATCCCTCAGCCACGCATTTATCCTCCACCTCATTCTATTCCTATACTCACAGTCACGTGGCACAGGCAGTAATCCCGAGAATACTACCTTTGAGGTCCTGCTTCTCAACTTCCTTCCTAACTCCCTGTATTCTGTTTTCAGGCTTTCCTCCCTTTTCCTCCCTATGACATCGGTGCCAATATGTACCATGACCTCTGGCTGTTCTCCTTCCCATTTCAAGATATTGTGGACGTGATCAGAAACATCGCAGACCCTGGCACCCGGGAGGCAAACTACCTTCCGTGTTTCTTTCCTGCGTCCACATAATCACCTGTCTGACTCCCTAACCATAGAGTACCCATGGTTTGGGTTTGGATGGGACTATACCCAGTGTTTGGGTTTTTCCCTTGCATCACTTTTCAGATTGCTCCAAAGGACCGATATTGATCAGGACAACAAAATGACCTTGGAATGCATGAAGCAGATGAACATTGAGGTGGGTAGCGCGTATGCAAAAGACCTGTTCAAGGTACAGGACTACATCTTAATGATCAAATGTTTTAAATTATTTTTCTATTGAGAGGTACAGTCCCTCTGGCCCTCTGGTCCTACAAACACACTGCCCAATAACACATCTAATTACAGGTCAATTTACAATGGCCAATCAACCTACTAACCGGTATGTCTTTGGACTGTGGGAGGAAGCTGGAGCACCCGGAGAAAACCCACACAGTCATGGGGAGAAGGTACAAACTCCTTACAGATTGCGGAAGGAGTCGAACCCTGAACTTAGAGTTAACACTACGCTGCTGTGTTGCCCCAGTGCTCCTGGCAACTGGTTGTTCTTGGGCAGTGAGATTTTTAAACTAACAACTGAGCCTCCTTGAACTGATGTCACCAGCTCCTTCCTTCTCCCTCACCCAGCAGTGACAGGCATCAATGATCTCATTGAGCTGGAGAGGCTGCAGAGGAGATGTGACTTGGACTGCAGAGCCTGAGTCTTAGATAGAGTGGGACAATTTCCATGGAGCATCTGTGACTAAGGGATTATCGAACATCAATTTTTCTAAATCACAATATATCTCTCACTTCCTACTCTCTTTCTCCATTCATCTATCTGGCTCACCTCTCACCTCCCTTCTCCCTCATTTCCCCATCATCTCCCTCTGGTTCCCCTCCTCCTGCCCTGTCTCCCATGATCCACTCTCCTCTCCTGTCACATTCCTTCATCTTTACCCCTTTACCTCTTCCATCTTCCACCTTTCACCTCCCAGCTTCTTACTTCATCCTCACCTCCCCCACCTACCCACCTTCCCCCTCATCTCGTCTCATCTGTCATCAATGTCATCAGCCCCAGCCGGGCAGCAAGGGACTGGCTTCCTGAAACCTCCACCTCCCACACCCCCCCCACTCCCCTACACCACCCACATTACACATACCTTTAGTGGTGCCGGCAGCAGCCGTGTCCCTGTGAGCACTCCACACAGCTGTGTGATGCTTGTCATGGTGGAGCAGCCGGCACAGCTCTGAACCCATGTCCTAATGGAATGACAGTAAAATGGGATTGGGGATAAGGAAGGGAGAATTGGATATGAAAGTACAAAGTCCAGTTTATTGTCATTTGACTGTACATAGATACAACAGCAGTGTGGAAGAACAGAGAGGTCTTGGTGTGCATGTTCATAGATCCCTCAAATTTGCCACAGAAGTTGATGTGGGTAGTTAAAAAGTCATCCGGTATGATGGCTTTTATCAGCTAGAAAATTGAGATCAAGAGCAGCGAGAGAATGTTACAGCTCCATAAAACCCTGATTAGACCACACTTGGAATATTGTGTTCAGTTCTGATCCCCTCATTATGGGAAGGATGAGAAAATTTATCAATGCTGCCTGGATTCTAAAGCAGGTCTTTTGAGGAAAGGTTGAGCGAGCTCGGGCTTTTCTCTTTGTTCAGTGTTGATGAGAGACTGTGTTGAGTGTGTCCATTGGGGAGGGATGTAGGGCAATGTGGTGGAAAGGAATCAGGTGTGTGGAGAGGGCAATGGGTGAGGAAGCGGGGGAGTCTGGACAGTTATTCGAGAAGGGTGATGGACTTGGTGGGGAGAGAGAGATGAGGTGGGTGGGCAGAAATGTTGCGTAGAGCCAACTCTACTCAATACTCAAAGCCATGCTGGGCGTTTGGGTTACTGTGTGGTGGCCTCTCTCTCTGTTCTAACCTCAGGATACTGCCACATCCACCTCCTGTCTGCAAATGGCGACACCCTGCCCTCTGCCTCACTCTTCGTCCACATCATGATTGAGTGAATCCTCACCACCATGATCTCCTTTGCAGGGACCTCTGTCTCACCAAGAGCTGGAACAGAGAGCTCCCTGGACTGGATGGAGATGGACAGAGGGACAGCGGGAAAGGGGTTGGGGTAGATTGAAAGAAAGAGGAGGGAGGGGGAGGGTGAAAGAGTGGGAGATGAGAGGGAAGGGGAAGAGGGACATTGCATGTTTGTTTCTGTGGGGCTGGGGAGAAGGGTTTTCAATGCTGCTGCTTGTCTTGGTCAAATGTATTTCCTGGCCTTTTCATTGGCCACATATATTGATGTTTAAAACTAATCAGAGGTCAGAGAAGAGATTACTCATCAAGTCAGGAGCTGATCGATTGCAAAATTGTGACAGACTCTCTACATGTTCATTGAAAAGAACTTTACCACACTCAGCATTTGTCCTCATCTTTTCAGGGAGACTGAATTAGAGAGATTAAAATGGAGAAAGGTTTATTCTGGATTGTGGCAAGCATTGGTGTACATCACAGTTTGAGGACTATACACTGCTCCACTCAGCACATTACAAGGAAGATGTGACTGCACTGAAGAATTCCATACGACATAGTAGAAAACTAGGCCATTCAGTCCATCAAATCTGCTCCCTGACTAATCATGAACCTACCAACCTCTGTCTTAAATACACTCAATAACTTGGCCTCCACAGCTGCCTATGTCAATGAATTCCACAGATTCACCGTCCTCTAGCTAAAGAAATTCCTCCTTATCTCCATTCTAAATGGCCTTTCCTCTGTCCTGAAGCTATGCCCACTGGTCATAGACCCCTACAATAGGAAACATCTTCTCCAAATCCACTATGAGATCCTCACTCATCCTTCTAAATCCCAACAAGTAAAGGCCCAGAGCCATCAATCACTCCTCGTATGATAACCCTTTCATTCCCAGAACCATTCTTATGAACCTCCTATGAACCCTTTCCTACGTGAGCACATATTTCAAGGTAAGAGACACAAAACCCTAAGTGAGGCCTCACCACTGCTTTATAATGCCTCAGTATTACATCCTTGCTTTGATATTTTAGTCCTCTCGAAATGAATACCAACATTGCATTCACCTTTCTCCCCACTGACACAACTTGCAAATTAACCTTTAGGCAGTCCTGCATTAGGACTCTCAAGTTATATTGCACCTTGGACATTTAAGTTTTCTCTCCGTTTAGAAAATAGTGTTTGCTTTGATTCCTTCTACCATAGTGCATGACCACACACTTCTTGACACTATATTCCATTTACCACTTTGACCATACTCCGAATCTGTCCAAGTCCTTCTACAGGCTCCCTGTGTTACCACACGTACCTGACCACGCCAGCTCTCAGGGTTATAAGTTTTAACTCTCTGGTCCCTTTAAATATGCAGGCCAGCCCCGCCAATTTGTGGCTATATTTTGGTGCCAAGATTTTAATATTTAAAGAGCACCTGAACTGAGGTTCAATGCTCAATTGTCCACTCAACATTGGATTCTCGTCTGGCATGTAGTTTCAAACGCTGCCTTTGTCTCAGTCTCGTAACGTGCCTCGTAGGATTCCACGCTGGAAACATGGCTGCAGGTCAGGGATGCAAGTGCATTTAAGGAAACGGTGTTTTATGCTCCCAATACCGACTATCTTGCTGGCAAACATGCAGTCTCTGGTGAATAAAATCGATGAACTCAGAGCCAGGGTGTTGAATCAGAGGGACATTAGGACCGCGAGTGTCCTTTGCTTCACGGAATCCTGGTTAACCCCTTCTGTACCGGATGCAGCGATTCAGATCAACGGGTTTACTATACACCGTCAGAAAAGATCTATAGAGTCTCTCAAAAGCAGAGTTGGAGGAGTATGCCTCATGATCAACTGTTCTTGGTGCACAAGTATATCAGTGGTGTCCCAATTCTGCTCACCAGACCTGCAATATCTGATAGTTAAATGCCGTCCATTTTACCTACCACAGGAGATTTCCAGGATCACTTTGGTAGCAGTATACATTCTACCGCAGGCGAATGTCAATCAGGTTTTAGGTGACCTGAGCAATGGGATCAACTTGCACGAAACAGCACGCCCTAACACATTGTTTTGGGGGTTTTAACTAGGCTAGTCTGAAAAAATCACTAAGCAATTACCATCAATAGATCACTTGTGATCCCAGAGGAAACAACACACTGGACCAGTGCTACACCACCATCAAGAATGCTTACCGTGCTATTCCACAACCTCACTTCGGGAATCTGATCCCCTAGCTGTACTTCTACTCCCTGAGTATAGGCAGAGACTGAAGACTGCAGCACCAGCAGTGAGGACCAAGAAAGTATGGACAAGGGAAGCATAGGAGTGCTTATAGGACTTCTTTGAATTGGTGGACTGGACTTCATTCGGGATTCATCTTCGAACCTGGATGAGTATGCTACAGTTGTTACCGGCTTCTTTAAAACCTGTGTGGATGAGTGTGTGCCTGTACATTCCCAAACCAAAAGCCATGGATGAACCAAGAGTTACGTAGGCTGCTAAAGGCTGGATCTGTGGCATTCAATTCTGGCGACCCAGGTCTGTACTAGAAAACCTGGTATGATTTGCAGAGGGCAATTTCAAGGGTGACGAGACAATTTTGAATGAGGTTGGAGGCTACATCAGATGTACCACAACTCTGGCAGGGTTTGCAAGACATTACTTCCCACAAAGCAAAACCCAATGGCATGAATGGCAGCAATGCTTCGCTACCAGATGAACTGCTTTGAAAGGGAGAATATAACTACAGCCGTGAAGATCCCTGCTGCACCTGGTAACCCTGTGATTTCCGTCTCAGAGGCTGATGTTAGGCTGTCTTTAAAGAGGCTGAACCCTCGCAAGGTGGAAGTCCCGAATGAGTACCTGGTAATGCTCTGAAAACCTGTGTCAACCAATTGGTGGGAGTATTCAAGGACATTTTCAACCTCTCACAACTATGGACAGAAGTTCCCACTTTCTTTAAAAAGGCAACAATTATACCAGTGCCTGAGAAAAATAATGTGAACTGTCTTAGTGACTATTGCCCGGTTGCACTCACAGCTACAGTGATGAAATGCTTTTAGAAGTTGGTTACGACTAGACTGAACTCCAGCCTCAGCAAGGACCTGAGCCCATTTCAATTTGCCTACTGCCACAATAGGTCAACAGCTGATGCAGTCTCAATGGCTCTTCATACGGCCTTAGACCATCTGAACAATACAAGCACCTATGTCAGGATGCTGTTCGTCAACTATAGCTCAGCATTTAATGCCATCATTCCCACAAGCCTGATTTAGCTGTTACAGATCCTGGACATCTATACCTCCCTCTGCAATTGGATCTTCAATTTCCTAACCGGAAGACCACAATCTGTGTGGTTTGGTGATAATATTTCCTCCTCGCTGAGATCAACACTGGTGCACCTCAGGGGTATGTGTTTAGTCCACTGTTCTGCTTTCTCTATACCGATGACTATGTGGCCAGGCATTGCTCAAATACCATCTATAAATTTGCTGATGATATAACCATTGTTGGTAGAATCTCAGATGGAGACGAGAGTGCGTACAGAAGTGAGATATGCCAACTAGTGGAGTGCTGTCGCAGCAACAACCTGGCACTCAATGTCGGTCAGATGAAAGAGCTGATCATGGACTTCAGGAAGGGTAGGACGAAGGAACACATACCAATGCTCATAGAGGGATCAGAAGTGGAGAGAGTGAGCAGTTTCAAGCTCCTCAGTGTCAAGATCTCTGAGGACATAACCTGCTCCCAACATATCGATGCAGTTATAAAGAAGGCAAGACAGTGACTGACACAGAAAGAAGCTGCAGAGAGTTGTAAATCTAGTCAGCTCCACCCTGGGTGCTAGCCGACAAAGTACCCAGGACATCTTCAGGGAGCGGTGTCTCAGAAAGGTAGCATCCATTATTAATGACCCCCAGCTCCCAGGACATGCCTTTTTCTCACTGTTACCATCAGGTAGGAGGTACAGAAGCCTGAAGGCACACACTCAGCAATTCAGGAACAGCTTCTTCCTCACTGCCATCTGATTCCTAAATGGACTTTGAACCCATGAACACTACCTCACTCTTTTAATATATATTATTTCTGTTTTTTGCACGATTTTTAATCTATTCAATATACGTATACTGTAATTGATTTATCATCATTATTATTATTCTATTTGTTTTTCGTCTTCTATATTATGTATTGCATTGAACTGCTGTTGCTAAATTAACAAATTTCATGACACACGTCGGTGATAATAAACCTGATTCTGAGATCACAGTCCTCAAATGGCATCACGTTTTGGAAGGCATTCTGTACACTGATTAGGGCAACTGCAAACATTTCCGCTGGGTTTCACCTGCAGGCTAATGGCCGGATGAAGCGACTAACCAGGATATGGAATGAACCCTAAGATGCCTGGCCTGAGAAAAACCAGATGAGTGGTGCGACCATTTGATGGGGGCAGAGATCACCCACAATATTTGACAGCGTTTTGAGCATGGGAACAGCCAAATGCCAACTGGGTATTCTTCATGAGTTGGCCACAGGGTAGGGGCTCCTGTTGTGACACACACCCAACCATGCTCGCTTCCGGGGCATGGACACTCTAACTCTCTGGAATATGGAGAGCTGGCACAGGAATGATGTCTGTGACAACCATGATGCCAAATTAATCTAATCCCATCTGTCTGTATATCCCTCCATTCTTTGCATGTCTGTGTGTCTAAATCCCTCTTCAATCCTGTTTTCACCATCTCCTGAAACACTGACAATTCTGTTCCCACCAACTGATTCTCTTCAACATGAGAAGTTTCTCCAGCAGATTGTTGCTCCTGGTGGGAAGCAGACTGAACAACAGACTGGCACTTTGGTAAAGTAAAGTAGTGCATTTGTAGATGTAAAAATGGACCAGGTGAATCAGGAGTAGCTTCTCCATTGATCCAAGGTTCATTATCCACATGCCATACATCTCTCAAACTGTTTGCCGAGCTGGCATCCTGAACTTTGGATTCCACCACCACTGGGCGAATCTGTCGACCATCTTTTTGCACACTAATGTGTCCTGAGAAGTGTATCTGCTGTGTCAGTAAGGAAGCAGCCCGGCTGGAACCACCAGTCTGTGACTAGTGCTGTCTCTCCATGCTCCATCAACGTTCAAAATTCACTATTTTCCATCCTGCACCACTTTCCTTCATTTCAGCACTGATTTCGCATTTGTTGAATACCTTGCATGTTGGTTCGTGGTACAGTGCTTAACTTGGTTTCCATGGTTTTGATTATTGGGATTTCTTTCATTTTTCTGAGTTTCATTATTCCTTCTTTCGCTGCCCATTTTCCAGGTTCATCTGCCAATGTTTTCCATTGTGGTCACTTTGGAGTGACATTTACTTTTTAATGCAGCAGCTCCTGATGGTAGTTGCATGACTTCCATGAGCTATCGTGTCAGTTTGACATTCTCGATTGGAGTTCCCATGACTGTAAGAAATCCTCTTTATCCCCAAGGTCATGAACAACTCTGAAAGCACATTGGGTATTCATGTAGGTGTTAGCTGATCTTCCTTCAACTAGCTTACAGGCTTCAATTCAAGCTTTAAGTCTGCCTTTTCTGCAGGGGTACCCACAGCCATGTTTCCTGAGGCTATCACTTCATTTTCTGTGACAACAGCCCATCTGGCTATTCGAATTCCTCTCTCAATGGTTGAGGAGCCATTAGTGTACAGAATCATATCTGGGTTCAATAAAGACACTTCTTTATGGTAATCTGCATCTTCTTGGCATGTTATTGTTCTTGCACTGTCATGATCATCATAATCTTCCATATCCACTGACAACAGTGTAGCTGGATTTGCTGAACTTGGACCATGAGACATAGGAACAGAATGAGGCATTTGGCCCACTTAGTCTGCTAAGCCATTCAATCATGGCCAAACCTTTTTTTCCCTCCTCTGCCCACTCTCTGCCATGGCCAATCAAGAACCTATCAATCTCTGTCCCAAATACACCAAACAGCTCCACCTGGCCTCCACAGCTGCCTGTGGTAACAAGTTCTCCAAGTTCACCACTGACTGGCTAAAGAAATTTCTCCGCATTACTATTGTAAATGGACGCCTCTCTATCCTGAGGCTGTGCCCTCTTATTCTAGGCTCCACCACCATGGGAAACATCTACTCTGTCTGGGCCTTTCAATATGCAAAAGGTTTCAATTAGATTCCCCCTTCATCCTTCTGAATTCCAGCAATACAGCCCCAGAGCTATGAAATGTTCCTCATATGATAAACTTCTCACTCCTGGAATCATCCTCTTGAACCTCCTTTCAACTCTCTCCAATACCAGCACATTTTTTCTTAGATGAAGCCCAAATCTGTTCACAATACTCAAGGTGAGGTCTCACCAGTGCCTTATAAAACCTTCGCATCACATCCTTGTTCTTGTATTCCAGACCTCTTGAAATGAATGCTAACGTTGCATTTGCCTTCTTCACCGCCAACTCAGCCTGCAAGTTAACCTTTAGGGTGTTCTGCACAAGGACTCCCAAGTCCCTTGCATCTCAGATTTTTGGATTTTCTCCCCATTTAGGAAATAGTCTGCACATTTATTTCTTCTACCAAAGTGCATGGCCATGCAGTTTCCGATATTGCATTTCATTTGCCACTTTCTTTCCCATTCTCCTAATCTGTCTACATCCTTCTACGGCCTACCTGTTTCCTCAACACTACCTGCCCCTCCTCCAATCTTCGTATCATCTGAAAACTTGCCAACGTTGACCCTTGCAGAACACCGCTAATCACTGACAGCCAACCAGAAAAGGACCCTTTTATTCCCACTGGCTACCTCCTACCAATCAACCAATGTTTTAACCATGCTAGTAACTTTCCTGTCATACCATGGGCACTTAACTTGGTAAGCAGCCTCATGTGTGGCACCATGTCAAAGGCCTTCCGAAAGTCCAAAATACAACACCCACTGCATCCCCTTTATCTATCTTTCTTGTAATTTCCTCATATAATTCCAACAGGTTTATCAGGCAGGATTTTTCCTCAAGGAAACCACGCTGACTTTGCCCTATCTTGTCCTGTGTCACCAAGTACTCGATAACCTCATCTTTCGCAATTGACTCCAACATCTTCCCAACCACTGAGGTCAGGCGAACTGGTCTATAATTTCCCTTCTGCTGCCTCTCTCCTTTCTTAATGAGTGGAGTGATATTCGCAATTTTTCAGTCCTCCGGAATCATGCCACAACTGAATGATTCTTGAAAGGTCATTACTAATGCCCCAACACGCTCTACCACTACCTCTTTCAGAACCGTAGAGTGTAGTTCATCTGGTCTGGGTGACTTATGTACTTTCAGGTCTTTTAACTTTTCGAACATCTTCTACTTTGTGATAGTAACTGCATTCACTTCTCTTTCCTCACACCCTTCAACACCTGGCACACTGCTAATGTCTTCCACTGTGAGGACTGATGCAAAATACTCATTTAGTTCTTTTGCATTTTCCTTGTCCCTCATTATTATTTCTCTAGCCTCATTTCCTAATGGTCCTATATCGAATCTCATCTGTCTTATTTTTTATATACTTGAAAAAGCTTTTACTATCCACTTTATTATTTGTGAACTTGCTTTCATATTTCTTTACCCTCCTAGTGATTCTTTTAGTTGCTTTCTATAGGTTTTTAAAAGCTTCCCAATCCTCTATCTTCCCATTAATTTTGGCTTTGCTGAATGCCCTCTCATTTGCTTTTACATCAGCTTTGACTTCCCTTGTCAGCCATGGTTGTACTGTTTTGCCATTTGAGAATTTCTCCATTTTTGGAATTAATCTATCCTGCACCTTCCTCGTTTTTTCCCAGAAACTCACAACATTGCTGTTCTGCTGTGAACCCTGCCAGCAGATCATTCCAACTTACTTTGGCCAATTCCTCTCTCATACACTGTAATTCCCCTACTCCACTGAAATACTGCTACATCAGACTTTACTTTCTCTCTATCAAGTTTCAAGTTGAACTCAGTCATATTCCGATTACTGATTCTTCAGGTTTCCTTTACCTTAAGCTCCCTAATTCATTACATAACACCCAATCCAGTACAGCTGATGCCCTAGTAGGCTCAATGACAAACTGCTCGAAAAAGCCATCTTGTGGGCATTCAGAAAATCCCATTCCCAACCTGATTTTCCCAATCAACGCGCATGTTCAAATGGCCAATGTCTATAATGTTGCCCTTTTGACATGCCTTTCCTGTTTCCCGTCATAATCTGTAGTCCACATCCCAGCTACTGTTTCGAGGTTTGTATATAACTGCCACCAGGGTCCTTTTACCCTTGCAGTTTCTTAACTCAACCCACAACATCATCCGATCCTATGTCACATCTTTCTAATGATTTGATGCCATTCTTTACCAGCAGAGCCATGCTACCCCCTCTGCCTGCCGTCCTATCCCTCCAATACAACGTGTAACCTTGGACATTCAGCTCCCAACAGCAACCATCCTTCAGCCACGATTCAGTGATGGCCACAGGATCATAACTGACAATCTGTGACAGTGCAACAAGATCATCCACCGTATTTCATAGACTCTGTGCATTGAGATATAACACTTTGATGACTGTATTTGCTACCCTCTTTTATTCTGCACTGATATTCACCCTGCTGGCTTCACTTTCGTCCTTTCATCTGTCTGCCCTTCCTGACAGTCTGACTACATGTTACCTTTACATTTTTACCATCCGTCCTATCCTGAGTCCCTTCACTCCAGTTCCCATCCCCCTACCAAATTAATTTAAACCCTCCTCACCAGCTCTAACAAAGCTGACAGTGAGAATATTGATCCCCCTCAGGTTCAGGTGCAACGCGTCCCTTTTGTAGAGTCACACCTCCCTCAGAAGAGATCCCAATGATCTAAGAACTCAAAGCCCTGCCAGATCCTCCTGTTTCTACCCTCACTGGTGTGGTGTGGCACAGGTAGCAATCCAGAAATTGCTACCTTGGAGATGCTGCTTCTCAGCTTTCTGCCTAGCTCCCATTGGATGGTGATATAAGGTGCCACAAGCACAGTGGACCTCTTGGACCACCAAGAAGCTTCACTTAAGTCAGTACATAGTCAGTAAAGTGTGCACTGAGAGTGGACACCGAGTATTTAAAGTCTGACCCAGCACACTGTTCGAAACAGCCATGACTGCCAGGTAAGTTGCTTGCACTGTTTGTAGACATAAAACCCATCCTAAGGCTACATTTTCCAATTTGGTGGAGTAATAACCAACGGGGCACTGCTGGTCTCCATGTTCTTCAGTTAAGACTGCCATCATGCAGCCACGCTTCTCGTTGACATACAGGGTAAATGGCCGTCCTATGTCAGGGATTCCCAACGCAGGTGCAGTTTTTAATATCACCTTTAAAGTTTAGAAAGCTTCCATATTCTCTTCGCTAAGAATCACAAAGTCATCAGAGTGCTTGCTGCCTTTCAGGAGACGACTGATGGGTTGAGAAATTTCAGCATATGTATCGACCATGCTCTGATCTGGTTGCATAAACCTAGAAATGACTGAAGTTGACTGTTGTTTCACACAGGACCTAACAGCCTTTACACAATCTTCAGTGATTCCTTGTTTGCTGTGGGAAATTTTCTATTTCAAGTAAATCACTTCCTTTTGTTGCATTTGTGCTTTGTGTCCCTTGTAGGCAAGATGATTGAACAGACAGAGTACATCACTGTTGTTGTGTGAATGAAATCACCAGAGAAAATTACAGATAAATTCAAAGCAGCTTCTTTATTCGACAAAACAAGGTACAGCAGGAATTGTATAGGGATGCTTTCAGTGCAAGAGTCTGCTGGCCCAACGTGGAGCTTCATACTTTGTGCCAAACATCAAAGGACAATTACATATTTACAATGTATGGACAATGCTTTCTTTGCAACTACGTACAACCTTCACACCTCCTGTTTCACCTCCACACCACAGGCATCCAAATGAATTTTAATCAGCATTGTCGGGTCTGGGATTCACAGCTTTTAGGAATCCATTGTTCAGAGCTGTACTCCAAATTAAATGCACAATACGTTTTCAGGTGTGAGGAATGGGAGCCAAAGTCAATTGCTGAATGGATACGTCCTAAACCAAAAATCACTCTAACAATCACGTTCATGCTGATCTGCAGTCTCAGGGGCAATCAGGGTGTCATCCACATTTTGTGTGATAATTGAGTCAGTGCTTGGAAAACCCCTCATATGTTGTCTCAAGACCTTGTTCTGGGTATTGTGAGGCCCTGGTGGGAGCCTCGTCCACTGGTATTGTTGGTTAGCAGGAGTAGACAGATGGTTCATCTGTACTGATCTTATTCAGACTTTGATCACCCCACTTGTTTGGTAGTTTGCCTCAGATCTCTGCAGGAAACAACAGTGTCTCTTCAATTTGCTTTTGTGAGCTTCACCGTTTTGGCAACATCTGGTTTCAAACATCCATGAAAGTCCACTTGAGAGGGTCATATGTGTCTTCTTCAATATTATCTCCAGTTAGAACCACAGAACCATAGAACCATAGAGCACTACAGGACAGAAAAGAGCCAATTCGGCCCTTCTAGACTGTGCCGAAACTTTATTCAGCTAGTCCCATTGACCTGCACCCAGTCCATAACCCTCCAGATCTCTCCCATCCATGTATCTATCCAATTTATTCTTAAAACTGAAGAGTAAGCCCGCATTTACCATGTCAGATGGCAGCTCGTTCCACACTCCCACCACTCTCTGAGTGAAGAAGTTCCCCCTAAACCTTTCCCCTTTCACCCTGAAGCCATGTCCTCTCGTATTTATCTCTCCTAATCTAACTGGAAAGAGCCTACTTGCATTTACTCTGTCTATACCCCTCATAATTTTGTAAATCTCTATCAAATCCCGCCCCCCCTTCATTCTTCTACGCTCCAAGAAATAAGTTCCTAACCTGTTCAATCTTTCCCTGTAACTCAACTCCTGAAGACCCGGCAACATCCTATTAAGTCTTCCCTGCACTCTTTCAATCTTACTGATATCCTTCCTATAGTTAGGCGACCAGAACTGCACACAATACTGCATATTTGGCCTCACCAATGTCTTATACAACCTCACCATAACGTCCCAACTCCTATACTCAATACTTTGATTTATGAATGACAGGATGCCAAAAGCCTTCTTTACAACCCTGTCTACATGTGATTCCACTTTCAAGGAATTATGTACCTGAACTCCCAGATCCCTTTGTTCCTTCGCACTCTTCAGTGCCCTACCATTTACTGTGTATGTTCTATCTTGATTTGTCCTTCCAAAATGCAACACCTCACACTTGTCTGCATTAAATTCCATCTTCCATTTTCTGGCCCATTTTTCCAGTTGTTTCAGATCACTTTGCAAGCTTTGGAAGCCTTCCTTGGTGTCCACAACACCTCCAATCTTAGTGTCATCAGCAAACTTGTTGATCCAATTTACCACATTATTGTCTAGATCATTGATAAAGACAACAAACAACAATAGTCCCAGCACAGATCTCTGAGGCACACCACAAGTCACAGGCCTCCAGTCTGAGAAGCAATCACCCACTACCACTCTCTGTCTTCTCCCACACAGCCAATTTCCAATCCAGTTTACAACCTCTCCATGACTTTATATTCTTTGAAATCCTGAATAGCTGAACCAAACTATTCTATAGTGATCTTCATATTCAGAAACGTCTGAAGCCTTTTGTTTGCAATCAATCACTTCTTTCCAATCAGCCTGAGTTGGAGATTGTTGTTCCAACCAGGTCTTAACTGCATCCCAACCAGCTGCTGAATTCCAGTTGTAGTCCCCTACACCACCCTCAACTCGCTGTGTCATCAGGTTTATTTTCTGGCTTGTTCACATGGCGGCTACAATTTGAATGCCATCATACAGATGCAATTTGTACATATTCTTAATTTGTTTAAGTTCAGCCCAGGTCTGTTCCACATCCTGAAACAGGATGTGGAAATTCCCTGAACCATTTACCAACTTTTTTCCAGATCTGGTCGTTGATGACAAGCCTGTTTCCTTTCATACCCTCCATCATCAGTCTCGCGTGTTTTCACTCTCTCAGTTTTTAAAGCGTCAAGTCTTGCCAAGACTCTGACAAATCACCTCATTACTGTTTTCACTTGAGCCACTAGAGGTCTCCACTGAGTCAGTTTCACAGCTGTTCCTCAGAGTTCCCGAGATGTTGCTGTTTCTGGGGACACATCAGTGTTGGCACCAAATTGTTGAATCTCTGTTATTTTTCTGACCCTTGGGATTCTTTCAGGGGCCAAGAATGGCAAGCAATCTTAGTTCTTAATGACCGTTTATCTTAAAGTACAAATGTACAAATACCAGGCAAATTAAGTGAAGAATTGAGGAAATGATGGATGAAAAGCAAAGAATATAAACGTAAAAAGATGGTGCCACTGAAAATCCATCAGCTTTATAGACGAAATAAGATAAAACTTCTTTGATAAAATAAACCAATGAATAGTTGCACAATTACCTCACGTAGCTAATACTTAGCCAATGAAAAAAGGAAAGGTATATGTAACTACTAAACTGTCCTCTGCCAGTAAGTGGGGCCAATCACCACAGACTCGGAAAAACACATAAGTTTGTTAAAAATACAAATGATTAAGCTGCAGCATTGGGCTTGCAGTAATTCATCTAATTTCTTATAAAAAGAATTTCAAAAAACAATGCTTTCCAATAGTGCAGCGTGGAACTTTCCTTTCCTTAGTTATCCTCTTGCGTGATATATTCATAGAATGTCTCATTAATCCTACTTGTAAAGGACTTTTCATGACACCACCTGGCCCTCCTAATTTCCTTCTTGAGTTCTTCTCTGACTTCTTTGTAATCCTCGAGGTCCCTGTTTGATCTGAAATTCCTAAAATTTACACATATTTCCTTTTCCTTCTTGATTAAATTAGCACCCTCTTTCATCACCCAAAGTTCCCTTAATTTACTATCCTTCTCCTTCTGACTGGAACACACAGACCCTGAACTCTGTACACCCAGTCTTTAAACACACAGACCCTGAACTCTGTACACCTTGTCTTTAAACACATAGACCCTGAGCTCTGTACACCTGGTCTTTAAACATGATTAGCTGATTAAAAGACAATGTTTAGCTAACACTCACAACACGCTGGAGGAACTCAGCAGGTCCGGCAGCATCCGTGGAAATGATCAGTCGATGTTTTGGGCCGGAACCCTTCATCAGGACTGAAGAGGGAAGGGGCAGAGGGCCTATAAAGAAGGTGGGGGAGGGGTGGGAAGGAGAAGGCTGGTACATTCCAGGTGAAAAACCAGTCAAGGGAAAGATAAAGGGGTAGGGGAGGGGAAGCAGGGAGGTAAATTTTGTTATTTTGTAAAGTACTCAACAACTCTACAAAATAATAACTATAACAGAATGAATTTAAGATCACCCAACTAGATCATTCTCTTCCCCAGAGAGATATAGAGCCTATATTATTCTCTGCCCTATGGAGATATGGAGACTAGATCATTGGAAGTATTCAGTAATTGTTTGGAAGATTAATGGGGAATTCACATGGAAGAGGAGTTAGAGCCTGTGTCGATCAGCCATGAACATACTCAATAGAAGGGTAAGCTTCAGGAGTCAGGAGGCTACTCTGCTCCTAGTTCTAAACGCGAGATTCTGCAGATGCTGGAAATCATGAGTAACACACAACAAAATGCTGGAGCAACTCAGTAAGTCAGGCAGGGAAATGAAGGGAAATAAATGGTGGATATTTTGGGCTGACTCCTTTCATTGGGACTGGAAAAGAAGGGGATGTGGAGAGAAGCCAGAATAAATTAGGTGGCTTCCACCCACTTCCTTTCCAGTCTTTATGAAGCTTCTTGGCCCAAAATATCGAACATTTATTTCCCTCTGTAGATGCTGCCCGATTTGCTGAGTTCCTCCAGCACTTGGTGTGTGTTGTTCCTCTTTCTTCAGTGTTGTTCTTGTGTGTACCCACAGAAGGCAGGTGTAGGTTGGGCCAATGTGAGTTCCACAGTTATACTTTTGATCTGGATGGTGTAAAAGAGGTTCCTGAATGTATGTACTGGAAACAAGCTCCCATTGCACATTAAATGTTCCCAAAGGCAGGCGTCACAAATAGACTCTGACAA
This sequence comes from Mobula birostris, assembly GCF_030028105.1. Taxonomy (NCBI): domain Eukaryota; kingdom Metazoa; phylum Chordata; class Chondrichthyes; order Myliobatiformes; family Myliobatidae; genus Mobula; species Mobula birostris. The sequence continues at coordinate 130,465,478 of NC_092372.1, forward strand.
CCAAATCCAGCTCCTGATCTTCATGTTTGGCTTAGTTAATAACCCTGGTAGAACCATTTCTTCTGACAAGAGAAGGGGCAAGGGCAGGTTACTGGCAACTTGAAACCAGTCGCTTTAGGCAGATGGGGCTTGTCAGCCATGGTTGCCAGCTCGTCTAGGAGATGGAAGGCTCTGATCTCAAATTTCCCGTGCCTTGTGAGGAAGGCTTTGGGAGTAAACCTCGAGGAAAAATCTGGAGCTGGAGTCCGTAAGGCATTCCTACATTGAGTTCAACGCTGACTGGGAACTGCAGTGATGCTGCTGGTACCAAACTGTGTCAGTCTCTGCCGTTCTTTTGGATTCACCAGCTGCATGGAGACGGGGAGCCAGCTGTATGGGTAACAGCTTGCTCTCTATATCGTACTGCCCAGGCTTGCGTATCACAAGAGAGCAGGGATGATACATCCATGGTCGACTCCAACTAACGGAGGGCCGCATTCAGATGGTTCCGTGTGAAGTGACTGGGCCAGGAGAGAAAGGATGGAGTTAAATGTCCAGAGAGGCTCGGGCAGCTGGAAACAATTGATCTACCTGGACACTCCAGTGAGGCTCAGGCAACTGGAAACAATTGATCCACCTGGAGTGTCCAGTGAGTCTGGGGCAGTGGAAAAAACTGATTCAACAGGAAAGTCCAGAGAGGCTCGGGCAGCTGGATATAATTGATCCACCTGGGCAGTCCAGTGAGATTCAGGCAGCTGAAAAACATAGATCCACCAGGATGGTCCAGTGAGCGTAGTGCAGCTGGAAACAATTAATCCACCTGGACGGTCCAGTGAGGCGCAAGCAGCCTGTTACAAGAATCACCCCTTATGATAATGATCACAATATGAATATTTACTGACTAAATTCGCCCACTTTATACCGAAAATTGTCTCTGCTGTTTTGTGAAAGCATTATCCTCCACTTTTTTCATTATTTTAGCCTGCTTAGTTGATATACATTGAGCAATACGATTATCAGGGTACATAACATTGGTGTTACAGCAGCATGTGATACTATTCTTACCCATGGACGTATATGAACATTCGTCCCCCAATTCCAAAACTTACTCCAAATCCTGGGTCACTCAATATTCTGTTTGCCTTACCTGTGTGTGTTTTAATTACTTCAATGTGTTTTGTCCATTGATGGAAATCTCCTTTGCCTCCCCCAACAACATGTGTCCAGTCTGCAGTCAAGTGAGGAATTGATAGCAATTCAGTAACGACGTAGTCCCACAGATATTCATCTGTATCAGTGTGTTGGATCTTGAAGTTCTCCTTCATTACTGTGTTTAATACAAAATTGAGTCCTCCATTTCTCCTTTGTTAGACCGTATTACGCGTGACAGTTGAGTAATAACTTGGCCTGCTGCGTTCACCAGCAACTTTGACGTGTGACAGTTGAGTAATATGTTTTTTTTGTTCACTGAGTGTTTCCCAAGCAACGATATCACTGTTGACGCATTTGTCTGCTGTACTGGCTCTGGAACAAGACTGACCATGGCCCCAGTCATGGTTAATGCCATCGCAACAAAATACATTATTCTTTTCATGTTGAGTTAGACTTGTAACACACAGTGGTAATATCTGCTCTTACCTCCAGTTTGAATTTTAAATTATTTTAAGTCCAGACTCCCAATTGTCTTTGGATTCGAGGCATCCATTTTTCATCACCCAATTTTGTTTCGGGATAGGAAGGACAAGCATTCGCTTATCTTCCTTTTCCTCTGATTTTTTGACAGAACTTCCCCAGTTCTCAGGACGAGGGGACTGAAAATCACCTCCTTGATAGGACCTGTTCTCATCTTCTTGGAACAGTTGTTCCATCCTTGTCTCCCAAATCATGCACATCAATTCTAATGTGCCGATGCTGATACCATTCCTGGTTCTCCCCCACCAATTTCAGCTGTTTCATATCGGACCACTGACTTTTACCTGGAGAAGTCAGAACCTTGTACACTGAAGGACTTACTTTCTCTGTAATTTCACAGGGCCCTGCAAACCTTGGATTTAAAAATGAGGTGGGTTGGTGTATTCTAATCATCACTCTTTGTCCTGGCTTAATTCTATGGGAGTAACATTTGAGTCAAAGTAGGCTTTACTCTGTTGCTTTTTCTTTCCTATTTGGTGGGCTGCCACGTAACTGGCCTCTTTCATTCTCTCTACCAGTTGTTGTGCCCACTTTTCTGACACAACCCATCGATTTTGGGTTCTGACAAATCTAATCCTAACAGCTCCTCTAATCCTCTCGTGTCCCCATGTCCTGTCCGGTCATGAGTTTATAAGGGGTGTAACCTGGTGATGATACCACCGTATTTCTTATTATCGTCAGAACAGAAGGCAAAACCACCTGCCATGTTGTAAATGTTGTTGCACCATTTTTGCAATAACTTTTTAGTGTTCGATTCATCCTTTCCACAATTCCGCTAGACTGAGGTCTATAGGGTATATGAAATCTCTGCTTGAGCCCTAAAAGTACCATGGCATCTTGCATTATCTGGGCTGTGAAATGAATGCTTTGATCTTGATCTGTCCAGGAGCCATTCAGCCCTACCCTACTACATAGCCTAGATATGTAACTGTGGCATGACCAAACTCACTTTTAGTGAGGTTCACTGTAAGATTGGCCTTGGACAGCCTTTCAAACAGCTTTTCTACAGCCGCAATATGCTCTTCCCACGTGTCACTCCATACAGCCAAATCATCAATATAAGCCCTTGTGTTTTCTAGACTTCTAATCACAGAATTGGTCATTCTTTGAAATGTCCCTGGAGCATTTTTCATCCCGAAGGGTAAAACATTGTATTCATACAGTCCAGAAGGTGTGACAACCGCTGAGATTCCTCTGGCACTTTCAGTCAAAGGAACACAACAATATCCTTTCAGCAAGCCGATTTTTGTGAGGCACTTAGCCTTTTCCACTTTATCAATACAGTCATCTACTCTCGGGATAGGACAAGCATCTGTCTTGGTTATTGCATTGCTTTTCCTGTACTCAGTACAGAATCTCATGCTACTGTCTGGTTTAGGCACAAGAATGCAGGGCGCCGCCTAGTCTGAGGTAGATTGCCTAATGATACCAGTTGCTAGCATGTAGCCAATTTCTTTTTCAACCATTTTGCTTTTTTCTAAGTTCATTCTGTAAGGATGCTGTTTAATGGGCTGGGCTGAATTTACAATGACGTCATGCACTGCAGTTGTGCACCATCTTGGAATGTCCAGAAATAAATCTTTATGCCTGCTAATTAATTCTTTCAATTGTTTTCTCTGTGCAGGCTCCAGATGACAGACTTTATCAGTAAGGTCTGTCAAAATAATAGAATTCTCAAGTCTTGTTGATACGATATTTCACTTGTTGAAATGATCTTGCACCTCATTATCAGATTCCACAACCTCATTTGTTTTCATACTTACTGGTACCATCTCAGAGTCATAATAAGGCTTCACCATATTTGCGTGCACTAATTGGGTAGCCTTCTTTCTATCAGGAGATTTAATAACATAATTCAAAGAATCAATTTTCTTAATTATTTCATATGGTCCATGAAATTGTGCTTGGAGGGGGTTGGTCACCAGGGGGAACAGAACCAGAACTTTATCTCCAACCTCAAGCACCTGTTCCCTCGCTCTTCTATCATACCAATGTTTCACTTTAATTTGGGAGTTTTGCAAATTGTTTTGCAAGGTCACAAGCTTTGTTAAGTCTTTCCCAGAATTTCAAAACATAATCTAACACACTGACACACACTTTTGGGTTAGACCACTGCTCTCTGAGCAAGGTCAAAGGTCCTTTGGGCCTGTGGCCAAAAATAAGCTCAAATTGACTAAACCCCAGGGATTCTTGAATGGTGTTTCTCACGGCAAAAAGCAGTAAATGTATTCCTTCATCCCAGTCCCTGTCATTCCCATGACAGTAGGTTTTAATCATGGTCTTTAAAGTGGAATGAAACCGCTCCAAAGCCCTTTGACACTCTGGGTGGTAGGCAGATGACACAATTTGTTTAGCCCCCAGCTCAGAGACTATTTGCTGGAATGTTCTTGAAGTAAAGTTACTACCCTGGTCAGATTGAATTTCTTTAGACAAACCAACCAGTGTGAAAAACTTGCTGAGTGCTTTTACCACAGTCTTGGCCTGGATGTTTCTGAGAAGCACGGCTTCAGGGAACCTAGATGCAGCACACATAACTGTTAGCACATACTGATGACCAGCTGCAGCTTTTGGCAATGGGCCTACACAGTCCACTATGACCCTGGAAAATGGTTCACCAAAAGCAGGTATCAGCCAAAGTGGTGCTTTTGGGATGGCCTGGTTATGTTTTCCCACCACTTGGCACATATGGTGACCTCTGCAATAATTTACAATATCCTTCCTCAAGTTAGGCCAATAAAATTCCCTCATAATCCTGTGCACTGTCTTCTTTACTCCAAAATGTCCACCTAAAGGCATCTTGTGGGCTAGGTTTAAAATTTCAGCCCTGTAAACCTTTGGAACCACTATCTGGTGCACAATAGCCCAATCCTCAATTGCAGACACAGTGGCTGGTCTCCACTTCCTCATCAACACTCCGTCTTTAAGGTAATATCCCACTGACTCATTCTGAATTTCATCCTCAGAGAGAGCTGCCTCTTTTAAGCCTCAATTTCAAGATCTTTATTCTGTTCCTCTATAAATTCCTTCCTCAGTAAGGACAAATCTTTCTCATACACCTTACTCTCCTCAGCCTTACTACCCTCTAAGTCCTGTTGATATAGGGACGGTAGGAAGTCTCGGACAAATCATCATGAGCATCCACAGGCTTCTTTGACAAGCTTCTAGTCACCGCGCATGCGGGATACACATCAGCATCTATGAGCGGGTCCTCAGCAGCAGCAGGCTTACTCGTTAGCTGAACTGCTGGATAAACATCCCCACCTATAAGGTCTTTACTGAGCAAGACATCAACATTGTCTATCGTACCCCTATTGTGACTGGTCTGGCTACCAAGTCGCATTTCAAAAGTATCTTATGCAAAGGCATGGCCTCAGTCCCCTTTCCAATGCCTTTTACAATATTCACTTCACCAGTCTCCATCTCAGCACCAAATTCCAAAACACTCTTTAATATTAGTGACTGAAAGGCTCCAGTATCTCTCCAGATTCTCACTGGAAATGGGGTTGATTGACCCCTCCTTCACAGACACAAATCCATTTGAAATAAATCTTTCAAGTCCCTCTTGACCTCGGTCAGACCCCCCTCCTTCAGCGGTGTTTTAACCATCTGAACGCAGGCATTTGGGGTTTTCTTTTTCTCTTTTCCTTTTTCCCTTTTCATAGCAAAACAATTGGATGCCACATGACCACGCTTCTCACAAAAGGAGCACTTGAAAGTGGGAAGTTTTCCTCTTGATTGCTTCCCTTCCTCATTACTTTTATCACTAGTGCCCAGTTTACTCTCTGGTTTCGCTGGTGGATTATCTCTATTACTCTTCTGGTAACTCTTAGTGGGAAAAAAACCTAACCTTATGAGTTAAGGCATACTTGTCTGCTAACCTAGCAGACTCTGACAGTGTCGCTGCCTCTGTCTCATCTAAGTACATCCTTACACCATCAGGGATGCAACCTTTAAACCGCTCAATCAATATCAACTCTTTCAGGTTGCCAATATTCTCACTTGCCCCTTTCGAGGTACACCACCGATCAAAGTACACACGTTTCTGATGGGCAAACTCCACATACGTTTGGTTCAAAGGCTTTCTGAGATCTCAAAGCCTTTGTCCGTACACCTCCGGAGCCAACTTGCAAACTTTAAGTACAGCACCTTTCACTCTATCATAATCACTTGCGTCCGCAACAGATAACGCCGAATACGTTCATTGGGCCTTCCCCTTAATCACACTTTGTAACAGAACAGCCCACTGATCTCTCGGCCAGTTCTGATTTATAGCCACTTTTTCAAAATGAAGGAAATACCTATGGACTTCTGTTTCCTCAAATGGAAGTACCAACTTAATTTCTTGACTAACATTAAACCTCACAGCAGGGTCTACCACTGGACCCGCTTGCTGCAATTTCTCTATCTTTTCCAGCTCAAACCGCCACTGTCTTTCTGCTTCATCCCTCCACTTGTCTGCCTCCTCAGCCTTGAGCTGTTTTACTCGTAACTCAAACTCGAACTGTTGCTGTCTTCACTTCTCCTCAGCCTCGATCCTTAATCTTTCCATCTGATACTGGTGCTCAAACCGGCTAGGTTTACTTTCAGGAAACAATTCCATCTCCTCCACTTTAAACACCTCCTCAGGTACATAAAACTCGGATATTATCCTTTGCATCTGTGACCCACTCGTGGTCAATTTCACCTCAGTAAGTTTCAACTTTTTTGCAATACTCAACAGCTCAAACCTTCTGGCGTCTTCTAGTGCCTCAGAGGTTGACGCATCCAGAAATTTATCAACATCCATTTCTGCTGTTTTTTCACACAACCAAATCAAAAGGGATTTTCCCCAATCAATTCAAACAAGCCCCAACCAATTTGTTCAAATCCCAGATGCAGGCCCCAGTTTTGTCACATACCCCGTGACGGATTAAAGAACCAGCAGAAATGAAAAACACTTTGGAGCCTGCTATTGCTATTAGCTAATGATATTTACTAGTAACTACGCAATATAGTAATATTAATGCAGATGTATCAAACAGGTTAGCAATGAATATATATATATATATATATATATATATATATATATGTAAGTGTGGAAATAGAGAAACCATGCTTCTTCAAGCCTAGGGGTAAATGGATACAGTCTTACGGTGATGAGTAAAGTTCAGTTCAGTTCGTGGTATTGAGTTGAGTAGTGATGGAGAGAGAGACATGTTTAGTTCTTCAGGTGAGCAGATGCTGTTGATCTTCCCATTGTCCTCCAAAATCCTTTAGAAGTCACCAACTGTGACCACAAAAAAGGGGACTGTTATTCTGTGGTGGAATTATCAACCCAGGTGAGGGTTGGACACATGAATAACTCCCCACCGGTCACAACCTTTCCACACTGTGAGAGCCATTAATCGATTCTCCTGATCGATCCTCCAAAACCCACCTTTCTGTGGCACAACAAAGCTCATCCAGTGTCTAAAACCATGTGTCTGTGAGCCTATCATCTGACCTTCTAGTTATCTCACCATGCTGAACACCAGCTGTCCATCAAGTAGCTCCTCCCTTCTCTCTCTGTAGGAACTTAGAAGCTGCCAGTGTCCTTGCAGAAGTGTAAACAGTCTGTAGAGAAACCATAACGCCACCCCCAAGCAGTCTTCGCCTCTCTCTCTCTTAATAAAAAGGTGTCTGTGTTGGGGACCTCTCTCTCTCTCTCTTTTAAAAGCACAGTTCATAGGGATAATTCAGGATCCTGTCACAGTACCCTCCAGGGGTGGGCGGTAAGGGACCAACGTAATCTATCTGCAAGTTAGTCCAAGGCCCTTCCACTGGTCTGGTGTGGCGAAGGGCTCCTTTCTTTACATTTCTGTAAGGATTATATTGTGCAGAAATCAAGCAATTTTGACATAATGCTCCACATCATCCTTCATCTTAGGCCACCAGTCCACTTCTTTGATCTTTTCAAGGGTGCTTTTGCATCCCTGGTGTCACCATAGATCATGGTACCAATGAATCATCTGGTTTCTTCCTCCCTCGGGAACCACAAGCTTTCCTTCATGAAGGACAATCCCATCTTTGACAAGCACTCTCTTGTGCTCTTTGTATATTTCAGACCGTGCACCTTCTATCTATTTATTTAAACCTTTATCTTTCTTCTGTTCCTCCATTAAATCCATAACTGTAATCTGTTGTTCCTTCTGCCTCCCAATCTCCCCAACCTGTGGCTGCCATTCCTGCCCAAATAAAGCACTCTGCTTCGTTAATTCATCAGCTTTTCTATCTCCCATTGTGCTCTTTCATTAGTTTGACCACTGTCTCTGGGTTAGTTGCTGCAGTTGGGGATCATAACAGAATTACTTTATTCAGCTCCCGATAGTCAATTGTCAACCTCCAACTACCATCTGATTTCCTCACTGGCCGTGTGGGTGAGTTGTTAGTGGAGGCTATTGGCCTCAGTGCTTCTTGTTGGAACAAACTCTGCATTACCTTACCCACATTTTCCTCTGCTTTATTGGGAAACCAGTATTGCTTCTGTGGTTTGGGGTCAGAACCTTGTATGCTCAAACTGCCAGCCAGTTTTACATAGTCATCCTTGTGTCTTGGAAAAGCCCCATAGTTCTGTGCAATAATTTGCTGCGCCTTCTGATCATTGCTCATCTCCAGTTTTATCCACATTTCACCCGTTGTGCATATTCTATTCTGATATTCTCCTACTGAGGTCTGAATGTGGTTATGTTATTCATGGCAGTTGGCATCTGCCATATCATGCAATTAACTGGGTCAAAACAAAGCCCCAGTTTGGCCATGTAATCACACCCCAGTCTATGTTCCTGCTCCCCGGGTAATTCCACCAACACTACTGAATATTCCAAAGCTACGTCTCCTATCCTTACTTCCAGTGGTACACTCACATGTCCCGCTTGTGAATGTCCTGTGAATCCACTCAGGATAATTTTACCCTGTATTTCCCAATTTACGCTATTTATATTAGTGGTGTTGACGGTGGTTCAGGATCCTCCAGTGTCCGATAAAGAGGTACCAGAGCATCCTCCGGCCCTACCACTCACTACAGGTCTTCCAATTTCATCCCATCTTGTGTCTCACACCCACGTTGGTGAGGCCTGACACCATCACTGAAGGTCAGGGTACAATTCCCTGGATGGTGGTGCCTCCACCATGTTATTTTGTGGGCTCCAACTTTCTTGCCCCTCCAAGGGAAAACCGCATTGCTCTGCTCTTTCTCATCTCAGGCTTGGACATTTTCTCTAATGTGTCTGTTTTGATCAGAGTTTTAGCAATTAACTACTCCACCTTCAGTTCTCCCTGTTACTGGCCCTGTTCCATTTCTCTGCCCTTCCCTGCCCCTTGATAGAATGGCAGCAATGTCCTCGGGGTGGGTCCTTACCCTCATTTCTCCAGGCAGGTGCCTGACATTTAACAGGCATCACCTTCTCATGAAAGGGTCCAATTGGTCTTTGTATCTCCTTTTCCCACACTCTACTCATTTTCCTCAGTATGTGTGCCTCAGTATGTGTGAGTTCAGAAGGATCAAACATTTCCAGTGCCTTTTTAGATTTATCAGTGCAGTGAGACACCAGTGTTCTCAACCATCTGTTTGGGGCCTCAGGTCCTAAATGGTCCCGCTCTAATGCTATCTCATAAACCCCTTGGGGCACAGTCCACAAATGGGATGCAAATGCAGTGGGATGTTCACCTCTCCTCTGGTAACATCTGGCTAGTGCGCCTAATGGGTCCCCTCTGTTAACTCCCATAACAGTCATTATTACGTTCTTCAGTTCCTCACTTGTACTCCCATTATGTCATTGTATATCTGGCAAAGCTGAGTGTTTTCTTGAGTGTACACACATTATCTACAAGCAGGGTCAGAGCTGTCTCTATTTCCTGAGGAGACTGAGGCCCGTTAACATCTGCCGGACGATCCTGAGGATGTTCTACGAGTCTGTGGTGGCCAGTGCTATCATGTTTGCTGTTGTGTGCCGGGGCAGCAGGCTGAGGGTAGCAGACACCAACAGAATCAACAAACTAATTCGTAAGACCAGTGATGTTGTGGGGATGGAACTGGACTATCTCACGGTGGTGTTTGAAAAGAGGATGCATTCCAAGTTGCATGCCATCTTGGACAATGTCTCCCATCCACTACATAATGTACTGGGTGGGCACAGGAGTACATTCAGCCAGAGAATCATTCCACTGAGATGCAACACGGAGTGTCATAGGAAGTCATTCCTGCCTGTGGCCATCAAACTTTACAACTTTTCCCTTGGAGGGTCAGACACCCTGAGCCAATAGGCTGGTCCTGGACTTATTTCATAATTTCTTTCTTTTTCAATCTTTTTATTAATTTCATAACATAGAAACAAAACATAGCAATAATACAAATAGTAGGAGATATATTGTTACACTTAAATAAGTAATTGTAAGACCAAATAGTGTAAATTAACAAAGCTCCCAATCGTGTAAAACTAACAATGAATAGTACAAAGCAAAAAAAAAACCTGGAAAAAAATCATGAAAAAGAAAAAAAAATTGAAAAAAAAACAAACCCCATCCCCCCAAAAAATTAAACAGAATTAATCAACTAAACTAAAAGACTTGGGCAGTACTAACAACTTAAAAATGGGAAAGAAGACAATCTTAGTGTCGACAACTCCATTCCTCTCAACCAACAGTACAGAGAAATAAAACAAGTTTGGAAATGGTCAAATTACATCAAATGAAAATGCTGATTGAATGGCCTCCAAGTTTTTTCAAATTTAATGGAAGGGTCATAAACCGCACTTCTAATTTTTTCCAAATTCAAACACACCATAGTTTGTGAAAACCAATGAAATACAGTAGGAGGGTTAATCTCTTTCCAATTCAACAGAATGGATCTTCTAGCCATTAAAGTAAGAAATGCAATCATCCTACGTGATGAAGAGGTTAAATAATTTGAATCTATCATTGGTAATCCAAAGATAGCAGTAATTGGATGAGGTTGTAAGTCTATATACAAGACTGTTGAAATAATATCAAATAATATTGATATCAAAAAAAATATCTTTCTAATATTTTTCCAGCAAAGGACATGACCAAAACATGTGGGTTAAAGAAGCTATCTCAGAATGACATCTGTCACATATTGGATTAATATAAGAATAATAACGAGATAGTTTATCTTTGGACATATGAGCCCTGTGCACTACTTTAAACTGTATCAACACATGTTTAGCACATACAGAGGATGAATTAACCAATTGAAGAATTTTTTCCCATTTTTTAATCGGTATATTAATCTTAAATTCTCTTTCCCAGTCAGCTTTAATTTTATTAGAAGCATCAGGACATAAATTCATAATTGTATTATATATAATTGCTACTACACTTTTCTGAGAAAGATTTAAATCTAAAATTTTTTCCAAAGTGTCCATTGGATATAGGTGTGGAAAATTAGGAGAAACAGTAATTAAAATGTTTCTAATCTGTAGATATCTAAAAAAGTGAGATCTGGGTAAGTTATATTTATTAGAGTTGATCAAAAGACACAAAACAATTATCCAAAAATAAATCGCGAAAAGATATTATACCTTTGGTTTTCCAATCAAAGTAAGCTTGATCCATAGTGGAAGGTTGAAAAAGGAAATTTGATATAATGGGACTTGCTAAAATAAATTGATTAAACCCAAAAAATCTCCGAAATTGAAACCATATACATAAAGTATGCTTAACTTTTGGGTCATTCATTTGTTTATACAATTTGAAAGAAGTAAAAGGAAGCGAAGTTCCTAAAACCGATCCCAAGGAAAACTCATGTAATGAATTACATTCAAGATTTACCCAATGTGGGTTTAAAGATACATCCAAATCTCGTAACCAAAATTTTAAATATCAAATATTAATTGCCCAATAATAGAATCTAAA